>NC_081757.1:41402784-41717784 GCF_963082965.1 Carassius carassius | reverse complement strand
TAGAGGAGGCTAGCCTCCCTTCTGGAATATCAACCTACCATCATAGAGACATAAATTAGATGCTATTGAACCTGTTTTTATACAGTATATGGTTTGAACGTCTCCCGGAGTGGCTGGGTTGATAATTTACCAAGTATTTATAATGAGTAGCGATATTGAATATACTTTCTTTACGGTTTCTGACTAAAAGCTGCCAACAAGCCATTTTAAAGTGGTTAATAAATAATAATAATAATATTAACAATTGGCAGGGATCCCCAGACCAATACAATTAGTTTGCCTCCTCTATTTTAAAATTCACGAGCCACCACTGGTCGGTTTATTTCATTTAATATAGTTAATCTAATATAACATCATACTAAGTGTGCAGTTGTTCTCCAGATATTAGCATAACAAATGTGATTTAGATTTTTATAAATATTGAATAAACAAGAAGTTAATATTAAGTGCATTTTAGGCACCATATTGCCTGTTTTAGCTCTTTCACCAACGAATAAAGTTGAAAACTAAACTACAGCAGTAACAGCACTAATTGCGTCTTTGGGAAACACACTGAGGAGGTGTTTCCTAACTGAGTGAATCCACTTTTTGAACAAATCAGTCATTGACGTAATAAATTATTTTTTTTTGTTTTTTCCCGTCTTTCACGTCTATACCGATCCCACTATACAGTTGTGTGAGGGTGTATGTCTAAGAGTGTGTATGCCTTCATTTTGCTATGCATGGCAAATGTTTTTATATATGCATGTTTGAATTATAACTGTGAAGCAACAACATTTCTATTAAATGTGCTATATAAATAAATAAAAGTTGAAGTTAAGTTCAAATTCCATTGTATTTTGGTGGCTTGATTGTGTAAACAACTTCAAAAACATTGCAAAAAAAATTGTTTTGAAGAATGTTTTCGTCAATTTAGTCAGCTTTTTCATTGAACCATAAAGAAACTTTGAGAAGAAGGATAATGGAACGGTCTCCATGCAATAGTAAGGCTTTCCTCTTTGTACACATATCCTTAAGTACAATTTTGCCTGTTTTATCGGTGTCCCCTTCAAAACTTGCTCGTGAGGAATGTTTACTGTCCCCCCCAACATTTAGATGAGATTTTCTCCCCTGTATATATATATATATATATATATATATATATATATATATATATATATATATATATATATATATATATATATATATATATAAACAATTATATAAACAACTTTTTGTGTTTATGTTTATGTTGTTTTTATGTATATAAAAAAAACAGTGCAAATTCAGATTAGATATTTAAAATGTAGGATAATATAGGGTTAATAAAGTACTTTTAATATAAAAACAATCCAATCAATATGTTATTATAATATGTTATTAACCTTATATTATATATATATATATATATATATATATATATATATATATATATATATATATATATATATATATATATATCTATATATATATATATATATATATATATATATATATATATAATCAGAATTTGCATTGATTTATATGTACATAAAATCATATATGCACAAAACCAAAGCTGAACAAGACACCCTGAAATGAAACAAAGCACACAGACGAGAGAGCGCACAGCTTGCACAAGGACAAGAAAATATAGGAGTGTTAGGGTTCTGTCACAAAACCAAGAATAAACTAAACCGAAGTGACAGAACCCTGACACTGACCTATCATCAATTTATCTTCCTTTCAAAGCATTTGGAAAAATTTCCAGAACTCCGCTGATGTCCATCATGGTGATACTTAAATAAGCAAAGTTCATAGGTCCATTGACCAAAGACACCCGCTGGGCCGACAAAATGCAATCATCCCCCCTCTTAATTTGCAGCAAAGACCTTTGGATATGTTTAGGTTTTTCTAGATGTGTGCCTAAGGATCTTGTTGTTCTCCCAGCAATGTAAATCTACCCTCTCTGTATTCTGTATTTTTGGCTCTTGTGTTCTGGATGGAATTGAAAGTGTGTACGTCCAGCCCTTGAAAGTCCATTATCACAGTTCCCCAACTGGTTAGAACCATAGTCTCCTTTGTCCCCTCCTCATTGCTGCCCCCAGAATTAGTCGGGGCATGTGGTTATTTACTCACGTTGGCTCAGGCGGAATGCAAGCGGTGGCCGCAGCTGTTGCGATGGCTGCCAGCCGCTGGTCAACCTCTCCATTCCCTGCCCTTCTTCCCTCTTCGTCGGGCCAGGCCTTCCCTTGAGAGACCGTTTGGGACATGACGGTGTGACCCTGGACATACCGTCAAACTCAAGCCTTGAGTGTCATCCCTGTGTTATTTATGCTGTGCGGCGAGAGCGTTCTTGATCTTCCGATGGACATAGCAGCCTAGGATCTGGATGGGTGTCATAATCACTAAAACCTAAATGTCAGCGTGCCAACCATCCCAAGTGTCACTCCTAGACTTTGTTGATATATATTGTGTTCTTATGTCATGGCCACATACTCTACAGATCACTGCGTTCTGTTTTCAGTTATAGCTCATATAGGTCTTAGTCAGGGTAATGCTATGTTTAATTTTTGAGAAATACAGTATGTTCAAAGGACTGTACTTCTGATTAACAACATGCACAGAGTTCTGCTGGTGAAACATCTTTCCAAAAAAAATTGTTTTTTTGATGAGTTGTAAAAATCAAATGATCTCGGACCTTTAAGCAGTGCATGCCATTGTAAAGACTGTAAGTCTATCCTTAAAAGCCTCATTCATCCACATAAAATTCAATATAGCATCTAAACTGACTAAGGGAAATTGTTGCTTGTTGTACTCAGTTTGTTTCTGAACGTTAATTTCTCATTACAACTTGTAGGTGTACAAGAATATACCTATGAATTATTTTAAGTTGTTCTCAGAGAATTGAATTAAAGGAATATTGCAGTGTCCAATAAGTGTTAAGCTCAATCAATTGCATTTGTGGCATTACAGTATAAAGTAGCAACAAATAGAGGTTAAAATGAAGTATTTGCAATGAAAGTAAATGTGGCCTATTTTTGGAAGATTTTAAAAGATGATTTTTTAGGATGTGAAGCTTATTAATTTATAAAAGATTTACATTATTTCTGTTAAAATGTGTATTATTTAAGCTGTAAAATTATTCTCTTTATTTATATGGTCCTTTCCTACATGCCACGGCATCGTTTTTTTTTTTGCACCCTAAATATGTAATTAGATAAATTAGCAATTAGATTTTTTTTATATAAACTATATTTTATCAATAAATGTCTCTCTGAAACAATTTTGTCCATTTCCTCATAGTGAGAGACTTATTACTGTTTCCACAACAGGATAGATAGATAGATAGATAGATAGATAGATAGATAGATAGATAGATAGATAGATAGATAGATAGATATAATTATGAAAAATAGTTAGGATTGTGAAATATAAACTCACAATTGTAAGACAATGACACATAATTATGAGCAAAAAGTCAGAATCTTCAGATAAACGTCTCAGGTTACGAATGTAACCATAGGGAACGAAACACTGCGTCCTCTAGGGGTCGCTATGGGGAACACCTCGTTGTGACCCGTGTCTGAAGCATACATTGAAAAAACACCAACTTGTTGGCCGGCGACAGCCTCTGACGTCACTACCGGCACGACTATAAACAAGCACCGGTAGAACACGTCATTCACTTCTTCGTCTGAAGCATGGCAGGGAGCTAGAGGACGCGGTGTCTCATTCCCTACTCAGGGAACTATGGCTACATTGGTAACCTGAGATGTTCCCTTTCAAGGGAACTTCGAACTGCGTCCTCTAGGGGTGCTATGGGGAACAGTACATCTACGCCGCTATGCTGAGGGGAGTGCAGGCCAGAATCATGGCGAGCACTAAGTACCAACTCTACCATTTCCATGAAAGTTGCCCCTGGGATGTTTAGACGGCTGTCTGTGACAGTACCCCTTATGGCCAAAGGCCTAAGCTACATACCCAACTTACTCCTGTAGGGCCTCGGCCCAGGGTTGAGCTGAGGCTTGGAATCAGGAAAAATTCCTTTAAAGGGATACGGCTAAGAACCTGGCATTTTATACCAAGTCTTGCCTGTCACACAGGGGCTACTGCTAGCTTTCGCATAAGCTTGCTGAAAGAGCTGTCTCAACAGTTCTCTAGTAGCATTTTAGCATTTTAGATAGGTATTCGAGGATAAATGGGTGGAGTGGCGCTATTTAATGCACATTTTAACCACCAGCAATTTAATGCAAATAAGTATAAAGTATACAGAGAGCTGGAGCCCCACTCAAGGGGCACCTCCTTTTAGTCTGGACCATCAATAGGGTGATTGCTATGAACATAGAACCATAAAAACATTATAGGTCCAGCATAGGAGACTGTTATGTGAGAGGTTCCCACCTAACCTCGATCAGGTGGAGAGCTAGTGGTTACAGGGGAATTAGGAAGGGGAGGACAAAAGCAGACGTTAACCCTCTGATGTTGTTTAATGCGTATACGCGTTATGAGGCATTTTTTTATACCTCTTAGACTCCAGAGGGTTAAAAATCCCCAAAGGGAATGAGTAGATACCTCGGTATCACTCCGATTCGGACGAGAATGCTGCCTTGTCTAGATCACATCCCTTAGGTTCTGCTTACCTCCACGTGACCCACGATTCCTCTAACCCCTGCCCGCAGTTGGGGGAGGAGAGCGAGTTGCGACACTAGCCTTCTGTGCCCGTCTTTGATCCTCAGATCGAGACAGGCCAGGACCCCTATGTTGTTCGGGCTCAGACCTGGACCTTCGTGGAACAAAGGATCTGAAAGCAGCAGAGCACGCCTCTGTTGAACTTCTCAAATCTCCCTGAACTTCTCAAATCGCCGTCTCAACGGAAATACCGAAAAGTTAAGAAGGCGAAACATGAGCATCGAGAAGAAATACTTTTCTTTCCTCCCGATGTCTGCCAGGTTCATCCACAGATGTCTCTCCACTGCCACCATGGCCGCCATAGGCGGCCTGCTTGGTAGCACGGAGAGAGATCCGTGGTGGGGCGCAGCTCAGCTACCTGATCAGAAAAAAGGCCCCTGCCTCTATCCAGGTCTCTTAGCAGATCAGTCTGATATGCTTGAAGCACCAGCATTCTGTGTAATAAAGCCACAGCCTGACCTGCTACTGTGTATGCCTTGCCATTTAAACAAGATCATTTTCTGAAGGGGCTTAGATGGCAAGGAGGGAGATTAAGAGAGGATGTTTGACCTGCAGAAAAAAACATTTTTAGCTCTTTCTACAGGGTGCATCCCCTCATAGCCGTTTTCGCGCCTCACCTCGATGTTAGGCAGATTAACTTTCATGCCAAAACCGATGGATGCGAGAAGAAAACGCCATCTTTCATTTATATTTGATCTATGTATGGAGATCATGCAAAAATGTAAGGCTCACCTGAGCTGGAGGGCTATGGTCAAAAAGATAACACTCAATAACCTCCAACAGCTCTACATACGCAGTGCAGGAGAATTGAGAAGGCTCAGCCTCAGCTTCTTCACCATCCTCAAATATCTGACTAACCTCAGTATCAGAATGTGTTAAAGATATAACATCATCTTCCCAAGACTCACCCTTGTCCGCCGCCATTACGAGCGCGAAAGGGAAAGTCCCTCTTTAAACCATTCAGACAGATCCACCTGTATTCTCATGAGCTCATTCTCCTCCGTGCCTCAGCAGCGAAAGGTCCTAAACCGCGGGAAGCAAATGGCTGTCTTTTTTTTCCTTTTCAGAAGAGATACGAACGAGAGCGGAGATTTTTCCATTGAAAAAATGCTCTAAATGCACGCAGCTTATCTCCTCAAAGACATTGCGTGCGTTATCTTCACCCAAACAAATGACGCAAAGATCGCGTGTGTCATCGGTTGTGAAATAATGCCAACATGGATGCACACATTGTCTAAACGCTTGCTAGTTGTCGCCATGATAAACAGAGAAAGATCGCTCTTACCGGTTCTTTCAGATGCACGCTTCAAACAGAACAGTCAGTGAAGACGAAGAAGATGAATGACGTGTTCTCCCGGTGCTTGTTTATAGTCGCGCCGGTAGTGACGTCAGAGGCTGATGCCGGCCAACAAGTTGGTGTTTTTTCAATGTATGCTTCAGACACGGGTCACGATGAGGTGTTCCCCATAGCGACCCCTAGAGGACGCAGTTCGAAGTTCCCTTGAAAGGCAATTCAGAATTAAAAGAAAAAAGAATTGTAAACATAAACTTACAATTGTGAGAAAAATAAAAATCTGAACTCTGTGATGTAAACTTACAGTTAAGGGGGAAAAAGTCAGAATTGTGAAATGGTGTTTTGGGGGTGATACTGTATCTTTTAAGGCACCGTGGTTATTGGCCGAAAACATGATTATTATTATAGTGCTGGCTCAGTGTAATTGTAGACTGAGTTTACAGTTTCACTCTGAAGTCTTTTTTGCCTTCTGGATCTTCTTTGAAATCATTGAAATTGAGTGTATTTGTCTGTGTTGGGTAGAACAGGGGTCAAAGCTGACGTGTCGAGCCTCAGGATGTTGACAAGTAATCTTGTGAAGTCTTTGATATAAAGGTTGGCTGAGGATGCTGAAGTCCTTGTGAGGTGAAGCTCGTTATGGTTTTTAATGTCATGTTAGAGTGAGCATGTATAAGCTTTTAGTGTTTTAGAAAAGTATTTTAGTAATGGCACGGTCTCATGCCCTCGGAGGATGAGGTTTGGCCCGTGAGCCTTCTCTGAACATACAGCTGGAATAGATAAATCATATCTGATGCTGACACCAGAAACTCAGCTCAGCTGTTGTCAGGCCTCCAAATATACACCTCTATCATGCTTTGACTTTCTCTTCACAGACGCTACTAAACTCTCCAGTAGCTTTTAAGTCATGATTGTCGTGGAAATACTCTTTATGCTGTATTTTGTATATTGTTCTGGAAACATTTTTGAAGATTAGAATACAAATATATGTGTGTGTACATGTGTGTGTGTGTGTGTGTGTTAAAATGTTTTATATTTATATTTAAATTTAAAAAAATGATTAACAGCACTATGTTGCACATTTTTGTTAAATATTACTCCTATTGCTGATTTTTGTGTTTTTGTGTTTGTAATGTGAATGTGAGAAAGAGTGAATGTGTTAAGCACTTGTGTCTAGATCACAGTCCACAGGAGAGCAAGTCAGTGAGAAAACAGACTCAGACTGTGTGATTTTTCCATTCTGGTTCCTCGACTTCCATCCTTTGAGATTTAATTACAGTCTCCCTTTCACCTCTAATTAGTGGGGCCAGGCCTCTTGTCCCTAATGTTAATTCACCCGAGTACTCTCTTGGCTTTTAAATGCAAACACAGCAGTCTTCATTGCCTGATACACATACTAGGCTGTGCCAGAACATCTGACATAAGAATTATTTGAAATCATCTTCTTAACATAGCAAAGGTTTGCCAAAATTAAAAATCAGGGTCATTATAAAACAGAGAGTTCCGGTCCTTGATTCTGATTGTTTGAGCAGCATTCAAAGCTGTTGTAAATTACTTTTAAAACATAAACCTTTGTTTACGTCTGTGTGTTGCTCGACAGCTACTTGACCTACTTTGTTTGGCAGAAGAATAATGTTTGTATTAATATCATTACACTTTATTTGCTCTGTTTTGTTTTGTGGAACCTTACTACTTATATGGAATAATTGTTTTATAAAAGCAATAAGCAGCGTGAAGCTGTGGTTTACCGTGAATTTAAAACAGCTAAGGGGGTTTTAGGCATGTTTACATATGGTATGTTTACACAACCATGATTGTACTAAAAAAAAAAAAAAATCCTTTGCATTTTTGAAAAGTTTCATGCATAGGCCACAATTTTGTCAAAACAATCCTTGTTCACACGGATCCGTGAAAATGACTAAAAATGCTTTATTATGGATATCAGGCCACTAGTAAGCGATGTGACTATGTGCTTGCATTAATATGCATTCATACAGACTGAACGCATGCACATGACATCACCGTTTCTACAAATTCCCATCATTATAGTTTACATGGAGACAACCAGGGCTCGATTTCAGGGGGGATGTGGTGGGATCCCCCGGACAAAAAGCATCTCTGTAAATCCACCATCCCCCTGACCATCCCAGTTGAATTATTAATGTGTATTATGTTAAACATATCATGCAAATTAAATGTTAAAATGATATATTTAAGATTCACTAATAACGGTGATTGGCCTATCAGAACTTGGTTCTGTAACAAGTTGCGCACAAGTGGAAACAAGTTTTCATAATTTTACGTACAAAATGGTTCTAGCG
Source organism: Carassius carassius (assembly GCF_963082965.1). NCBI lineage: Eukaryota > Metazoa > Chordata > Actinopteri > Cypriniformes > Cyprinidae > Carassius > Carassius carassius. Next base: position 41,709,522 of record NC_081757.1, on the reverse strand, counting down.
CAACTTTTGAATTTCTTTAAAAAGAAGACACCAGAAAAGGTAGGATTTTTCCTTCATTAGAATTTAAAGATTCCCCTGACATAATGTTATAGATCTGGATGTGTAACTGTGAGGGACTGAGAGACAACAGGAGAGCTGACATATCGAGTCATCGACCTTACCAAAACCAAACAAAAACACATCTTGAGTGTTCAAAAGCATTCACTGTGCGATAAAGCCTGTTAGAATACAGGTAAAATAACCTAATATTTCAAGCAATTAAAGAAAAAATACCTATGTATGAGTTTTTATGTTTTTATATTCATTGCACAAGCAATGTACTATTCTGAATATCAGTACATGCGCAAGCACAAATGTGGTATTAATTTTATACCACAGTGCATAGCGACACAGTGTTTCATTCCTTGAATGAATCAGTTTTTGAATTAATCAAGTGAGCCAGTAATTCAACCATTGGTCCATTCAGATGGACACTTTCCCTACATCCCAATTTGGACAATCAACTAGGACTATCCACTATATCTGCCTATATAGTATTGAAAATGACTAATATCACATTAGGATGGAATAGTTTGCACATTGGGATGCAGGCTTGTTTCGTTTCTAATTGAATTGGTCGTTTTGAATGAATCGTTTTATTTGAACGATTCAATAAATAATTTGTCAAAACAGGGACTTGCTGCCACCTACTGGTGGTTTTATTGCCATCATTATTTATCCATGACGGGTCTAAACCAAGCAAGGTTTCAGCACAAAAAAAAACACATTTAGCAAAATATTGTTCAATTACCATTATTGACCAAAATTCCTCCATTTTTAGGCCCAAGAAGGGGGAAAAAAACGTATAAATAATAGTTCATTAAAAAAATTAGACAAATTTTGTAATCATTACTATAATTAGCTATAGGACCTACATCCCAGCCCCACCTACCCAACCACCCCGGAGGGACATTGACCAAACCAGCCCCCCTGAATTGTGTTTTTTTTTTTTTTTTTTTTTTTACAATTTGACCACTGAAGACAATAATGGCATTTTTTTTTTTAAAAAACATACTCCAAAACACATTAAAGCATAAAATAAATAAATAAATAAAATACTTGGAAATATATATATATATATATGTATGTAAAAAGCTGCATTTCTCATTTTCATTTAAAGTACTGAAATATCAATAACTATTTAAGCCATTGTTATTGTTAAGTGTGTTAAATGTTTATTGATTTAATTTGAGTAAAGTTGATTTGTACCTGTTTGTTCATGTCAAAAGTATGATATTCTAATCTGAAAGGTACTCACAAAAAGATATAAAAGCTGTCACTGGGGTAGAACTCTTTCAAAAGTTACTTTTATGTACACTTTAGATAATACTACATACCATTTAGGTGCTAATATGCACTCTTTATGGGTAAATAAGGTACAAAAGTGTCCCTTTAGAAAGAGTACTGGCCCTTTGACAGATTTGTACCTTTTTTTTCTAAGAGTGTGTAACACAGGCCTTATTTGCTGAGTTCCAGCGGGCCACAGTGCAGGGCAGGGAAAGCATTCAGCTGGCAGGTGGTGCTGGTTTTGATTGACCTGAACATTTTGCCAGGTTGATGTACATGCAAAGGGCTGCAGCCAGGGTGAGAGGTCTGGTGGGTTATGATTGAGCTGGGCATTTGACGGCCCTGGAGTGGCGCAGGTCATCAGCAGATGATTGTGTCTGTGTTTGTGCAGTAGGCAGATGAAGCCGGTCTGTAACTGATGAGCTGTGAATGGATTCAGTGATGCCACTGTGAAATTGGATCAGTATTGGTGGAAAAGGTTCAATTAACTCAGTTGCCACAGGAAGAACATCTACAGCAGGGACTGTTTGATTTTAGGAGCGACGCATTTATGGATAATCAGAAATGTAGCCATGCAAGCATTTGAGAGGTTCATTAAACAAACATACAAGCAGAAGTCTAAATCTAGGGATGCACTGAAATTTAAATTCTGCCCAATACATATAAGCTGTTAATAGTTTCATTTTATGGTCAATAACTGATAAACCAATATTACAATTCTATGATATATATTTCCAGTCAAATGTTATTATTTGTGCATAAACTGTATTTTTACATTCTTAAACCCTCCCCAACAAACCCCCAAACAAACTGCCTATTATAAATAATAATAATAATAATAATAATAATAATAGACAAGTCTATTATAATTTGTCTAATTAAAACTTAAATTAGTTTTAACTCAGATCATTATATTAATGTAAATAAATCTTTACTGATGCCTTTTATGGATGTGTATTGTTTTTATTTTATTTTTAAATATTTTATTTTATTTTTTTTTCATTTTTATCTTTACTTTTTTTAATGGGTTCAGAATGTTTTGATCCTGAATTTTACAACATTTGTAAAGATTAAGCCATATATAAATGGTTGATATTATGATTTTTTATTTTTTTTTTTATTATTATCTTTAAGTGAACATTAAGGTAAATCTAAATTAACTTTATATGAGCATGCATGTCCATTACATAAATAAAAAAATCTATCTCTAATAGTGGCTGATAATTGATGGTACTGATACAGTCTATCTATAACCACTTATACAACCTGTCAGTTCTTTTATTATATATTTTTATTTTATTTTATTAACTTTAATTCATTTTAGTCTTAACCACATTACTTATTTTACATAAAAACTGTTTTTTTAGCAAGCTGAGCCTGTAAGTACAAAGAACAAAGGTGGCACCTACTCCAGCCCAGTGAGTTCTCACCTTACCATCCCATTGTGCATTCAAGAGCCATCATTTCATTCGCTCTGTTGATCGACACGCTAATCATTACCCTCGCTCTCAGCCTTTATACACTTTGTGAGGAGATAGATAGCTGACATGAACGTCTGGTGCACACGCCGTCCAAAGGGGTTCAGGCATCTTGGGTTTGTGAGCTGCTAATTCCGCTAATACAGATTAGCTCCTGTGGGAGCTGGATATTGATTGAACAACAAAGACAGGACAGAACGAACGCTCCAACATTCAATTATCCACACCAGTAGACATGAAGCCATCTTTCCTCCTCCCGTGTCCGTCTTCCTGGAAGACACTTGATGGGGGAGGAAGAGGGTCAATCTGTCAAAGAATAGCGTGTTTATGTGTGCATATTATTTGGTTGCTTCATCTGTATTCATTGTGGTTTAGGAATCAAGTGTGCTTGATTGATAACACTAGCATTAACCTGGCAAGTAATGGCGTAAAGGCCTGAGCCGCTTTCTCGCTCAGTTTCTGCTTTTTACGTTCTTCTTTTTGCTCACACTTTCAGAGAAAAGATTGGAGGCCTAAGGTCATTTAACTCATTCCCTGGTTGGCTACTTTTATTCATTAGCATTTATGCTAATGGCGCTCAGATATTAACTCGGCGGGCCTGGCAGTAAAACTCCACTCGTTCTACCTGGCAAATGACACGTGAAAGCAACACAAGCAACAGATGTGATCTTGAGATCACACCCTGACTTTACTGGCAGGTCTTTATCATTATTATCACGTGAGGGAATTAAGAGGGTAATGATGAGAGGTGTGATGAAACGTAGCTTCGGAAGAGGCTAAACGTCTATGCAATACTGATTTAGGTTCATCTTTCAAAATTATTTCTCTCTTTTTTTGTGCTTCAAGGTTAAAGAATTAGGGTTTTATTTTAATTATTTATTTATAATTTTTCTGTAATCTACCTTTACTTTTTGGATTTAGTAAAACACCCACAGATGTAGCAGAAAACATCTGGGTCATGATTGATTGATTGATTGATTGATTTTCATCTGTCACCGACCATAATTCTAACCTTCAAATCAGGGTTAGGCATAAAATAATGTCATACATTTGAAAATATGCTGAGAATTGAACAAATAGTTGTAACCTGGCTCGGAGGAAGTAACATTTGGTTAGGGTTAGGGTTATATATATACTGTATATATACAACTGTTCATCATTAGTTATTGTCATCTTGGGTCTTTTAAATAATATTTTTAGACTTTTTGCTTTTAATAATGTGTTAGTAAATGTTGAAATAACACTAACTATAAGATTAATACATGCTTTCAAAGTATTTTTCATTGTTAGTTTGTTATCTGTGAAAAGGTGTTATAACTAGAACCTCATTGTAAAGTGCCACTGTTGATTATTCAAAAGTACTCATTTTAAAGGAATAGATAGAGCAATGAAAAAATAAAAATGCTGAAAATTTACTTCAAATGTATTGGTGACGTCAGAATTAGAGTCAAAACCACTGATACAAATATCACAGTAATCCAAAAGTAATCCAAACCACTCCAGTCCGTCAATTAACATCAAACAGTTGATGGACTCATCTGCATCTTGGATGGCCTGAGGATGAGTACATTTTCATTTTTGAGTGAACTAATCCTTTACAAATTACCTAGAACATTAATGTGTGTAATGCTTATAAAAAAATAAAAAAAAACACATGAAATTGTCCAAGCTGTGGCTTTGCTCAAGCTTCTAGTCTTAGTTTATCCTTTTCTCTGCTGTAGGAGAGGTCATTACGAGAAACCATTTTCACTTGATTTTCCAAACCTGTCATAATGCTTTTACCAAGCCGGTTTGTGTAGGTGCTTTGTCCCTTCTGGCCATGTGAACAACTTTCAGTAAATATCAACAATGCTGCTGCTGTCTAGGGACAGTGATGCTGAAAAAGGAAGTTGTGAGTGGCTGTGAAAGGGCTTCCCTTCAGCCTCGATTGACCAGGCCTTCTAAACTACACTGAGTATTAATTAAATCATAAAAAGAGAATATAAAGAGGAGAGTACTGTTTACTCAGTTAGCTGCAGACCATCACATTAAGTTTTCTGTGTGTAATGCTTTAGTTTGGTTAGTAGAGCAGATATTTTGCAAAAACTTTATAGAGTCCACTCAGTATTCCCAATCAAATGAAGAGATTAATGAGTAACTACTTGAGTTATCATTTATTTCTATGTATTAAATTGTCTTGCTTGGGAAATAAGCCAGTGGCCTTAACTGAACTTCAGCTGTGACATACATATTTAATCTGTGCTGTGTTTGTTGTAGTGTAGCACAAACACATTCCGATTGACTCTGGTATAAATATTATATATATACACTCTTCATGTATATACATGTACAGTGTTGTCTTCCACGAGTCGCAGTTCTCTCGAGTGCAGTTGTATCTATAACATGTTCTATACTATGGCTAGGTGCCATTAAAGCTTAATGTTCATTATAGCAGCAGGGCAATATTTATTTTACGATACTTTTTACACAAGAGTATGCACAACCCACTTCTCCATAAATAATACAAGTCAAACCCTTGAAATCCAATGAAATATTTAAGCTCTAGCTGCTGTGTAGATAATATGAATGAATCACTATCACACGCATTTACGTCAAGGAGAAAAATTTTAGATTGGCGGTTAAGTCTCAAATGCAAGCTTTTCTTTACAAATGTAAAATGTATTGTTGACTAACACTAAAGCTTATGCAAAGTAATTGAATAATTATACTTTAGTGTAACAATCATAAGTAATAATTTATTAATAAGGTTTTTTTATTCAATATTAAATGTAAAAGTAGTGTATTTTAAATGTACTACACTGTAACTTAACCATTACAACTGATTATTAATATGCAATTAAAAACATATTAAAATTCATGTCGAAAAATTAAATTTCTATTTTACCACAAACACTTTTTAGATAATATTATGCATCACAAATTCTTACCATAAGTGGAGAAGTATTTCAAAGACAATTAAAGTAATTATGAAGTTGCATGAATGTACCTATAAAGATATAATTGAGTCCTACTTTAGTAGGTCAAATTTTCATTTTATTCAAATGTTAGCTGTAAAGTGTCTGAAAACATTAAGCTACATTCAGTTCAAACATAAGTGTACTCTTTCTGTAAAGATATGCTAAAATGTACAGTACTTATTTTTCAGAAAGGATATTTGGAAGGCAGTGATTTTTGATATCAAAATTAAACTGAAAATGAATAATTCAATTAAATTCAATTAAATTAAAGTTTATTTGTATAGCGCTTTTTACGATACAAATCATTACAAAGCAACTTTACAGAAAATTAGGTTTCTACAATATTTAGTAGTAGCTTATAAGTGGTGAATGTCAGTTTGTGTGCTTATGACAGGATTTTTCAGAAAAATTAATACAAGACGTAGTCAGCCAGACGATGAACATTATTAACAGCGATTACTATATGATGCAGTCACACTTGTAGCAATATTTGTTAGTTCTGTTTGTTGATTCAGGGTTAGCATCATCTGAGGTCCTCTGAGGGTCAGCATCATCTCTTCTCAGGTGTTCTGGATCCAGACTGGAGCTTTTGTAAATCCTAGTTGCAAAACAGAGAAACAAATAGAGACTTCATTAGCATAGCTGCTGTTCCAACAAAGTAAAATTAATTAGTTCAACCCAAGCAAAAGAATAAGAATGCGCATTTGATCAGATACAACTGCAGTCACAATTTAAGAGAAGTATTATTCGAATGCTTGGCGAAAGAGATGCATTATTAATCTAGATTTAAACAGAGAGAGTGTGTCTGAACCCCGAACATTATCAGGAAGGCTATTCCAGAGTTTGGGAGCCAAATGTGTAAAAGCTCTACCTCCTTTAGTGGACTTTGCTATCCTAGGAACTACCAAAAGTCCAGCATTTTGAGACCTTAGGGAGCGTGATGGATTGTAACGTGGTAGAAGGCTAGTTAGGTACGCAGGAGCTAAACCATTTAGGGCCTTATAGGTAAGTAATGATTAATTTGTAACTGATACGGTACTTAATAGGTAGCCAATGCAGAGACTTTCTTGACCTGGTAAGGACTCTAGCTGCTGCATTTTGGACTACCTGTAGCTTGTTTATTGAAGATGCAGGACAACCACCTAGAAGTGCATTACAATAGTCCAGTCTAGAGGTCATGAATGCATGAACTAGCTTTACTGCATCAGAAACGGGTAACATGTTTCGTAGCTTGGCAATGTTTCTAAGATGGAAGAATGCAGTTTTTGTAACATGGGAAATATGGTTTTCAATAGACAAGTTGCTGTCTAATATAACACCCAGATTTTTGACTGTAGAGGAAGTAACAGTACATCTGTCTAGTTGCAAATTGTAATCTACAAGATTCTGTGTTCTGTTTTTTGGTCCAATAATTAATATCTCTGTCTTTTCCGAATTTAATAGGAGAAAATTATTGGTCATCCAAATCTTTTACATTTTTAACACACTCTGTTTGCTTAGATAATTTAGAAGTTTAATCTGGTCTCGTTGAGATATATAGCTGAGTATCATCAGCATAACAGTGCAAACTAATCCCGTATTTTCCAATGATATTACCAAGGAGCAACATGTATACTGAAAATAGAAGGGGACCTAGGACGGATCCTTGTGGCACTCCATATTTTACTGGTGATAAATGAGATGACTCCCCCATTAAAATAAACAAAATGGTAGCGATCAGACAGGTAGGATCTAAACCATCTTTGAGCCTGCCCTTGAATACCTGTATAGTTTTGTAATCTATCTATGAGTATGTCATGATCTATGGTGTCGAACACAGCACTAAGATCAACTAAAACTAGCAATGAGATGCAGCTTTGATCTGAAGCAAGTTGCAGGTCATTTGAAATTTTAACAAGTGCAGTTTCTGTGCTATGGTGGTGTCACGGCAGAAGTAAGGACAGGAAGCAGTTGCGAGTAATTGATGTTTATTAAGAGAAGTATCGTCAGGCTCGATGATGGTGGGTGACGCAGGGACCTCAATGGCAGCACAGACAGGTGAGGAGGTGATTGAGTGCGCTGGTGGTGAGGAATCCGCGTGATGACTGGTAAATCCAAAAGCGACCGAACAGGAACAAGACACAATGAAGCAGAGCTGGTGGAACACAGACAAGAAGCACGGAGGACCTCGAACAACGATCTGAAAAACAAGAGACGAAAGACAGGGCATTAAGTAGGCTGGAATGAGCTGCAGCTGCCGCTGATCAGATGATTAATCAGGCGGATTAATCGGGGAATGAAATGCTGGCTTTATTTTGGATACATGAAAGGCGGGATGAATTCTCCTGTACGCTGGAGGAAGTTTGAGGTGGACTGCCACCGGACTAATGATGTTGGTGACAGTGAACGGGCCAATAAATTTGGGAGCCAATTTATTAGAGACAGACCGGAGAGGAATGTTCTTGGTAGAAAGCCACACTTTTTGACCCACGACGTATACGGGAGGCCTAGACCGGTGGCGATCGGCTTTAGCCTTGGTGCGCGCCCCCACTTGGAGTAGAGTCTCATGGGCTCTAGTCCAAGTGAGGTGACACCTCTGGATAAAGGCGTGAACGGAGGGGACCGCGACTTCGGATTCCAGACTGGGAAAAATAAGTGGCTGGTAACCTACACTACACTCAAACGGAGATAGGCCAGTAGCTGATATTGGTAACATATTGTGGGCGTACTCCACCATTGACAGTTGTTGGCCCCAGGAGGAAGGATTCTTGGAAACCAAACATCGCAACACCCTTTCCAAATCTTGGATGGCTCTCTCGGTTTGACCATTGCTCTGGGGATGAAACCCTGAGGACAGACTTACAGTCGGTCCCAGTAATCTACAGAATTCACGCCAAAATTTGGACACAAATTGGGGTCCCCTGTCGGAAACCACGTCTATCGGGAGGCCATGTAAACGAAAGACGTGATGTACGACGGTAAACGCTGTCTCCTTGGCTGAGGGTAATTTGGGCAAGGGAATAAAGTGGGCCGCCTTCGAGAACCGGTCTACCACGGTCAAAACTACCATGTTGCCATGGGAGTGCCGGAGGGCGGTAATAAAATCTAGTGCGATGTGGGACCAGGGTCTCGAAGGGACCGGCAGTGGTTGAAGTAACCCATCAGGGGGTCGATTGGAAGTCTTACCAGTGACACAAACCGAGCAAGCCAAAACAAAACTGTGAATGTCGCGAGCCATAAGTAGCCACCAGAATCGTTGCTTGACTAAGAATTTAGTACGGTTAACTCCTGGATGACAAGCCACATTAGAGCAATGCCCCCACTGGATGACGTTGGACCGTAATCCCTCCGGCACAAATAATCGATTCGGTGGGCCCCCGGGTGGAGGCGTTACCCCTTCTAAGGCCGTCTTGACCTTCGATTCGATCTCCCATGTGAGTGTGGAGACCACTAATGTCTCAGGTAAACTACACTCGGGAGTAGATGGGCGTTCGGAACGGTCAAAAATACGCGACAAAGAATCGGGTTTGATGTTCTTGGAACCAGGGCGGTACGAGAGAGTAAAGTCAAAACGTCCGAAAAAAAGTGCCCACCGAGCCTGCCTGGAGTTCAACCTTTTGGCAGTACTAATATCTTCTAAATTCTTGTGGTCGGTCCATACTATATAAGGAACCCCCAAGCCTTCTAACCAGTGGCGCCATTCCTCCAATGCCATCTTGACTACCAACAATTCTCGGTTACCAATATCATAATTGCATTCGGCAGGGGATAATCGATATTAAAAAACGCGCATGGGTGCACCTTGTCGTCTGAGGGAGAACGTTGGGATAACACCGCACCTACCCCCACCTCCGACGCGTCGACCTCCACCACAAACTGACGTGATGGATCAGGGGTGATCAGGATAGGGGCTGAAATGAAGCAGCTCTTCAGTTTGGCAAACACAGCCTTGGCTGTGTCTGACCACCTGAACGTAGTTTTGGGGGAGGTCAAGGCAGTCAGAGGTGCGGATAGTTGGCTGAAGTTGCGAATAAAATGCCGGTAGAAGTTGGCGAACCCCAGAAACCTCTGTAGGGCCTTACGGGAATCTGGACTTGGCCACTCTACCACAGCCTTAACCTTATCGGGATCCATGCGTATTCCCTCAGTCGACACAATATACTCAAGAAACGGAACAGACTGTGCATGAAACGCGCATTTCTCCGCCTTGACAAAAAGCCCATTCTCTAGCAACCTCTGAAACACTCGTTGAATGTGCTGCATGTGTTCCTGGAGAGAAGAGAAAAAAATCAATATGTCGTCCAGGTAGACCTATATGAATTGATCGATCATATCTCGCAGCATGTAGTTGACGAATGCCTGGAAGACCGCTGGGGAGTTGGACAGCCCAAAGGGCATGACCAAGTATTCAAATTGCCCCCTGGGGGTGTTAAAAGCGGTCTTCCATTCATCTCCCTCCCTGATACAGACCAAATGATAAGCATTACATAAGTCCAATTTCTTGAAAATCGACGCTCCCTGCAACCCCTCAAAGGCTGAAGACATCAACGGCAAAGGGTAAGTATTCTTTACCATGATGTTGTTCAGTCCCCGGTAATCAATACAAGGTCACATCTATCTTCCCCACAAAAAAGAACCCCGCCCCCGCTGGAGAAGAGGAAGGGCGGATGAACTTCGAAGCTAGAGAATCAGAAATATATTTCTCCATAGCCTCCCTTTCTGGGACAGAAAGTGAATATAATTTGCCTTTAGGCGGAGACTTACCTGAAAGGAAATCTATGGCACAGTCATATGGACGATGCGGAGGAAGAGAAGCAGCATGAGACTTACTGAACACTTCCTTCAGGGGGAGGTACTCCGCGGGCACGTTAGACAAATCCACTGCCTCCTCCTGAAACACAGACATAGAAACAGACGGACAAGCAGACACTAGACAAGACTCATGACACTTGTTACTCCAGGCCAGGATGGAATTTAATTGCCAGTCTATTTTGGGGTTGTGCAGGAGGAGCTAGGGGTGACCGAGTACTATGGGTGCAAGAGGAGAGTCAAGGATGTAGAAGGAGATGGTTTATGAGTGGTTGCCTGATGTGATGAGGGTGATGTTTTCAGTGATGTGTGAAATGACCGGCAGTCTCTGTCCATTAAGGGCGTGAACCGTGATGTGGTGCATGAGGGGTCTGAGGGGAATCTTTAGGAGCATAGATGATGATGAGGTCTTCTCGGCGGAGATCCTACCCGATAGTAACCTCATACTCACTACCGGGCTTGTCGGCCCACGGGCGACGGCCCAATCAAAAACCCGTTTCATCTCGGCGGAGAGTGTCTGGAACGAGGCGCAGCATTGATCTTGATTCTCCCACACCGCCGTTCCCCATAATGCCGCCCTCCCAGTGAGCAGGGTTAACACAAATGCCACCTTAGCTTGTTCGTTGGAGAAAGTCCTGGGTTGAAGAGAGAAATGCATATCGCATCGTGTTAAGAAAGCTCTTGAGAAAAATTCGGCTCACCCGAGTAGGTCTCCAGAATGGGGAGGCGTGGTTCCGGCTGGAACGGGGGTCTCCGGTGGTGTGGGAGGAACGGGCGGTGTGAGCGGCGCAGTGGGAGCTCGTAGAAGCTGTAGTTGCTGGGTGAGCTCGGACACCTGCGCCACCAAAACCTGAACAGCGCGACCAGTGTCATTAAGATTCCATTCCTGGGAGTCCATCCTTTGAGCACTGGCGCTGAGGAACTCTTCCAACGCCGGAGATGGGTTACTCGCTGCTTCCATGGGTGGTCAGATCGTTCTGTCATGGCAGAAGTAAGGACAGGAAGCAGTTGCGAGTAATTTATGTTTATTAAGAGAAGTATCGTCAGGTTCGATGATGGTGGGTGACGCAGGGACCTCAATGGCAGCACAGACAGGTGAGGAGGTGATTGAGTGCGCTGGTGTTGGTGGTGGTGAGGAATCCACGTGATGACTAGTAAATCCAAAAGCGACCGAACAGGAACAAGACACAATGAAGCAGAGCTGGTGGAACACAGACAAGAAGCACGGAGGACCTTGAACAATGATCTGACAAACAAGAGACGAAAGACAGGGCATTAAGTAGGCTGGTGGATTGAGCTGCAGCTTACATGAAACAATCAATATGACGTAACATGAGACGAGCAGGAGATGGTGCATTCATGAACCGTGACAGGTGGGGCCTGAAACCTGACTGAAATTCTTCATACAGATCATTTTTTGCAGGAAGGAGCTCAATTGAGCAGACACAACTTTTAGACGTAAATGGAAGATTTGAAATAGGCCTATAATTTGCTAGTTAATAGTTAAATAGGATCTAGTTTTGGTTTCTTAATAAGAGGCTTAATAACCGCCAGCTTAAATTGTTTTGGGATGTGACCTAAAGATAGCGACGAGTTAATAATATTGAGAATGGTTCTTTGGCTACAGGTAACAACTCTTTCAGTAATTTAGTGGGTACAGGATCTAATAAACATGTTGTTGGTTTAGATACAGTGATAAGTTTATTTAGCTCTTCCTGTCCTATAGTTGTAAAGCACTGCAGTTTATCTTTGGGTGCAATGGATGAAACTGAAATGTTAGACGCTGTAGAATCTACATTCGCTATTGTATTTCTAATGTTATCTATTTTATCAGTGAAGAAATTCATGATGTCATTACTATTAAACGTTGATGGAATATTTGAATCAGGTGGCGTCTGGTTATTTGTTATTTTAGCCACAGTGCTAAATAAAAACCATGGATTGTTTTGGTTATTTTCTATGAGTTTGTGGATATGCTCAGCCCTGGCAGTTTTTAGAGCCTGTCTATAGCTGGACATACTGTTTTTCCACGCAACTATTGGCTATTGGTGTGTAAAGGCCAAAATGCAAAGCATTACTTGTAATTGTTACTGCCAAAAGACAAACTGATTGACATTAAACAGTTCTTCATTATAAATACCTTCTTTATTGCTGGCAAATGATATGATGCTTAATGTTTGTTTCAACTGACCATAAGAAAATAATTCACTTCATCCAGATTTTTTTGCTACCGAAAATCCACATTATTTAAAAACTTGTACTGCAACTGAGAGATGGAGATAAATATAGCTACATACAGTAGCTTAGTGATGTTACTCCCCAACATAGATTGCTAATGTCTTATATGGATATATGGATTTATAAAGGAAAAATTAGCAAAACAATAAAAAGAAAAAAAAATGACTTGTGTTTTATTCAGACAGCTTCCTTTACTAAATGTGCTGGAACTGCACAGTACATTTTTAAAACATGCTCCTGGCGCTCCCAAAATATACACGTTAAATGATATTCATAAGGTCAGCCGTGGATAATCTTAAATAAGAACATGCTTAATGCACTGTAATATTCTCAATTATGCCTGCAGAACTGAGAGAATGTCATTGGAGCCTTACTGTAATTTTTGATCACCCTGAATGTGATCAAAATGCAGTCAGTACTTGCGGATCTCTAAAGCGCAAACAAACGATCCTTCCCTGGTTTTAACCATATATGATTGTTTATGCCATATTGATAATGATAAAGCAGATTTTTTTTGGTGTGCCACCATGCATCTATGTTTTACTGCATCCCCGACTGACTCGGCTCCTTTGTAAGTTTGCTGCCAAGTATGTTGCATTTAAGATGTGATATTAATGACCACAACAGAGTGTGAATTTATTTACTCATCCAAACAGTTAAACTAGGTCAAATGCAAATTGCTTAGCACTTACTTCTCTATAACCAGAGAGGTTTTGCATTTTTTTCTCAAAGCTAGATCCTTTTCAGGGGCAGCTAGAGCCAGAGAACTGCATACTGTGTGTTACATATTGTGGTTTATTTTCAATGTCAGACAACATATACTGTCCTGGAAGATAACCGAATGTTCAAAAATTTGTGAATGCTAGTTGTTTTGACTTGTATTTACTGTTACACCCTGAAGGATACCCTGAATCCTATATAGAGCCTCCTGTACACTGAGACTTCGACACATTTATACATTTAGACAGTTTCTTCAAGCCATTGTTACGTCTGCTGTGAATTTCTAAAACTGTCAGTTAGTTGACGTAAAGACTGTAGGATAAAAAGTTACAGCTTGTGCTCTGTAGGGTTTCAGGCTCTGTTTATACTTTTGCACGAACCTCTAAGCTGCACTATTCACTTTTCTTCTATATGTGGAGAAAATATCATTGCATTCAGCAAGTAGAAGGTGTGACAAGTACTTTACTACTATAGTGTTTGCATGACTCTTGTTCTAGTTTACTAGTTAACATTTATGTTTACATTTCCATTTCCATGTTAAGTTGACAAGGGAAATAAATAAATAAATAAATAAATAAATAAATAAATAAATAAATAAATAAATAAATAAATAAATAAATGTTCAAATTAAATATCAATACGCAGGAAATTGTTTTATTCAAAATGTTCTTTCTATTTTCATTTAGGCTAGTTTTTGCAATTTTGTGTTATTTATTTATTTATTTATTTATTTATTTATTTATTCATTCATTTATTTAGTCAATGGTAATTTAATTCATTTCAGTTTAGAACTTCGGCTACACCTAAACAAAAATGAGAATTGTTGCCTTTGAAGAATTTACTGAAATAATAATAATGAAATAATAATAATAATAATTATTATTATTATATTTTTTATTTATTTTTTTCATTTCAGTTAATTTTTTATTTTATTTAAAGTCCTTTTTAATTGTTTTAGTACAACAATCACCAGACAATAACCAGAAAGTAATACATTGGGTAAAATAATATTGAACACGTCACCATTTTTCTCAGTAATATATTTCTAAAGGTGCTGCTGACTTGAATTTTTTCACCAGATGTCCTAACAACCAAAATAATCCATGCATACAAAGAAAACAAAACAAATAAGTTCAGAAACTGAGTTATGTGCAACAAAATGGAATGAAGTATGAAAGGGAGGTGCAAAAAGGCATAGAGAGCCAAGACACCAGAAGAATCTATCAGTCTATTAGAAAGCAATCCTGCCCATAGTCAGTGGAAATAATTTGGCTGGTTATTAGCTGGTTCAGTCCAACACCTATCAGGATGATGAAGATGAAACAAGGCCACATTTCAGCAAGACCATGATCCCAAACACAGCCAGGGAAACTCTCATTTGGTTTCAGAGAAAGAAAATAAAGCAGCTAGAATGGCCCAGCCAATCACCTGACTTGAATCTGGTAGAAAATAAGAACTAAAAGATCAGAATTCATAGAAGAGGCCCACAGAACCTTCAAGATTTGAAGAGTCTGTGGAAGAATGGGCCAAAATCATACCTGAGCAATATATGCAACTAGTTTCTCCATACAGGAGGCATCTTGAAGCTGGCGTTACAGCACCTTTAGAAATATATTTACTGAGAAAAATGCAGTTATATATCATTTAGTTTCCTCATTTAGTTTCCTATGTAGACATTGCCTATAGACAGAGGTTTTGGCATTTACTGTCAGCATCTTTCCAAACGACCCTGTGCTGCTGGCAGAAGTTTGTTGATCTGTGCTGTAAAGAGCTGATCTGAGTTTGTATGATGTGCTGACCTGTTGCCGCAGCCCTTGGGGCCCTGTGGAGAGATCAGAGACAGAAAGACGGCTTTACTGGCCCCTCACTGAGCAGCAGGTCTTCTCCATCAGCTCCCTCTCTCTGTGTGTGTGTGTGTGTGTTTATGTGTGTGTGGAAGAAACTTGCTGACATCCTACAGACTGATCTCTGATAAGAGAGCTAGAGAGATTGGCTACATCTCAGGTGGTTGCATTTCAGACGGGCCGCGATAACTGACACAGGCCACAAATACAGGTATATAGAGTATGCATTTGCTTATCAGGAACATACACTCACCAATGCAAAACTTTCTTTTAGTCTGCCAGATCCACTTAGTACTCAAACACACACACAAACACACACACAGGCGTGTGCGGGCCACCTTGCGAGGACCCTGCCTCGAAGGGGCCTCCAGGCAGCGAATCCCCCCTGTGGTTCTTGGATAATCCCTTCCCAGGTTAATACAACTATGACCTCCTCCAGCTCTGCCGGTCTGATCCTATCTGCTCTCTCTCTGGCCAAAGTGGACTTCAGTTGATTTCAAAGCTCTGCCACAGCAGTAATAAAACCCAGAGGCGAAGCACAGAGCGGCAAGGCCAATCTGATAGCAGCAAAGACGGCCATTTGCCACGTCCTCTGAGTCTTATTGCAGTCATTTTGGGAGTTACCAGTATATGATTTTTGGGGGCAAAGGGGTTAGAGTGTATTTGCTCCACTTTCGAGTGTTTTTTTTATTCCTCTTTGGGTGTAAGGAGTCACTACAATAAATTTGAGACTGTTTATTACTTTAAAACTGCAGTGTGTCATTTCTATGCGACTGATGGTGCCAAATGCAACAGTAAAAACAATAGGTGAGGGAAGAATTGATCATCCAGTGCATCACAATTCTGTCTTCAAAAATTTATTAATCGATTCTGAGCTTAGGTATTTTGTATTTATTTATTTTTCTGCATATGTACTAGCCATATTTTACTAATTACATCGAACAAGAAAGTATTGAAAACACAGTTATGCTTTAAGGATTGGACAAAAACCATGAACTTGCTTATGAATGACTAGATCTATGAAATAATGCTAAGAAAAAGAAAAAAATTGTCACTGCACTTGTCTGGAAAACTTTTATTCTTTGCATTCTTTGCACACTCAAAGCATTCTTTGTTTATAGATTGTAATGTGTGTGTGTGTGTGTGTGTGTGTGTGTGTGTGTGTGTGTGTGTGTGTGTGTGTGTGTGTGTGTGTGTGTGTAATGTGTAATGTTGTGTTTACACATATAATGTGAATGCTTGTTTTAACCTCACATTCAGTCCATCACTGTTCTGACACATAGTCCCACCTCTAAAATAACACCATTGGTTGAACCAATGTTGCTATGTCAGCTTTGCACATCACATAACTGTAGTGTTTACACTTTTTGGAGAAATCATAGATGATTTGCCTCTGAATATTCAACTAGAATACGAGACATCAGCTTTAAAGTGTATTGGTAACACTCTACTATACAGTTAATTGGTTAACATTATATAATGCATTAGGTATCATTAATTAATAATGCAAACTTTTATATCAATTTAATATCATTTATGTAAACACACATTATATACTGCCCATACATGCAGCACAGTACAGTACAGTATACAGTACAGACCAAAAGTTTGGACACACCTTCTCATTCAAAGAGTTTTCTTTATTTTCATGACTATGACAATTGTAGAGTCACACTGAAGGCATCAAGGGCTATTTGACCAAGAAGGAGAGTGATGGGGTGCTGCGCCAGATGACCTGGCCTCCACAGTCACCGGACCTGAACCCAATCAAGATGGTTTAGGGGTGAGCTGGACCGCAGACAGAAGGCAAAAGGGCCAACAAGTGCTAAGCATCTCTTGGGGAACTCCTTCAAGACTGTTGGAAGACCATTTCAGGTGACTACCTCTTGAAGCTCATCAAGAGAATGCCAAGAGTGTGCAAAGCAGTAATCAGAGCAAAAGGTGGCTACTTTGAAGAACCTAGAATATGACATATTTTCAGTTGTTTCACACTTTTTTGTTATGTATATAATTCCATATATAATTCCACATGTGTTAATTCATAGTTTTGATGCCTTCAGTGTGAATCTACAATTTTCATTGTCATGAAAATAAAGAAAACTCTTTGAATGAGAAGGTATATAGCAAAACTGTAATAATGTGAGAAATGTTGAAGGTGTCTGAATAAATGTATGTTTGATTGTATGTTTCATTTTTACATTGAAGACTATCCAGTGCTATTTTACATTTAATTATTTGGTTTCTGTACCTTGACACCTACAAACTTGAAAAAAACTTAAACATTGTGTAAATAGCACAAATAAATAAAAATAGACAAACATACAAATTAAACAATTTCAAACAGGGCCCACTGGTACAACCTTCACCGGGGCCCCGCTGACCCCAGCTACGTCCCTGCTCACGCCTGTTTCACACATACTCCGTCTGCAGTGCGTATGCAGTCCGTGTGAGTTACGTATGTAGTGCAGCACAGACTCGATCTGCTTTCACACAGGACGCGTTTGCAGTTCGCTACTCGGTACGTAAACGATCGCTGCACTGTTGCAGACGCAACTCTCCTGGAACACAACTGGAATCCGTTAACATGGGTGTGTAAAAAAATATGCAACGCATACGCACTGCAGATGGATTATGTGTGAAACAGGCGTAAGGTTGTTTGCACCTTGTGCAATGTGGAATTAGTTTACAGCTTTTCAAGCAGTTTGTGATGCATTTTGGAAACAGGAGATGAGCCCCTTTTCTAATGCACCACCTAGTTTGATAAACCCCTTCTCAAAGACTTACTGTTTGTCAATTTTATTTGGGTAACACACATATTCTGAATGCCTTCGACAGAATTCGAATGAGCCATTTTAATCTAGATTAATTTCAAGATCAGAGTGAGATTAATCTAGATTAAGAAAATGTATCTATGCCCACCACTAATATATATATATATATATATATATATATATATATATATATATATATATATATACACACACACACACACACACACACACACACACCAGCCACTTTATTAGGTACACCTGTTCTATTGCTTGTTAATGAAAATTCTAATCAGCCAATCACATGGCAGCAACTAGATGTGGTGAAGACGGCTTGTTAAAGTTCAAACCGAGCATCAGAATGGGGAAGAAAGGGGAATTAAGTGACCCTGAACATGAAATGGTTGTTGGTGCCAGACAGGTTGGTCTGAGTATTTCAAAAACTGCTGATCTACTGGAATTTTCAGGCACAAATCTCTAGGGTTTACAGAGAATGGTCCGAAAAAGAAAAAAAAAAAATCCAATGAATGGCAGTTGTGTGGACGAAATACCTTGTTTGATGTCACAGGTCAGAGGAGACTGGGCAGACTGGTTAAAGATGATAGAAAGGCAACAGTAACTCAAATAACCACTTGTTACAACCGAGGTATGCAGAACACCATCTCTGGACACACAACACGTTGAACCCTTAAGCAGATGAGCTACAGCAGCAGAAGACCACACCGGGTGCCGCTCCTAGTCAGCTACAAACAGGAAACAGAGGCTACAATTCACACTAATCAAAACTGGACAATAGAAGATTGGAAAAATGTCGCCAGGTCTGATGAGTCTTGATTTCTGCTGCAACATTCAGATGGTAGGGTCAGAATTTGGCTTAAAGAACATGAAAGCATGGATCCATCCTGCCTTTTCTCAATGGTTTTAGGCTGCTGGTGGTGGTGTAATGTGTGGGGGATATTTTCTTTGCACACTCTGGGCCTCTTATTACCAACTGAGCATCATTTAAATGCCACAGCCTACCTATTGTAGGTGACCATGTCCATCCCTTTATGACTACCCATCTTCTGATTTTTACTTCCAGCAGGATAATGCACCATGTCACAAAGCTCAAATCATTTCAGACTGGTTTCTTGATGATGACAATGAGTTCACTTTACTCAAATGGCCTCCACAGCCACCAGATCTTAATCCAATAGAGCAGCTTTGGGATGTGGTGGAATGAGAGATTTGCATCAAGGATGTGCAGCCGACAAATCTGCAGCAACTGCGTGATGCTATAATGAAGTAGCCAGTGAGTGTGTGTATATATATATATATATATATATATATATATATATATATATATATATATATATATATTAGGGGTGTAACGGTTCACAAAATTCACGGTTCGGTTCGATTCGATACAATACACTGGTGTCACGGTTCGGTTCGGTACGTTTTAGATACAGCAAAAAGAAAAAATTGGCAGATAAATTTCCTTGATTTTTAAAAAATGTTTTATTTATTAAAACTAACAAAGTATGTTTTTTTTTTTTTTACATTGAACAATGATGGAGCTTTTCTTTACCCATCTTCTATGGTGTTTTTTTAGCAGCATAGTACTGTTTAAAACAAAAACAGCTCCTTATAAAAAAAAATTAAAATGTTATATTAGTTATAAACAAATACAAAGATGTAACTTTTTATATGGAACTCTATAACTCTTTATATTGAGTGTGTTTTTACTCAATTGGTTCTCTATAGGGCTTATGTTTTTTGGAACAAAGCAGGTATTACGGTCTGTCTGGTGTTTGTCTGGTATTACCAACAGGTCTGGTGTTTGGGTGCACTTTGGATTCCCTGTAAGCTATAATGGTGATGATAGAATGAATGGTAAATAGTAAGGTCAGATCCGCGGCTATAACGTAAATGTAGCCTACCAATCACCGTGGTGATGTCTTTTGCCCTGTTTGAATCCGTTGTAAATGTCTGTATAAATGCTGCGGGGATAGTTTGTTGTGTGTATGTTTTCTCCGTCTTTTCCCAGATACTGACACACTAAGGTGATGTCGGCGTAAATGAGTTGACATGTTTCAAGTATTCCCGCTGGTGTTTTTTTTTTTTTTTTTTGTATTCCAGCTGGTGTACCCTACATATCGTTGTTTTTTTTATCCACCACTCTCTTGCCATCACCATTATAGCTTACAGGGAATCCAAAGTGCACCCAAACACCAGACCTGTTTGTTATTGGAGGATCTTCTATTTCTGGTCTGTTAAACGCATTGGCCATTTTGCAACGAGCCTTCAGCGTGTATTACTGAGTGAGCGAGCGCCTGACTGAGTAGCCTAGCATAAACATATAAGTTGGTGTTTTTTTCTTCTTCGGGGGTGTCAGGGGCGTTGCCTGCTACGTCGTTTGGGTTATTGGGCTACCTTGTTGAACGCATATCATTATATTTCACAATTGTTTATTTTCCAAATATAATTAATTAGTCCAACGAACCGTTTCAATACGAATGGTTCAATACGAATACGTGTATCGTTACACCCCTAATATATATATATATATATATATATATATATATATATATATACATTCATCAATCAAATGTAAGGGGGTCCGTTAAGTTTAAAAAAGCATGCATTAAATTAATCAAGTGACAGTAATTTATAATATTACAGACAATTTCTCTTTCAAATAAATGCTGTTCTTTTGAACTTCCTATTGAAGAATAATTAAATATATGAAGCAACACAAGAGTTTTCAACATTGATGATAATAATAAGTGTTTCTTGACCAGCAAATCGGCATATTAGAATGATTTTTGAAGGATCCTGTGACTCTGAAGACTGGAGGAATTCAGCTTTGATCACAGGATTAAATTGCATTTTACAATGTATTACAATAGGAAAAAAAGTATATAGTATATTCTTTTGCATGGTACATGAATGGTAGCTAATATTTTATCTAATGTTATGATAAACCTTAATATAAAGTGTTCCCCTTGTGCTACCTGTTTAATAATTACTCAATAAGCTGAAAAAGAGTTAATAAATCACTTCAGAGATGATAATTGGCATGACAGTCGTATTTATACAGTATAGCATGTATTAATATCTCTTATTTATTTATTACATAAACCCTGTTAAGTGCAACATTATGTATAGTTCATCAAGTAAAGCTGTGAGCTCTACACACAATGACGAAGATGTTGTGTATAATGGCTCTTGGCAGATAAAGCTCTTGTGCTGTAAGCCTCTGGCTAACTGGCATGTTTATGTGCCCATTTATGGCACGTGGCTCCAAGGACACATTGCTTTCCATGTGGCACTGTCATCTATGTTGACTTAGGCACCAGTGCAATCTCCTCTGTGGAAGCCAAAACGGTTTTGATGTGGGGTTTGCCCCGCAACAGTTGAGGAGTGTTACTGTAGAGCCTTTTCATTTGAAACTTTTGCTATCCTAGTTTTACAATTGCAGCGCTTAGCTCAATAGCTTTGGGTATTATTCAAATCAAGCTCCCCTTATATAACCTCACTGATGATAGAAGAAACACTCTGAGGTGGTCTTCTAGTCAAGGAGGAATTGCAGTTTTAATATGTTTTCAAAATACCGTCAGATGAAATTAGGTCATGTCGTCTACTGTGCTTTTTATTATACCTAAATAAGGAGTTTTGACTGTCCAGGATGTGTTTTCAGACTCTGATTGTGTCGCAAGTAATCTAGTCGTTTTATTTATAGGTTTCACTAAAGAACTGGTCCCATGTTGCACTTATGGACGTTACTGTTTTTTACAAGGGGAGTTAATGAGCTAGAATGAGTTTAGAGGATTTTGAGGTTAGGAGTTAAACATGAGGAGGGTTTTAAATAGACTAATTTTGACCAGGTAATGTGAACTTTGATGTACACTTAAGTGTACACCTGCACAGGGCATCTTTGGGTCACTGAGGATCATTAGTAAAGAGCAATTTTAGGATTCTAGCCCCTCAAGTGATTATGAGCCATTCCATGCTTTAAAAGCCAGAGATCATGAGACTGAATCTTACTTGTAAGATTTCTTTTTAACTGTATAAGAGAATATAAAGTCAGAGATAACTGTGTGAAAAGAATTACATTTATTTTATGCCCTTAATTTTGTCCTTGTCCTTGTTACAGGTTACATGAGTCCTTGTTAAAGTTTACATGTACTATACTGTAAAATAATAACGGTAAAATAAATTATTAAAATAGATTACAACCAGCTAACCCTAAACCCTACAGTAAGTACATGCTGTTGGCTAATATTACTGGGTCTGGCCCCGCTGTTGCTGAGCGCTGTTATCATGGGGATCAAAAGTGGATTTAGCGGAGGGATCCGAGATGGGTTCATCCTTATCTCATTCCTCACAGTTAGGTTCTCGCCCATTTTGTTTAAATGGGGTTACATCCCTTAAGTGGTCCTACATTAGTGGGCCTTGAGCAGACTATGGTATTGGAACAAGAAGTAGAAATTCTCTTGAGGAAGGAGGCCATAGAACGTGTTCCTCCTCTGAAAAGAGAATCAAGTTTCTACAGCCGTTACTTCATTGTTCCAAAAAAGGATGGGGGACGTCTACTGAACCATGCTATCAAACAATTTTGGTTCAAGATGCTTACTATCAAACAGTGTGTATCAAATCAGGTCAGGGTACTGGTTTGTCATGATGAATGCATACTTCCATGTATTCATCCTTCCTCAACGCAGGAAATACCTGAGGTTTGCTTTCGGGGGCGAAGCTGCATACAATGTGATACTTTTGGCCTGCTGTACCAAGAGTACAAGTACTGTATGAGACCCTTGCAGTGGTGGCTCAGGACCAAGGAGTTTTCCTCGAAGGGGAACCTGCTTCACAAGATCAAGGTCAGGGGGGTCTGTACTCGCGCCTCTTTAAAGGCTGCCGCACTAGGTCCTCCTGTGGGCTCAGAGAAAGTTCCTCTCCCTAAGAGCAGTTTACATTCCTGGGCATCTCAATCGGGGGAATGTCCCAGGGAATGGAGTCTCCACTCAGAGGGGGTGAACCTTCTTTGGAGAGAGTTCACCCAGGTGGAAGTTGATCTATTCGCGTCGCAGTAAATGATACACTGTCTGCTCTGGTTTTCCCTCACACACCCAGCTCCACTTGGGCTGGATGCCATGGTGCAGACTTGGTCGAGGATTCATCTGTATGCATTTCCCCTGATCACTCTTCTCCCGGGAGGTCTGGAGATAGTCCGCCAGGACGGGTCCGTCTTCTGCTAGTAGCCCTGTTCTGGCCAGCCTGAGTATGTTTCTCAAACTGTGTGCCCCTCATTCACGGCTCTCTGCTGGAGACTCTGATAAGGATGGACCTTCTCTCTCAGGCAGGGGACACCATATTTCACTTCTGCCCGAAGTTATGGAAGTTGTGGCTGTGGCCCCTGAAGGGTGGTCTCTCAACTGAAGTTGTTGAGAAGATACTCCAGTCCAGAGCTCCCGCCACGAGGAAATTGTACGCCTTGAAGTGGAGACTTTTCACTTCTTGGTGCAGACAGCGACTGCAAGACCCAGTCAACTGCCCAGTTAGTTGAGTTCTGGAGTTTCTACAGGAGCGATTATCCGCAGAGTTATCTCCCTCCACTCTGAAGGTTTACATGGTGGCCATAGCTGCTTACCACATCATTCAGGGTGGCCAGTCAGTGGAAAGAAAACTGTTAGTTACACATTTCCTTTGTGGTACCTGGAGGCCGAGGCCAGTACAATGCTCCAAGGTGCCCTCGTGCCCTACTCCCTTCCATGAAGCAAGACAGGAAAGACTCAATCTGATGGTTCCCCGAAGGGGACTATACTCTGTGTCTCCCTGCAACACTCCCTGCATGTCTGCAGGAACTCTGTGTCTTGCTGCAACACTCCCTGCATCTCTGCAGGAACTCGCTTCCACAGAAGCTAACATGTGTGCTTGCCGGATGCACCTTTATGCTTCCTGGTTGCTTATATCACCCTACTTGTGATGTCTCGCTTCTCTATTGGACTGATTTCACAAATGCTTTAGAACATAGTATTGCCAGGGCATCCCCAAAGTGTTCGATGTAGCGTCTCATTCCCTTCAGGGAACCATGGTTACATACTTATATATGAATATTAGAATTTTGAATATTGGAATATTTGAAATGTGTGTATGGATGTTTGATTGCCTGGATTTGTTGAGTTGCTGCATTTAAATATATGTCTAAGAAAAAGGTTTTCAGTCAACATTACAATGCGACTGAATCATTCCAGTTGCTGTTGATGAACAGACTGACAGAAAACAGCAACTGTGCAGGAATAGCTTTGAAGAGCTGCTGTCTTTACTGAAGGACTGAAGGCTGTGCAGTTCATTTATTTTCTCTGGTCTGATGTGTGCCAGTCAAAGGCCCAGAGAGCCACAGTTAGCGCTGGATTTAAAGCTGACCGCACAGATATCCATCAGTTTGATCCCACACCATGTGGTGTAGTGCTCTGTTTATGTGTATGCGTGTGTGTGTGTGTGTGTGTGTGTGTGTGTTTCTGTCTCTAGGGCAGATTACTGCTGCTACCAGAGTGCGCTGGAGATATTGAGCGAATGAGGACCAGCATTTGAGAAATGCCCACCTTATGTAGCCTAGTAGGAGACCGATTCACTTGGGGGCTGCAACACATTTGCCAGCTCTGTTTAGTTTATTATCAATGTGTGTGTGTGTGTGTGTGTGTGTGTAGATGCCACTCATGCTGTTCAATCTCGTTAGGCGGTCCTGAACACTATCTGAATTGCATCATAAGTATTAAAGTTAGGCATCTTGCATCTTCCTGACATATGGAAGCAAGTCGACACTCAATAAACAAAAAAGACCACATGCATAGATTTTGTGAGCTGCCCCTGGAAGAGCACAACAAGCCATCGTTCACCTCAGAGGGAGACGTGTTTACTGTTTACAGCATCTTTGATATCAGTCACTCTCCTCGCAGAGGACTGTTGTAGTCTCATCTGCTAATTGCATGTTTTCTCGCCACATTCACATGCATATACTAATGCACACTTGCATCTGTGGTGTGCAATGGACTTCTGTTACAAGGTTTTTGTTGTTGTTGTTGTTGTTGTTGTTGTTGTTGTTCATATAAATTACAGTGTTGTTATTAAAGAAAAAGACAAAAGACAAAAAAAAAAAAACTTAAAGGGATAGTTCACCCAAAAATTAAATTTATGTCATTAATGACTAGGGATGGGTATCGTTAAGGTTTTAACGGTATTACTACTCTTACCGATACTGCTTAACGGTCCAGTACTTTAACGGTATTCTTATTGGTACTTTGTGTTGTGTTACTTTGTATTGTGTTAGGCAGTCGGAAACTTTGCATTTCTCTTTCTGCACATAATGCACTTTTAAAAGATGCTTTGACAGATTGCTTGTGTTTCCGCCCTTACATGCAAAAATGTTGTTGCACTTATGACAACCAGCGTTGTCTTCATCAACTCTAGTGAATTATAACCACACTTTGGAACGTTTTGCTGTCCCCGCCATCTTCTCTCTGTGTATTAAGCGGGAGTTTACGTGCTGTAAGGGGATGTTCACATAATCGCGTCTAAAAACGTGTGGAAAATGCTAGGCACGCCGCTTTCTGATTTTTTCCCCCAAAGCCTTCGGGCGCTTGCGCTCCTGAGGAGTCTGCCATTGCTAAGCAACCATGACCTGCTCTCTCCATGAAGACGCAGAAATTTCAGCAATGGATAAATGGATTTGCAGCACTAAAAACTGCTTGCAGTAGCTCTGCTACTAAATTAATTTACCAAATCCACATACAGCTATCAGCTGTTCCTTCATCTTGGCTGAGCTTTCAACGTTGTTACGGAAAAGGTAAGGAAGCTACATGACCTGCGGTGCGCTTGCGGCATTCTGAAAAGTTGAGATGTTTTTAACTCGATGCGGTGCGGACGCGCCTGGAAAAAACGAGCTCTTCGCACCGCGTGCGCGGCCGTTCACATATCGCGTCTTTTGCGCGCTCAAGTTCGCTATTTCCAATGTAGGCGCGGTATGCACGCTCATAATGCATTCAGTTAAAAACCACCGCATTCAGTTAAAAACATCTCAACTTTTCAGAATGCCGCAAGCGCACCGCGGGTCATGTGACAAGAACTAACCAATCAGCTTCATCCTTTCCCGTAGCAACGTTGAAAGCTCAGCCAAGATGAAGGAACAGCTGATCATTGCTGTATATGGATTGCCATTTTGAAATAAATTTAGTAGCAGAGCTACTGCGAGTGATTTTTATTGCTACAAATCCATTTATCCTTTGCTGAACTTTCCGCGTCTTCATGGAGAGAGCGCGTCATTGTTGCTTAGCAATAGCAGATGCCTCAGGAGCGCTTCTGCCCAAGCGCTTTGGAAAGAAGGAGAAAGCGGCGCGCCTAGCGTTTTCCACGCGTTTTAAGGCACGATATGTGAACGGCCCCTATGCGTGTGTGTGCGCCACCCTCGTTCTTGTTGTGTGTATGTGTGACTGACAGCCTCTGCGGTGCGCATGAGAGATCTCGCAGATCTCACAGACAAACGTCTTAATAATATCGCAAATTAGAAATGTTTGGTAAGATCAAATGTGCACAATAACAATATTAAGCAAATCTCTTCGCCATCGTCACTCTTTATTATTAAGTGGGAGTTTTCATACTGTTATGTCTGTGCGTGCGCCGCGCTTGTTGTGGTGTGTGTGTGACTGACAGACAAATGTTTGGTGAGATAAAATGTGCACGATAACATTATTAAGCCAAAATACATAGTACATTAATTTTTTCCCTTCAGTACCGAAAGCAGAACCGATAGCGTCAGATCTTACTGATACTACGGTCTTTCATAATTTAGCCCTGGGTCCATTTTAATACCGGGTTTCGGTACCCATCCCTATTAATGACTCACCCTCATGTCGTTCCAAACCTGTAAGACCTCTGTTTATCTTCGGAACACAATTTAAGATATTTTAGATTTAGTCTTTATGTATTTACAGTGTCATTTACGTATTATCTGGACGTAATTACAGGTTCGATACGTATCGAAATTTACGTAAAAACAACCTCAAATACGTACAGATAGAACGTGTTTTCTGACCAGTCAGTTATCCATAGAAATTTGCTCATGAAGCTGCTTTTCAATGCGTATCGGATTATTTTTTTTAATATTTATGTATATTTTCCCTTTTTATATTTTTTTTTGTGATAAATGTAAGATCCCTATACCTCACCCGAACCTAAACCTACCCATTTTATACAGAATGTTAAAAGAATAAAACATAATAAAACACAAGTTTTGTAAAAATATAACATTAAAACGTTATTTTGAGCCACTAACGTTAATCTTAAACCTACCCCTAAACCTACCCATAACCATTTCTAAAAACTACATAACGTTACTGTTATAAAGAAACAAATAACAGACAAACAAACATAATGTTAATCATTTATTTTTTGCGAAAAAATATCAAAAGTGGTACCAAAAGTAGTTCAAATGATAATGAGTTCCAGTCGCAGTCCTCTCTTGAGGTAATACTTTTATAGGGTACAGAGCAGAATTTAATTTAATTTATTAATTCGTGAAATTATGAATCTGTCTTGTCTCCGTGAAGGCGCACTGGCGCAGTAGTGATGTGTCGTTCTTGAACGATTCGTTCATTTTGAACGAATCTTTAATGTGACTCGGGAAGAACGAGTCGTCTCGGGGAGTGATTCGTTCAGTCGCGCATGCGCATTATTCTATAGGTTCTGTTCTAGTAGTAGTGATTCACCTGTCAGTCAATGCAGTCTTGAGCCGGAAAGAGAATTGATTAGTTCATAGTTCGGGTCTATCAGGTTTTTGACTCGTTCCTTAATCACGTGATAAAAATAATTAAGCTTTAAAATAAATAACACACTGTGGCTATATATTTAGGACTTGCTTTAAGGCATGTTTGCATTTTAAAAAAAAACAAGCTCCCTGACCTTGGATGGGCTGAGTCTGTTTCTTCTATCTGAAATAATCTGCCCAGTTTTAGAAAAAAATATTTCAGATGGCACAGATGTGGCCACAATGCAAAGTCTTGTCTTTGTGACTTCAGAAAGGCTTTTGTATACTGGTGAACATCTCCTCCACCAGGCCAAAGGGTCTGATGTGCAGGGTAAGAGTGGCTCTGCAAGGTAGGCCTGCACCTTTATAGCATCTGATGTCTTAGAAGAGGTAGCAGAAGGCCTCAAGCTTGCTACCCTCTCGTCAAAGTTCCCAAAACATGGCCCCTGCACTGGCAGTCGCACCGGGATCTGAACTATCCTCCTCACTCTTAGCTGGGTTAAAACTGTTAAAGCTGAAGTTATCATAACCTTAATGTTTTAAACTAACATTATTAATTCAAATTCAAAATTTGATTTGCTTTTAATGTATATGTCATTATGTCCTTTTTTGAGCAATCTTCTCATACATATATTACACCAATATGTCAAGTCTGCCTAGGAAAAGCAATTATTATACCAGCAAACTCAAAATTGGAGTAAAAATGAACAAACTAGTCTATAAAAACTTTTTATTGTAAGCTTGGATTATTATATTATTATATATAATATAATAATATAGCAGTTGGGGGTTCGATGCCTTGCTCAAGGGCACCTAAGTCGTGGTATTGAAGGTGGAGAGAGAACTGTACATGCACTCCCCCCACCCACAATTCCTGCCGGCCCGGGACTCGAACTCACAACCCTTCGATTGGGAGTCCGACTCTCTAACCATTAGGCCACGACTTCCCAGTCAAACTCGACCCGAGACCCGAAAGACTCATGAGATGAACTAATCAATTCTCTTTCCGGCTCAAGACTGCGTTAGTTTTGCGTATGGGGCTATATCCTCTTTGATATAAAGTTTTTATTTTGGCACAAAAGTGTTATTTATTTTAAAACGTATTCAATTTAAATTATTATATTAAAAAAAGCAAAGCTTGTTGTGCAATATTTAGTTTTTCTTTTTTTTTTTCTTTTTTTATATTGTACTTTTAAAGTTCATTTGTTAAGGTTATTAGACCCTGTGGCTTTATTATCTTTTAATTTTAATTTTATTTTTAATTATTTACTTTTTTATTATTTTGATTTATTTTGGAATAGTTGTCCTCTTTGTTACAAAGCTTTTCTGGCACAAAAATAAACAATAAACAACAATTCAAAAGTATGTACACGGTGTTTTTTAATGTTTATAAAGTGTCATATGTTACAAAAGTATGGTTTATACAGACAATCTGATTTAATAATTTGGCTTATAATTTCGGCTTTGACTATGACGGACGCTGTTGCTGAGAATGAAGATGAAAATCGATTGATATGGTTATGTTCCTTGCAAACATCTGGATTCTAAAGATGGAGTACAGCAAACAAATAAAATGGATGTGATTTGTAATTGTATGCTGTGCTTTTGTGTATCTATGTGTTGCAGCATGCACAGAAATGTTATTTCCTATTAAGTAGATGAGTAAACTGCTTTTAATAAATTCAATAAAAACATTTATTGATATGACAATTAAATACAACAGATTTAAATCATTAAAGCCACGATTTTAATATTAATACATGGGAATTCATGTAAATTCACACTTTACGTTAGATTATTTATGTTTTTGTAGCTGCTAACACGTAAGTATTTGTACGTTTTACTGCTATAAATACGTCAAAGTTGTACGTTTTTATGTGCATGAAAACATAAGTACATGTACCAAATCAAACTGAATCGTTTTAAACGGTTCGTGTCTCCAATACGCATTAATCCACAAATGACTTAAGATGTTAACTTTTTTAATGTGGCTGACACTCCCTCTGAGTCAAAATAAAGCAATATCCCAGAGTAATTCATTTACTCAAACAGTACACTGACTGAACTGCTGTGAAGAGAGAACTGAAGATGAACACCGAGCCGAGCCAGATAATGAACGAAAGATTGACTCGTTCTCGAGACATGAACCGTTTCTGTCAGTCGCATCCGATTCGAGAAACGAGGAGCTGATGATACTGTGCATGTGTGATTCAGCGTGAAGCAGACTGACACACAGCGCGTCTGAAACGAACTGGTTCTTTTGATGATTTATTCTGAACTGATTCTGTGCTAATGTTATGAGGGTGGGTAAACCAAAGGCTTGAATGAAGGACAATCATCACCAATGACGCCATTACATCGAGCGCAAAAGAACCGGTGAACCGTTTTTTTTTTTTCAACCGGTTTATTGAATCAAACTATCCGAAAGAACCGGTTCGCAGAAAAAAAATAACTTCCCAATCACTACTGGTGATCCGAAAACTGATCCAACCAGTTCTTGACTTGAGATTTTTATTTATTATATTTTTTTATTATATTTATTTATTTATTTATTTATTTTAAGTTATATTTTTAATGAACAATAACAACACTGGTTAATGATTATCTTATTTTCACACCGTTAGTCAACAAATCATCAAACACTGCATTTAACCAAGATTTGTCCTCGCCCAATACTTTAAAGTTAAAAATCCATAGCTAAGTAGTTGTACTTTACAGTAACAACTACGAAGTACTTCTAAAACTGTTCCTGAAACAGGGAATGCTTCCTGCCATGGACAAGGGATAATTAATGTCTATTCGTTTCCAACAGTTCATTTGCATGAGCTCAAATTGTGGACAGATTGCAAACATGCTATGTGGTATACTCTATAGCACTGGTTCTCAACCACATTCCTGGAGGACCCCCATCACTGCACAATTTGCATGTCTCCTTTGTCTGACCCATTTCAAGTCTCTGAATCTCTACTAATGAGCAGGTGACCTGAATCTGGTGTGTTTGATTAAGGAGACATGCGACATGAGAACCAGTGCTCTATAGGACCTTAGTGGAAACGCATGAACTCAAAGGATGCAGAAGAGACTCTGCCATGGCTGTGTTACTACACCATTTGATGTTACATTTTGTAATATTTGTTTAGTTTTGTACTGTTGACTGTTTTCTAATCCAACATTGTTGAAGATGCACACATAACTGGTGCACATACACACACACACACACACACACACACACACACACACACTTGCAATCCCCCTTGGGCTGCATTTAGGTCAACTGGGATTTTCTGCTGTCTGTAAATTCTGCCATGTCACGCAGAGCCTTGCATCTCTCTTTCTGTATCTCTCTTCTCACACTTTCTTCTTCCTCCTTCCAAACTGAGGCAACACCAGGAATACATATCTAAAAGATATAACGCCTCAGCACTGGCCTTTATCTTTATCATTCCCTTCTCCGTCCTGTCAGCATGTGGACAAGGGACAAAAACAGATGAATAAAAGAGTAAAGAGGGGCACGTTACTGTCAGGCTGCTTTGAAAGCTCAAGCGTGAGTGTGTCGTGCTCGACTGTAATGCACACGGGCCACTTCCTCATGCATAATTTATTGTTTGTCAGATTAGCATTGTTTTTGTAGATTTACACACTCCACAAGTGGGATTGATCTGAGCTTGAATGTTATTCTGGTGCATCTGTGTTCATGCATATCTGTATGTTTGCATATGGTGAATGAGACAGTTGAGAGTTGGGCATGTGCATTTGTTTAATGGTTTCTGCAAAAAATAAAAATAAAAATGAATGAATGAATTATTAAATAAATAAAACTATATATAAAACTCTATAGTTTAAAAGTACTTGTACTGAAACAACAAAACAACACTCATAAGTTTAAAGTCCAGTTCCAGTTTATGTTTAAACAGTTTCTAGGCTAAAGGCAATGCAAATAATTTGTCCTATACAATGTCAACAATGTTTGGATATTTTATAATTTAATACTATTTTTACATTTGATCCAAACCATGAAGATTTTTGCAACATTTTTTTTTTCAATTGAAAAATACTTACATAACATAATATAGTAGTAGTAACATTTTGTGTAGCTTTGTTTGTAATTACAAAAATGCTTTACAAAAACATTTATTCGTTTTTTTTTCCGATTATTTCTAAAGTGAAGTTACAAAAATAAATATTATGATTTTTATTTTTTTTTATTATTATTATTATTATTATTATTATTGCATAGCAAATTTTACCTTTGAGTCCATACCATTCTCCTGAAGTAAAAAAAAAAAAAAAAACTCAAGAACCAAAACATACAAATTTCATTCATAGATAGCACATGAGCAGCAGAAGGTTAACAATAACATGCATATGTTTGCTTATTGTGAATGGAGACAGATAATGTGTGTGCATTTGATGTTTCAGCTTGCACATGGAAAGCTGGCACATGATCTACATGATGTTTAAAAAGATACAAACAGCATATTTTGAATCATGGTGCCTAGTCCATCAAAACTCAAATGCAAGCATCAACAATGTCACAGAAGTCTGGAGGATGCATGCCAGTAAACTGGGTCTTGTGATTGAAGTCAATGGGTTGAGCAGAGAGAATTTCTGAAGTCAGAGAACTGAGAAGTCTTACCCACAGGGCAAAGTCCGCACTGGCCAAAGAGACCATTATTAATGCATATGTATGAGAACCAACAACTGATAAAGCAAACCCACAATATACAGAGCAGAACTACTCTCTTCAAACAAGCCCTCATCTTGACAAGATCTCTTAGTTTACCATCTTTTCCTGCTTGTCTAAATGCAAATCTCATTTAATTGTAAATGACCACTAAACCTGGGGCTTACAAGGTTGTGGCCTTTAGACCTGTCAAAGCAATAATCCACTGACTGTTAAGTAGCTATTGAGAACCCTGGAGAAACTAATCATTATTAGTGGTTATTTTATTCTGTTGATGTTCTATTTTTATTCCACTGACATATCATATCCAACTTTACCTGCATACATACAGTATGCTAAAGTAAAGTGATATATAATATATTGTTGCAAAATGTAAACTGTTTTCAGACATCTCTATACAGCTGGATATACAGTACAGACCAAAAGTTTGGACACACCTTCTCATTCAAAGAGTTTTCTTTATCTTCATGACTAAGAAAATTGTAGATTCACACTAAAGGCATCAAAACTATGAATTAACACGTGTGGAATTATATATGGAATTTTATACATAACAAAAAAGTGTGAAACAACTGAAAATATGTCATATTGTAGGTTCTTCAAAGTAGCCACCTTTTGCTTTGATTACTGCTTTGCACACTCTTGGCATTCTCTTGATGAGCTTCAAGAGGTAGTCACCTGAAATGGTCTTCCAACAGTCTTGAAGGAGTTCCCCAAGAGATGCTTAGCACTTGTTGGCCCTTTTGCCTTCTGTCTGCGGTCCAGCTTACCCCTAAACCATCTGGATTGGGTTCAGGTCCGGTGACTGTGGAGGCCAGGTCATCTGGCGCAGCACCCCATCACTCTCCTTTTTGCTCAAATAGCCCTTGATGCCTTCAGTGTGACTCTACAATTTTCATTGTCATGAAAATAAAGAAAACTCTTTGAATGAGAAGGTGTGTCCAAACTTTTGGTCTGTACTGTATAAGTGTCTAATTTTATCTACATGTATATGGTGCATTCATGTAAAGCCATATACACTATATAACAAATCTCAACTGCATGATTGTATTTTTTAATTGCCAAATGTGAAATATGATCGGCCAGCTAATCTGCTAAATGTGATTATAAGGCATGACGATTTTAGGATATTATAAACATTAACTGTATGATTTTCTGTAAAACTGCTGAAACGTTGAGGTAAAGTTTTTTTTTTTTATTGGCTTGGCTTCATATTATTTATTTATTTAATAATGATTTAAATGTAATTTAATTTTAATATTTATATATATCTAAACATTTTGGTGTGTTTTTCTGTAGAGTTACTCATTGCCACTATGACATTTATCTTGCTCACTGGTGGTTCTCTGTAAAACTGCTTAAAACACTATTTGCACATTTTATTTATCAGTTATTCAATTACATTTTAATTGAATAGAAAACAAACAAAAACAATAATAATTTAGTTTGACTTCAGTAAATGATAAATATGAATGCATTATCTTTTTTTCACACTGATAAATAGTGTTTTCAGACAGAAATGTAGCTGCATATGTCAGGAAAGGAGTCTCTCGCAGGAGGTAGCTTCAAAATCTCTGAAAGCCCCTGGGTTATATGGTTCTTTACAGATTTATAAACATCTTGATGTTACATTATAAGCCCTTTAGATCAGTCTATTGGCCACAGTACTTAAAAGTACCAGCGAGTAGATAGATAAAATACAATAAATTCCCCAATGACATCAGGCCATAAAACACTTTCTGTTTTTAACTGGACCCTTAATTAAGAGTGTTTTCTCAGTCAATCACTCCATCCCAAAAAAGTAAAGACCCCGGTTAATAGCGAACTAGAGACTGTGATAAACCAAGCAAGGTCCGTTAAACTTTATTGTTGTGCATTTTACATTTGCGCATCTATGCATGCTGTGATGCAAGTGTAGGTGTATGAAACGGGTCAGGGAGTGCATGCATTTGATTCGTCTCATGTTTGTCTGCTTTTTCAAGTGCCTGTGAGTGTTTCACGATTGCTTGGTGCTTATTTAAAGTATGCATGCCCCTACTTTCCATTGCTCTCATGCTCTGCTTTTAAATCTCAGCCAGCAGCGAGCATCTTCATGCAGCGTGCAGTCACTCGTGTTCTCGTCCTACGACTTTACTCCCTTGGTGAAATAATGGTTTCTCTCTCCCTTTACCTCCTCCTTGCCCTTTTTGCTTTCTCTAGCTACTGTAGGTATTGTGATGCAGCATAACAATAACAAGCTGCAGTGTGTCTGTCTGAAACTAATGCCTGTAAACACAGGTTTCTGCACTTCTCCTCAGAGACGCATCTCAAGCATCCTCTAAAGAATCTCGTACTCTGCACATAATCTGAAAACACACTTGCATACACAAATTACAGCCTGTGGCCATTTTAGTTTGAATGTGATGAGGACAAAAAAAAAATAAAGAAAAGAAAAAGATAATGGTACACTGACAGTTGAGTAAAATGACGAAATTAATTGCAATCAACATTTATTTAAAATATTTTATCTTCTTTTTTGCCTGATGTTACTCTTGTTAAACTTGCACTACTTAATTATATACTGGCATCACTGTTGCACATACTGATTTAGATTCATTAGATTTATACAATCAATGTATTACATTTATACTTCTATTCTTAAGTATTGAACTTTAGTGTGTACCTCATTCCAACATCCGTGAATTTTCCAAGTGATCAGAATTATGATTTATGACTGTTGGGCCATAAATTAAGCAACAATCGTTGTGTGTGTGTGTGTGTGTGTGTCAAGTCAAGTCACCTTTATTTATATAGTGCTTTAAACAAAATACATCGCGTCAAAGCAACTGGACAACATTCATTAGGAAAACAGTGTGTCAATTATGCAAAATGATAGTTAAAGGCAGTTCATCATTGAATTCAGTGATGTCATCTCTGTTCAGTTAAATAGTGTCTGTGCATTTATTTGCAATCAAGTCAACGATATCGCTGTAGATGAAGTGACCCCAACTAAGCAAGCCAGAGGCGACAGCGGCAAGGAACCGAAATTCCATCGGTGACAGAATGGAGAAAAAAACCTTGGGAGAAACCAGCTCAGTTGGGGGGCCAGTTCTCCTCTGACCAGACGAAACCAGTAGTTCAATTCCAGGCTGCAGCAAAGTCAGATTGTGCAGAAGAATCATCTGTTTCCTGTGGTCTTGTCCTGGTGCTCCTCTGAGACAAGGTCTTTACAGGGGATCTGTATCTGGGGCTCTAGTTGTCCTGGTCTCTGCTGTCTTTCAGGGATGTAGAGGTCCTTTCTAGGTGCTGATCCAGCATCTGGTCTGGATACGTACTGGATCCGGGTGACTGCAGTGACCCTCTGATCTGGACACAGACTGGATCTGGTGGCTACGGTGACCTCAGAATAAGAGAAAAACAGACTAATATTAGCGTAGATGCCATTCTTCTAAGGATGTAGCAAGTACATAGGGTGTTATGTGAAGTGTTCCCGGTTCCGGTTTACCTAATTAAAGCAGCCTAAAAATCCTTTAACGGATTTGGATGTTAAAAGCATATTAGTATATTATGTGTAAGCCAGGTTAAAGAGATGGGTCTTTAATCTAGATTTAAACTGCAAGAGTGTGTCTGCCTCCCGAACAATGTTAGATAGGTTATTCCAGAGTTTAGGCGCCAAATAGGAAAAGGATCTGCCGCCCGCAGTTTTTTTTTTTATATTTTAGGTATTATCAAATTGCCTGAGAGAGAGTGTGTGTGTGTGTGTGTGTGTGTGTGTGTGTGTGTGAGAGTATTCAAGACATACTCCTGTTGCTCAAATAGCATATGAATAACCCATAGCAGAGCTACACAGGTGGAGCTGGGGAAGGTGGATGGTATCAGAAAACTCTGAATACCTCAAAATCTCAAGTGAATGCTATCCAGCCATATTAATGCAAGGCAGTAAGCTCATTGGCTGCAACATGAACCAATCTCCTTGTGCCAAGTCATTTAACTCTCTGATTATCATCAGTTACATTAACAACCCATCAGCCTGTGCCATCTAGAGTGTCATGAATAAAAATACACATATATATATATACACACACACATATATATATATATATATATATATATATATATATATATATATATATATATATATATATATATATATATATACACACACATATAGAGTACAGACCAAAAGTTTGGAAACATTACTATTTTTAATGTTTTTGAAAGAAGTTTCTCCTGCTCATCAAGCCTGCATTTATTTGTTCAAAAATACAGAAAAAACAGTAATATTGTGAAATATTATTACAACTTAAAATAATAGTTTTCTATTTGAATATACTTTAAAGAAATAATTTATTCCTGTTATGCAAAGCTGAATTTTCAGCATCATTACTCCAGTCTTCAGTGTCACATGTAACATCCAGTCTATCACATGATCATTTAGAAATCATTCTAATATTCTGATTTATTATGAGTGTTGGAAACAGTTCTGCTGTCTAATATATTTGATGAATAAAAGGTTAAAAAGAACTGCATTTATTCAAAATAAAAAATAAATTTCTAATAATATATATTATAATAATATATTTTCTTTACTATCACTTTTTATCAATTTAACACATCCTTGCTGAATAAAAGTATTGATTTTATTTAAAAGAAAAAAAAAATACTGACCTCAAATTACTGACCAGTAGTGTATAGTGTTATTACATAATATTTATATTTTTAAAACATAGCTTCTTTTTTTTTCTTTTTTTTACTTTTTATTCATCAAAGTATCCTAAAAAAAGTATCACATGTTCTGAAAAAAGATTAAGCAGCAGAACTGTTTCCAACTTTGATAATGAATCATCATATTAGAATGATTTCTAAAGGATCATGTGATAATGATCCTAAAAATTCAGCTTTGCATCACAGAAATAAATTATAATTTAAAGAATAATAAATTTAAAAACAATTATTTTAAATTGTAATAATATATCACAATATTACATTTTTTCTGTATTTTTGATCAAATAAATGCAGGCTTGATGAGCAGAAGAAACTTCTTTCAAAAACATTAAAAATAGTAATGTTTCCAAACTTTTGGTCTGTACTGTACATATATACTTGTAATATTATATCAACTTTATATTACATACAAACTGAACATAATTGTTTTTGTTTGTTTGTTTTGTTTTTACTTACTTAAGTAGGACTTAAATGTATCTTTATATGTAATTTCATAATTACTTCTATTGTCTTTGATATACGGTTACACTGAATGCACTGACAAGCAACTGTGGTAACTAAAATATACTTTAATGCCATTTCAGTTAAAACTACTATGTCTTGTATTTAAATATATTTGTTATTTTACATTTGTTTTTAAGTTGCAATTTTGTGAATTATTAACAATAACTGTCATATTGAATAACCCAATACAAATAAAATTATAATCAGGTACTTTACATGTGCTTTAGTATGTTAGTGAATAAAAAATATGTTTATTTCTTTTAATGCACAACAAAAGATTATTAAAACAATGACAAGATGTACTTTAAAGTCAAATTTTCAATTTGACATTATTACAAAGTGCACTTTAAAAGACTACTTAAGTGTGTCAAGAAGCACTCTCACTTATTTAATTAACATTAGACTTTCAAGATTTACACTAGTGCAGTGAAGTACACTTTTTCACAAGGTTTGAATTGGAATGACAGAAATGTATGATTTTTTTTTTTTTGTAAATGATTTGGTAACACTTCAGAATACGTAATGTTTAGGCATAGGTAGGGTTATGGGATCTAGAATATGGTCATGCAGATTAAGGCAATAGAATGTGCTTTAAGTACTTATAAACCTCCAATATGCTAGTAATATGTAAGCTAATAAGTAACTAGTTAATATTTAATCAAAAGTCTTGGCATTCATTTTAATTCTACTTCCTTGCTTTCAAATTTAAACTTTTATTCTGCATCCTTTTTGGTAAATCAACCGAATTTAAGGAATTGAACTGAAATTTAAAATGCATTGTCAATTCTTTGATGAATGACACATGACCCTGGAGACCAGAATATAATTTAGGTGAGGGAGCTGCTAACAAAAGTCAACAAACTCCTAGCAACCATTCAAAACACTTTAGCAACTCCTTGACAACTGCATACCAGCATGCTAAAAACATCTAAACAAACAAACAAACAAACAAAAAACTCAGAAACATGCTGGCAAACACTCAAGACATTTTAGCATGTTAAAAATCTTATTGCACTGTACTGTACATTTCAAGCATACGATACAGTAAATCAAGTTCTTCCTCTGTGTGCAGCACATGCCTTGACTCAACTAAACTAGTAGGACAGAGTCAGTTTGGTTAAGAATAAAAGCATAGAATTACAACGTCACAGTTATTGCTTTAAATGTTCTGTCTCTTTCACTCTGTCCTGCATTCAGTCTGACGTACAAGCTCACGTGACTGCACAGTTTGTACGCTTTTACTTTGAAAACTACTAATAATCATTAAGCAAACATTTGGAATTGTGGGTCACAAGACTTAAGGTCAAGTCAGGTTACTTTATCGATTCACTAATTTATGCCAAAGTCATACACGCACACACATTTCCATACGCACGCGTACTCAAATAATCACAAAGTTAATCAGTAAGCAAACAGGATCCTTTGAACTTGTCTGAATGGAACCCGGGGACCTTCGAACTCTCTCTCTGTCTGTCCATCTCGGTTTCTCCCACGTTCATCCTTTCTATACACGTGCTGACATGCTGTGAAGTCTGAGCTAAAGTTATAAGCCAAGTACTCATCCTGTCAGTGAAGGCTATCATGATCCCTCACACTGGCTCTTTAAGTTAGCCAAAGTTCAGCTGAAGGACAAAAACTTTGACTTGCAGTGGCAGTCATGTGGCCAGGCAGCCTCCTGGCGTAGCTCCGCTGTGGGCCCCTTATCTGATTCCACTCTGCCAAAGCTGCTGTTGACAGCACAGTGCCGGTTTGAAGAACAGCACGTCCATTCTTTGTGACGCCCCCTAATCAGACACTGCGGAGCTTTATTTTATAATATCCTTCATGTATTTGCAAAGTAAAGACCTTCCTCTGCTGCTTTCCAAGGAGAATATCAAGCACTGCATGAGAAGGCCTGTGGTCCGCCTTCACAACCTCAGAGTAAAACAAAAACCCAATCAAAATAGCTAGCTGGAGGGCAACAGAGGAAAAAACAAGCCCACCACAACATCACAAACAATTCACACTAGAGACAAATGGAAAGAGTGCAAGAAAGGGACAGAGATACATGAACCAAATCAAACACAGCACACATCAAAAGGATGGAGAAAGATTCACATTCACACTAATCATGAATAATAATCTGACTGTGCAATGACGAAGGTTTTGATTTGTCAGTGATATCACAAGATTTGATAAAAATGGAATTGTAACAATAATAATAAAACAAACTCTTGACATATATATATATATATATATATATATATATATATATATATATATGTACATATATATATAGTGAAAATATATAGTGAAAATAAAAGTTTTAACAATGCACTAAGAAGAAAAAAAATAGTGAAAAGGCAACCAATTACATTTATACAAATCACAATTCAACTGCATTTTCATCATACGATGAAGGTTTTGATTTCATCAATAACAGCAAAGACAAGTGAAGATTTTTTATAATTCTTCACTTTTTTATATTTGGAATTATATACATAACAAAAAAGTTTTACCTTTGAGCCCATACAATTCTGATGAGCAGCAGAAGGTTAACAATAACATGCATATGTTTGCTTATTGTGAATGGAGACAGATAATGTGTGTGCATTTGATGTTTCAGCTTGCACATGGAAAGCTGGCACATGATCTACATGATGTTTAAAAAGATACAAACAGCATATTTTGAATCATGGTGCCTAGTCCATCAAAACTCAAATGCAAGCATCAACAGTGTCACAGAAGTCTGGAGGATGCATGCCAGTAAACTGGGTCTTGTGATTGAAGTCAATGGGTTGAGCAGAGAGAATTTCTGAAGTCAGAGAACTGAGAAGTCTTACCCACAGGGCAAAGTCCGCACTGGCCAAAGAGACCATTATTAATGCATATGTATGAGAACCAACAACTGATAAAGCAAACCCACAATATACAGAGCAGAACTACTCTCTTCAAACAAGCCCTCATCTTGACAAGATCTCTTAGTTTACCATCTTTTCCTGCTTGTCTAAATGCAAATCTCATTTAATTGTAAATGACCACTAAACCTGGGGCTTACAAGGTTGTGGCCTTTAGACCTGTCAAAGCAATAATCCACTGACTGTTAAGTAGCTATTGAGAACCCTGGAGAAACTAATCATTATTAGTGGTTATTTTATTCTGTTGATGTTCTATTTTTATTCCACTGACATATCATATCCAACTTTACCTGCATACATACAATATACTAAAGTAAAGTGATATATAATATATTGTTGCAAAATGTAAACAGTTTTCACACATCTCTACATATACAGCTGGATATACAGTACAGACCAAAAGTTTGGAAACACCTTCTCATTCAAAGAGTTTTCTTTATTTTCATGACTAAGAAAATTGTAGATTCACACTGAATTCCATTCCATGTTACCAGCTTCAAATGACAAAAACTCACTAAAACAAAACAAATTAACCCTGACACAAATGTAACAAGACAGATATTCCAAATCACCCCAGCACAGACTCATAAAGCACACACCCTCAAACTCAATTACTCAGATACTTAACTAATCACACAAACACACTCGCTTCAGTACACACTCCAACGGCTGATGGTCCTGAAA
This sequence comes from Carassius carassius, assembly GCF_963082965.1. NCBI lineage: Eukaryota > Metazoa > Chordata > Actinopteri > Cypriniformes > Cyprinidae > Carassius > Carassius carassius. Next base: position 41,668,146 of record NC_081757.1, on the reverse strand, counting down.
CAGACATAATGTTCCTCGAAACATTTACCCCCCTCGGCTCCCTTTTCGCTATTTAAAACAAAAATGCCTGGCTTCGTGCTGGTGTCGCGGCAGGCAGATTACGCACACAAAGGTTTGAATTGTTAATCTGGCAACTCGAGTTAGCGAGTGGTGGGGGGAAAATATCGCACGAGCTCCGCAATAGAGCTTATGTTCTCTCAATGGGGAGTCAGCAGTCTCCAACTGTGTCCTCGTCACCAATGCCAGTGCAGGGCCAATAAAGCTGCAGTCTTTATTGTACCTAGAGCACATTATGCCACGACACACTTCCTCTGCGCATCTTCTGAGAGTCACAGTGGAAAAATGTATGTGGGGGACGGGCATTTGTGTAGTTGTTGCTGAGAGGAAAGAGGTTATGCATTATGTAATTATATACAGGGCCATACATTTAGCTGTGTGCAGGTAAAAGAAAAGGAAATGCATGATAAAAATGTGAAGATCTCATATAAGGCTGATGAAAGTGATCGGAAAGGAAAGATTCTGACTCACTGCCATGTTTTTTTCCTTTAGTGTCCATGTGTTAATATCCGCAAGCTTCACTCATTGCTACAAGCAATCCACCCCATATTTTTTTTTCATCAAAGTATGCTGACAGTTTTCTGGTTATTTATTTATTTATTTTTTCAGTAACTCAGTGTGATTGGCTTGTGGGGCCACTAGAAACACATTTGGGCTCACCGCAGGGGAAGGCTGCAACTGTGAGGCCTCTTAGCAGGACTTTGGCGTCTTAAATCATACCAATCATAATGCAATAAAACGACAGTCAGTCATGGCAATAGCCAAAGGGTGGCATAACATACTGGCCAGGTACCAGTTTTGTTTAAGCACAGAGCAAAGGGGTTTTTTAAGGCCTTGTGAAATCAGGTGACAAGCACACTATTCTCTGTTCTCACTATTAACTAAATATTATTACTATGACTTGTTCACCAAGAGGTCCTGAAATATTTGCATTTGAGCAGATAAAATGGGTCATTTAAGTAAACGATAGGTTTCCTACAATACATGGTGTGTATATGCATGCAGAAACCCAAGTATGCAAAGTTGTGTTATACTGCATCACTCATGTAGAATTGATTCAAGAATGTAAGGAGAAATTGATGCTGACATGACGTGCAGACATTTAACAAACCTAAATGAATTCAGCTGTGTGTTGGCTACATAACTTAATTTGCCTAAACATTTATGTAATCCATTGGGATTTCCCTCCTTCTTGTGTCTCTTTACATAATTTGCGTATTTGCATGAAGTCCCGCTAGCTATTGAGCCGTGGGCTGTGTTCAGTGATGGACTCGTGTCAGTCACATCAGCATGCACAGCTGCACGGGGATGCAAATTGCAGTGATCTCATTTAAATAAAGACCCAACCATCTGGGGGCACAAACAGGACGCGGTGTACCAAAAGTAGTTGAGGGTTTTCTCATGAATCACATGCATATTTACACATAATGGTCAGTCAGTCTAATGATCCTCAGCTCTCTCTCACAGATATTATGATTTATTTTGGTCACCTGCATATGTCTGTGTTCATTTTTCATATGAAGGTAGGCCTTCTACATGTGGTTCAGTATAAAAATGTCAAACCCTGTTACACTTGTCATTAACATGTATTTTCATGTTAATTTTTGATGATACATTGTAATTTTGGCTTACATTTGTCCAGTTCCAGAGTACTTTTTACAAGGACTGAAAGTAGATGTGCATTTAGTGCTCTGTATGAACATCTTTCATTGAACCTTGGTCCATAGGAAAATATAACTTATATTGACTGTAATTGTCCCAGCGGTGGTGTCCACTTCATCGGGAAGGGGGTAGGCAGAAAGCCTGATGAAGTCTTTTGTGTCTGTTAATCAATAAGCCAGCAGGGTTCCCCAGAGTCAAACACTGACCATAAATGCATAACCTTCAATGATGGAGGCTCAAGATGGGAGATGGATTACTATCTCCATGTTTCTGTCTTACTTGATTTTTAAACCAAAAACTATGATGTAGTAGACTATTTAAAGCTATGATGAAAACATTTTGCACTTGAAAATATTAATATATATATATATATATATATATATATATATATATATATATATATATAACAGTAACTCAGGATTGGTTAAGGCTCACTCCAGTGTCAACTCTTAGGCTGGAGCCGACACTGGAGCGAGCTCTGGGGCTGACTGGAGATCTGGATGTTGGTATGTCCAAGTCAAAAATAAAATCAATTAATCAACCAATCAATCGGTCAATCAATCAATCAATCAGTCAATCAGTCAATCAATCAATCAATTAACCAATGGTATTCAGAGATTGTATTGTGATGTTTGTCGACAGGATCCATTTTATTAATTTTGTGGAATCATGAATCAGTCTAAACAGTCATAACAATATATCTGCTTTGTTATAGTTGATATGACGATAAATCATTGTATTTTGTCAGTGAACACCCCCCCCCCCTTTTTTTTTTTCTTATGGAGAAAACATCACTTTATCTTTAAGACTATGTGAGGTTTGCTCTCAGCTCCAAAATAGTTAGCGCTGACCAATCCTTCAGTGACAGCTTCTTTCCAAAGAATGCGTTACATTCTGAAAGCTTCACCAAACGATCTGAAATCTGCTACTCGAACCACTAAAGTCCTTGAAGAAAATACACTCATGACTCGTGAACAGCACAGTGTTTGGCAGACTTACCCAACATCTTATTGTTGGCTTTAAATTTACTGGGATAAAACTATTTTCTTTTTCTGTTGTTAAGAATTTTAGTATTCTAGTATAATCCTGTTTCCTCTTGATCATGAGTTATATGGCCATGATGCTGGATAGCCAGCCTGGTCTAATTGTTAATTCATGTGTAACATATGTTATGAATATTGAATATTTGCATATACAGAAACATGCTTTTTTTCTATCTTTTTATTTATTTATTTATTAATTTTTTGCAATCTTGGTGCTGAAATACATATACTGGCAGCATTTAATTAGTATTTTGTTTTTAAAGTGATCATCTTCTTGTGAACACTGTGGCTTATGATGATTTATACTGCAGGGTAGATTATTTACAAATTTAGTCTATTACTGATTACAAATTACACAATGAAAATAACAGTAATGTTATCTAGATTACTTGTTTTAGGTAATGTATTCTGACCTGCTGTCAATATGACCATTAACCAACATTAGAGCATGTCAGAGATGCTAATGTGTTGTTAAATTATTGAAATATTAACTTCAAATCTCACAGGGACTAATCCATAAAAGAAAAAAACGTAACTGTAATCTGATTATGAGCATTTTAAAATGCAATATAATCAAATTGCAAGTTCTACAATTTTTGGAATCTGACTACTTAATCCAGATTACATGTAATCAGATACTACACAAGACTGAAATATAAGATCTTTCTCAGTATCATTGTTTTGCTAAATAGTGCTGCTTTGCGAAAAAGTGCAGTGTCTCAAATACCTCAACTACATTAAAACGTAACGCTCTATAAGAAGGCAAAACAAAGAGAGGTTTGATATTAATAACTTCACCTTTAGTCCACAAAGAAAGCCAGGACAGTGATTAGATGTGGAAAGAGACAAAGGGTGAAGTAACATTTTCCAAAAGTTGCTAATGTTAGCAAGAACCAGTACATCCAGACACTATTGACTCGCACACCTTAATGGTCACACGTCTAGACGTTCCCAGGCGCAGAAATGCCTCAGAGTCTCATTAATTAATTAAACACACTGTGGTATCTGTTAAGATTACATCAGCATATTTCTACAGTCCTGGGATGGTTCAATGTGAAAAGTCTTGTATGTTTTATATATTCAGCTTCTGCCAAACTGATATGTCCTGATTCTCTCCCTGCAAACTCTTGTCCCAGATATCAAACCTTTCTACAAATCCTCACTCTTCCAAGCATAAAAAAGACCTAGAACAAATTGTCTTTATATGGTTATTTTTTTAGAGACCGGCATTCAAAACTTCAAAGTTAAACCCCTGTGAAAAGTACACTTTAGCACACTTTTAAAAAGAGTACTTTTTATGCATAATATATTTTAATATATAGTTAAGTGTGACATGAATGTAATTCTTTTTGACACTTAACTGCATGCTATTTACAATTGAATGAAACATTTATTGTAGTTTAAATGTATATTAAATGTAGATTTGTCAAATTAAGCATTTTTTGACCCACTTAAGTAGGACTTAAGTGCATATCTGTATGTAATCTGTATGTTTTACAATTTGGTTAAAGTATAAAACGTACAGCAAACTAAAATATAATTTCTATTGCAACTTATTTAAATACATTTGTGATTATGGAGTTGGAATTAAGTACATTTAAAATATATTCATTTTGATTAATACATTCAGTTCAGATTATAATCAATTACTTTAAATGGGCTTTAGTATGTTCACATACTAAGTAAGTATATTTCTTTAAAGCATGACTCAAGACCATTTTTTTTTATCTGACATGTATACAAACTGCACTTTTTAAAACATTCCTACTCTCTTTAAGTACACTTAAGTGACCTTTTATAAGCATTTTATTATCTGCATGTATAGATTATTCTGTAAATATTCACTGTACAAAGTATGATTAGTAAATCATGTCAGCTTATGTTGTTAACTCATCAAAATTAGTTGAGCAATTTTACCTTTTTTAAAGTGATTTTATGTTTATAATTCTTCAAAATTTTAAGGCAGCAACTGTAGTGTTTAAGATGAAAAAGGCAGATTTATTTACAGTTTACATTAAAGATTTAAAGTACATTCAATGTAAGTAATCACACTTTATTTTTTACAAGAGAAGTCCAACTTTCCCCCTAAAGTTAATTGATAACATAATGAAAATGGTGTTCCTATACAGTTGGCCTGTTTGTTGTTTGTGCCCCCCAAAATTTCCTTTAGTTCTTCAAATCTTGGGGCTCAATCAAAGATTATCTCCTCAGCCCATAAAGAGCTTTGTCACTTCTAGATGTCTAATTCTGATTGAGAACCCTCCCTCCTCCTTTCCTGCCACCCTTTTCTCCAAACTAATCCATAGCCTATAGTTTAGCCTTTCATAGGAAAGATTACAGAGAAATAGCTATTAAGGCTTTGGCGCTATCAATTCTGATATATCGCAAAGCCACTTAAGGGCCCAGCAGACTCAGTTAGGATTCCGGACCTGACTCTGCTGTGCAAGGAGTGGGAAGGAGGAGGAGGAAGGCAGGCAGTCAAGAGAAAGAGAGAGTTATCTTGTTTAGAAAGAGTTGGTCAATGTGCCCCTCTGTGGGTCACTCCCTTGTCTACTTATTGAGAGCTCCCAAGAAAACATTCATCAGAATAGCTGTAGATTTGATACAGGTGTCTGGCCCAAATGTTTTAAATTTGCCTTAAAGGGTTAGTTCAGTGTTTTACTCATCCCGAGGCATCCTAGGTGTATATGACTTTCTTCTTTCAGACCAATCCAATCAGAGTTATATTAAAAACTGTCTTTATCCTTTCAAGCTAAATCATTCCAGTCAACAGGTGTTGCATTGCTTTAGTCCAAAAGACTGGGGGGGGGGGGGGTTGGGTGAACAAAGGCCTCCTATAGCAAATCGATGCGTTTTTGTAAGTAAAATATCCATATTCAAAACGTAATAATCACTTTATTTCTATTTTTAATTACTATCTTGCGGCTCACTGTTGTAAATGGAAGCAGTTCTGGGGGAATTACATATGAGGTCAGCTTTGCACGTGTCGCTCAGAAGTGACACATGAAGAAACGCAACAGAGACATCAAAACAACAGTCACTAATTAGAAGTACAACACGAGCATTTGTACAGAAGAATGTCAGAGGATTTCACATTGTAAGCCAAGAGGACAGTGTTTTTCCTTTGCTAAAGTAAGGAACCTTTGCCTCCTTTACTCCTGGTATCAAACATTGGTTTTCCCGAGACCCCCCTGGTGCAAGCACAGCGCTGAACTCCATACATCATGCTCCCAGAACTGCTTCTGTGTACAACTGCTGGTGCAAGCAAGATTAAAGTGATTATTACGTTTTGAATATGGATAGTTTTCTTACAAAAATGTCACTACAGGAGGACTTTGTTCACTCCCTGGAGCCATGTGAGACATTTTTTTTTTTTTAATGGAAGGGTGCTTTTTATTTCACTTCTTTTGGACTGAAGGAATGCAACAACTGCTGACTGGAATGATGGAGCTTGAAAGATCAAAGATATTTTTTATATTAGTCTGACTGGAATCATCTGAAAGAAGACAGTCATATAGACCTAGGATGTCTCGGTGGTGAGTAACATGCAGCCTAATTTTCATTTTTGAGTGAACTAACCCTTTAATCATTTTTACATGATTACAGTAAATGAACTATTGGCAGGGGTTTTGAGACCTCGTGCAGATTATGTTGTAAAAAGTACTAATTCTTAATTAATATGCAATTCCTACTGTTCACCTAGTTGATTCATGCAGTAACTTATGTATTTACTGTACATCCATCTGAAACCGTGCTCTTCTAGAAAGATTTTGGAACAGCTTGGTGTTAAAGGTTGATTAAACTATGCCCATTTGATCACCCCAACATCCTATAGTTTAAAATAATGTGTCATTTCTTTTTTAGAGGGAAGGCATATTTTGTCAGTGTTCAAATGAAATGTACCACACTGTTGGGCACATACTGCCAACACTTATAATAAAACCAACACGACAAAAGGACCAAACAAAGTTTTTATTGTTTCCATTTGCTTGATAGCCCCATTCTTCAGGCTCCCTTTATTGGCGACTCTTTAGTTATCACCCTGAACAAGTCCTGGAGGACACGGCAGGAAGCCTGAAACAGCCAGCATAATCTGCGAAATAGAAGGCTATCTATGGCCACTTTACTTTTGTTAAGATTCCAGATGAGAGCGGAATGTAGTACATGAGCACATGAGCCGAAGTGCTTGACTGCTTACACTAACGTAATGGAAGCAAGGCTTAGGTTGTCAGGTCGCAGCAGAGCTATGCGCCGCTGGGCCTCGTGACTGCTTGCAGTTCTTCCTTGGATGTGTTCCCAATGACACCCTACACCCTCCATTGGGCGCCACATGTGACATCACCAATAGAGTGGGTTAAATGTGTGCTAGAGGTCAGGCTGAGAGGTAACACACTGTTTCGATGCATTGAAAGCCAAAGGCCAGAGAAAGTAGTTGAAATAGTGACTTGTGGAAACAACCTTTGCTTTATTGTCTGAAAGAGTCAATGGTACATCCATTGGCGCTATGCACTGATATTGACATGACATATCCAATTAAAGATGGTCATTAAGCTTACAATGCAATGAGAGCGACCATGGGTAACATGCATTTATGAGTCTTGGCATAACCTCATTCAGTCTTTATACTCACTTTACGGGGCTGCCTTACAAAGAGTTGGAAACGTGTGGCATATTAATTTATTTAAAAAACTCATTTGATTAGGTTTAGATTTGCTTGGTTACTATTTGCATTATGCTGGGTAGCCCCACCCATGGAGAAATCTCATTGGTCCATAATTGCACATGTCACAATTTAGGTTACACTTTATTTTAAGGTGTCCTTGTTAGTGTAATTATACAAATAAGTACTGAGTAATATTAATTAATGTACTTACTATACGGTTAGGGTTAGGATAATGGTTTGGTTTAGGATTGCTTGCATGTAATTATGCATAATTCATTGTTATTATAATAGTAAGTACATGTAACGTTGAACCCTTAACATAAAGTGTTACCGCAATTTACTACATTTAAAATATATTAACTTGGAATGTTCAATACACTAAAGAAAATTTTTTAATTAAGTACTGTACATGTGCTTTAGTATGTTAGTCAACACATAAAATGTGCATTTTAAAAAGTGCACTTAAGTGTGTTAAAATCATTGTCACAAAAATTACTCTCTTTAAGTACAAGTAAGTGGCCTCTTAAAAATTGAAGTATACAACAGGAGCACACTGAGTACAATAAAGCACAATGGTCTCCATTGCAGTATATTAAAAGTAGTGGTGGGCATAGATAATTTTTTTTACTTTAATCTTGGAATTAATCTAGATTAATCTAGATTAAAATGGCTCATTTGAATTCTGCCGAAGGCATTTAGAATATGTGTGCTACCCAAATAAAATAATGACTAAAAGTAACGTTAAGTCTTTGAGAACGGGTTTCTCAAGACAGGTGGTGCATTAGACCAGGGGCTCATCTCCTGTTTCCAAAATGCATCACAAACTGCTTGAGAAAGCTGTAAACTAATTCCACATTGCACAAGGTGCAAACAACCTTACGCCTGTTTCACACATAATCTGTCTGCAGTGCGTATGCGTTTCGTATTTTTTTACGCACCCATGTTAACGGAGTCCAGCATTTACGCGGTTGCGGTCCGTCAGTGTGTTCCAGGAGCGGTGCATCTGCAACAGTGCAGTGATCATTTACGTACCGAGTAGCGGACTGCAAACGCGTCCTGTGTGAAAGCACAATGAGTAAGAGTCCGTGCTGCTTCAGCACCACATTAGAAATGCACACGGACTGGATACACACTGCAGACGGAGTATGTGTGAAACAGGCCTGAGTCTTGTTGAGGTTTCCATTGGGAAGCTTCTTAAAAATAAAAAACTCCCTGAAGCAAACCCAAGGGGGCATCTTAGCTGCATCCATGTTAGCACGTCACGTTTGATGTGGTAATTTCACAGTAGGCATACACACAGGTTTAAAGACTTGTTCTCGCCCCCTACAGTGCAATTCGGTTAGGTATACATCCGCGCCAAAATATCAAGGTGAAAGTCATCATAGCTTGCCTAGTATAGACCCAGCTCTCAACCCAACTTTGAGAATAGATTAACGGCGACTTTTTTATTGCCCGATAAGAGTCTCCCGTTAACGCAGCACGATAACGCTGATAACGGCCCACCACTAATTAAAAGTAAAAATATTCTATCTTTGTGTAGCATCATGCAGCATATTCATAGACATATTGGTACTGACATCTTTATGTGCCTGGTTAGGATGTGCGTACAATCTTTTAATTCATAAAGGAACAAGTTTGTTCTTTCACTCACTCTTCAAACAGTGACACTCTTTTGCTCATTTTGGTCATGTCAGTTCAGTCCTATAGTTTTTTCCTCATCGGAGGAAACTCAATATGAAAGCAGTGAATGGAAAAAAGCAGTGCTCTGATGAAAAGTACACCATACTCTCATTATGGTGAGTTTGATAGCATTGAAGGAGGAAACAGCAACAATGTGATATAAAAACATTCCAGTACTTGCATATGAAAACTAATTGTGACTAAATGATTAAGATTTTGAGATTTACAGTATGTACTTGCTGATTTCCCATTTACTATCTGTAAGACATTTGTTTACCAGTTTACCTCTTGATACAGAGAAAGAGATGGTAAAGTTAATTTACACGTGACTGTACACCTTCCAGTCATTTAGTTAATGGTCCTCCTCCTCTCCCTTTCCCGTCATGTATAGCCACCGGTCTGTTGCTATGTGCCACCTTTAAACCCCTGCTCACTTTGGAGGCAAAAAGCATTTTTAGGCAAGCCACCAGCTGGCATGCAATCTCTCTCTCTCTGGCTAGAGATAGACAGAAGGTATGGTGCCATGATAAGGACAGCTGGCCCCAGCATCTCTTTGAGCTTGTGTGTGAAAGCACAGATACCTTTTTAAAGCATGTTATTCTCTCTTAAGGGATGGTTTTAAATGGTTTTAAATAGTTATGAGTCTAAGTACAGATACTTAAAACTGACATTGTTTGCATTCTCCATAGATGATTTTATTGTGTACAACAGTGAAAAGACTTTGATAAGTCTTTCCTTTCTGATGATGTCATCAAGGCCTTTTATTTTTCAGCCCCTCCCCCTCAAACCAGCTGGCTACATTCTTATAGGCAATGCCCACTTTTTAAGAACCAATCAGTTCAGGTCTTGGCTTACATTCCTCTATCATTCTTACAGACACATCACATAGCTGAAGTAAAATGGGTTGTAAATTTAAAATTAAAAACATTTTATATTGACTTCATGCTCTGTTGGTCAGATTTAGACATCTTACTTCACCCAACCTATGAGTGAACAGTTGTCCTCATTGACTACCGGACAACCTCCTACTCCCTAAACATATTTGTCATTCTTACACAACAATCATAGCAGAAGGACACGTCCACTTCGACAACCTTCTTGACTAGAATAGATCAGTATAATTAATTTGCTCAGGATTGTTATAAGGTGGCACAAATCCGCGGATTCAACTGATAAGAAGAGGTGGCTTCGCTGATGCTGTTATCAGTGAAACCATTATCCTCTTCAATTAAGATGAAGATGTAAATCCCTATAGAGGAAGTGCTTGTCAAAAAGAGATGGGGGATTTGTCGGAAACTCAGTACAAATGTGTTATACTTGTACTGTAGAACATTTATACTAAAACTGTGGCTATCATTGTAATCATTATAGACTGTGTATCTGCTTAAATATTTATAGAAAGTATGCTTAAGAAACAAAATTTAGGGGATAATTAGCCAAAATGAAAACCCGGTCGCACTTTATTTTATAGTACATGCACTTATAGTACATGTGCTTACTGTGTACTTACCTGTAAAGTACTGAGAGTATTAGCTAACTACATGGGTCAGGTTAGTTAAGGGTTAGGGGTAGTACCTAGTTATTACCCAGTTAACGTAATTACTGTAACTAGTTTATAAGTTTTCAAGTATATTATTTCCATAATAAGTACTCTAAAAAGTAAACTAAAGTGTACTTATTTTTCATAAGGGAAAACAAAATGTCCTTATTTATTTATATTTTTCACTATTTCTTCTTTTGTGTTTTACGGAAGAAAGTAAGTCATACAGATTTTGAATGACACAAAGATGAGTAAATGACGACAGATTTTTTTATTTATAATTGATATTATTATTATTTTAGTTGAACTATCTTTGAAGTATTAACATGAGAATGTTATGAGATATATATTGAGAAGGATGTGACCAAACGGCTGGGTTGAGATCAGCCCTTGTTATCATGTTAAATGATGCTGTCCTGAGCCTCCACAGCATTTAACTTTTACTTTACATAAAGTTGTCGATATTATCAAGACTCATTCGATTACACGGACAGTGATGGGGGTGTTACTAGATTTTGATGCGTGCCATTTTAAATGGAGCCCTCATCTTTCTGGGCCCTGCTGTCGGCATGTCAACAACCCACCAAATGAGTGTTTATTGAATCATTGTTCTATATGGGAAATTATAATTGCGGGAGTTGGTGGCTTCGCACATTACGCAAGTGCTGGTTCATGACTTTTCGAGAAATATGGGCTGCCTTATTAAAGCTGGCTGCCCCAGCTCCTAATCTATTTCTAGGATTTCCGAAGTTTCAGCAAACTAGGGATTAGAGTTTTTTTTTTTTTTTTACAGATTTAGCCTCTGTCCAGTGTTCTCCTTGCTCCCAGAGGGAGCTGAGTTTGTTTACGTCTGCGCTTTTGGCAGGATTGCCTGTATTTTGTCTGTATGTCTGAGGCATTTTTGAGGTTTGTGAGGTCTTGCTTGTAAACCGTTTGAAGCACAATACTCCCCTGTGACAGACATGAATGCAGTCAAAACATATTAGTACATTTACCAAATAAAAGAGTCTATACACAGAATTTGCATATATTATGGAGAGCAATGCAGTCTTGCACCGATACGTGAGATGCTGGTGTGATATCTGTGCACTTTTTGTAATGGCACCTGTCCTGTCTTGCACATCATACAGCCTTTTTTTGCCTGTTGCTGTCATCCAGATTCCCAAGGCAGACATGTCTCCTAAAAGCTTTATTCTGTCAAGTTCAAATGTTTTTTGTCTTCAGATTTCAGAGTCAGATGTTTCACTCAGAAGTGAATTTTAAGTGCAACCTCCAAATTAAATACTTTCTAATGACAATAACCATATATTTGGTAATGTATTTATGTGATTATATAAATAAATAAGAGTATGTCTAAAACTATAAGGCATAAAATATGTGATAAGGTGTTTTTAATTTCTCATCCAGAATTGCACATCCTTTTGTTCCCCACAACCTGGTTACTCATATATATATATATATATATATATATATATATATATATATATATATATATATATATATGTATGTATAGATAGATAGGTAGATAGATTAATTATATAGTATTAACTATAAAGATATAATAGTCAAGATTTGATGCTGAATAATAATTGAAAAATTTATAAAGATGTAAATATATTATTTAACCTTAATTGTTATTTTGTATTAATATTTATTCATTGATTGCCTTGTTTATTAATTAGATGTAAATAGATTAGATCTAATAACTTTTGAAGACACATTTATTTGAATGCTGAATAAAAGTTTTGGCATTATATATAAATAAAATGTAACATCTAAATTACTTATTACAAGTATAATATACTTACAAATAATATATGTACGCGACTATGTTATGTTTTTAGACACTTGACTGCATGTTAAAATTAGTATTTTTATCATAGTTTAAATTAGCAAATTGCAACTAGCTTTATTTTAGTGTTTTCCTTTTTTTTTTTGTGCTTTTTTTTTGCTTTTTGGTCCACTTAAATAGGACTCATAGAGTATATATTTTTTATATTTAATGCCATAATTTGTTTTATTGTGAAATATGTGTACTATGAAATAAAATAAAGTGACCAAAATAATTTACGGTAGCTAAAATATACTGCATATATAGATGTTTTTTTTTTTTTTAGATTTGAAGTACAAGTGCACATTCAGTACAATTTTATGCTTTTTCACAAGGCGTGTACTGTTACCAAAGTGCAAAGGCAATGTGAAATCCCTGCAATTATTAGCTGAGTATGAGTAAATTTGCGGGCGGCTTATATTCAAAGTTGCAATGAAACACTATCCCACACTGTTACATGTTAGTGAGGAAAAACCAACATGGCAGTGAACACATGAACCGTGTCTTTATGACACAACAGCTGAAAAGATCAGAGCAAAACATGGGGGTCATGGAATCTGCCAGAGGTCAGCAGCCCCTGACCTTTCAACATGTCCGTGTATGTCTCCTCGTATGTGTGTGTGTGTATGAGAAAGTGGGGCTTCCTTCAAAAGACTTTACACTGAGAGTATTTAGTAATTCACACTTCCTTGTTTAGAACCAAGCTAACTACGAAGCTTTACTATGTTAATGCTAATATTTTGTTGATAACATCTAAATCTATATATCTATATCCCAGGAATGCATACTATCCATACTTCAGCTTTGAACTTAAATCTGTAAAGCCTAACATATAAAGTAACAATTTAGTAAAATATATTAATTTTAAATAAGACAGTTTATTGAACCTTTATGCAAAATATTTTAAAAAGGTGTGTTTTGTTGTTGGGTATCATATTTGATACATTGGGCATTTATGGCTCATACAGTATAATATAGTGAGAATATGAAGATCAACCTGAAGGAGGAAAAACAGCTATACTTTATTAATTGCCGTTAAGAAAAAAAAATACACAATTTGTTGCAGATGCTGCTATTTATATGAACAAAATGATGATATTCTGATAGCTTGAAATGCAATCCATAACCCCTAATCAATTTACATAAATATATTTCAAAACATATTTTAGCAAATATATGTTTTTGGCCACACATACATATATATATATATATATATATATGGGAAATTAATGAGATATAAATATCAGTTGTCATTTGATGTCTCTCAATAATATGTTTCAGGACAAAAAAAAAAAAAAACACTTGTTTTAAAGCATATAATGTAATGCAGTACAATGATAATTGATAGATGAACTAATGCAAAGGAGTCAAACTCTCTAACCACTAGGCCACGACTTCCCACTAAGGGAAAGTTAAGGATGTAGAGCTGTTCTGCAGAGCAAATGAGTTCAGTTGCTTTTGGGCGGTTTTCAGCTGTTGGCGTCCTGCAGTGCTGTCAACACACCGTAGGTGCTCAAAACACTGTTAATACAGAGTCTTAAGAACAGAACCTCTCCACTGCGGCCCATTGTCAGCATCCAATACCTGTGTAACTTTTGGCAGCGCTGCTCTAAAAAAGGCTGAAGGAACTGGAAGAGGAACAGGCTTTTGACTGCTGCTGTGGCACTGGAATGGAGTAAGATGTGAAATTATATCTGGGGCTTTGTCGGAGCTTATCACGGGGAAGCTGGGGGCATTTTGGGGCACTTTAGAGAAGCATGACGAAAGGGACAAATTGGTCACATGTATGTTGATAGTGTTACATGACTCTGAGGATCCTGTTCTTAATCTTTTTAACTGCACAAGGAAACAAATAAAAAGTCGGCTTTCTTAATATCCACAAAGCACGATTCAGAGACCACAGGCATATCTGATATCATATCAAAGCCAGTTCCAAATTTATACTGGTGCACCTGGCAATGAAAGGGATTCAGAAAGCAAATATTCAACTCAGCCTTTATATTAGTTCTGTGTGTCTGTAGCTCATACTGCAACACAGATGTTTTCCATTAAACTACTCTAAATGTATGTGCCATCATCTTCCTTTCAGTGAATTAAAAGATTTAGATAAGCTGTAGTGATTAAGAGAGGAGGACGGGTCTGCTGGCAAATCCCTTCCAACAGTTCCTCAATATTTGTTTGCATTTTGTAATCTATGACAGTAAAACCAAAATATTAATGGCAAGATATCTGCTACTGGCATTCTGGCATGCTATCAATACACTGAATGAATGACAAACATTTGAGCCATGTTAAAAGATAATATTCAAACACAACGTTATTAAAACTGAAGCTAAAATTAAAACCAATGCAACATTATGCTACTTCAAATAAAAATAACCATTAACTAATATAATATGAAGCTGCTTTGGCATAGTCTGTATTGTATAAATAAAGGTGACTTCGCTTTACATTGTTTTGAGAATTTCATTGTTTTTAAGATTGGTACAAAAAGTAATTTGTTATTAAGTTTGAAGGCATATGTGCATTCTAATCCATTCTTTCCTCGGAGGCACCTTGTGATTATCTGACTCTGTGTGACATTTGTTGTGTGTATTGACTCTAGCCTCACCATTGTGGTCACTTATTGCCACTTTATCAATGAAAGGATAGTCCATTCACATGCCAATCAAGAGCAGCCACCCTGGATTACTAAACAGATTGCTGACCTTCCCCCACCACAAAAAGCAGCCTCCTGCACAGGGACACACTCCTCTGCTGTCCTTCTTTTACAAGTGTTCTCTGAGGGTCGACTTGTAGCAGATTTGGCTAATTAACTGCCCTTGTGTTGAGCAGTGATAGCTAGTGGGGATCCGCAGATGCTTTGACAATCAATACAGCCTTGTCCTTTCCTTTCCAGTTAGCATTTGGCAGGCCATTTTTATTCAAAGAGACTCGCAGTACTAACCAGGTGTTAAAGGAATAGTTCACCCCCCCCCCCCCCAAAAAAAATGAAAATTCTGATCCACACCTGTTTGACTTCATTTCTGCTGTGGAAAACAAAACAAATAAATTATTTTGAAAAATGGTTCTTCAGTGTTGTTTTGGACTACTAGGGGGGAAAAAATGTGAAAATGTGCTGGTCATTATCTGTTAAGTTTACAGACATTTCCAAGTACACTACTGAAAACAAAGCATGATTGTTACACATACAGTATTGCCAAAGTAACAGTGCACATATAGTATACACATAAATATTCTCTGATAAGTAAGGCATAATGTATATCCAGCTAAATTGTTTTCCCAACACTGGATATGAAAGAAGTGAAAGCAGCGCTTGCCTCAAATACCCAAATGAGTGGTTTGTTATTTGGTGCTACTAATGATGACGGTTGTTATCGGGGAATAACACATCTTGGAATGTTGCGACTGACCAGTTAGAATCGAGTATTTCAGAGAGCAGTGTAATAAAAAAGGAACAACAACAAAAAACCTGAAAGACAACTCAATGCAACACATATTTCAACATACGGGTAAAACTGTCAGAAATCATTACAGAAAATATTTTCACTATTTTTATAGACTTTTCTTAGAGTGTATGTTCAATTAAAAATAAAAAATAAAATAATAATAATAATAATATATATATATATATATATCTGTGGAGAGTGAGTAAATGATGATTTTCATTTTTGGTGAACTATCCCGTAAAGTATCTTGCTTAATGTAATAGCAGAAAGTCTCCATGAATTTGGTCACACCTACTGTACCTGAGACTGAACACACTCGTTCACCTGATGAGCTCTGAGAGGTAAATCACATGCCACAGGCTCAAATACAAAGAAACAAACATGATTCAAACTACTTACTGGAATTTCTCGAGATTTCAAGCAAAAGCTACTGAAATGGACTACACTTCCCAGAACTATGTTAATGCAAAGCTGCTTTGATTCTTGGTAGTGGTGCTTAGAAAGTATACAGAGCGAATTCCTGATTGAAAAGTTAATGTGTTACTTTGTTTGAGATGCGTGCAGTTGATTGAAATGTGAAGTTTCTAAAAATACTATATATGGTTTTCACTATATTTAACAGGCTATTTCAGAAAAGAATTGTCATGGTTTCATCACCGTCGTAAAAAGGAATTGACAACAAAAGCTAATGATTAACTGCAAGTTAAGTCTTCATGATCCAATAAACAGCTTTGATGAGTAATTAAGAGTGCGGTGTTAAAGCGTTACAATATAAGAGGAAGAAACTTTGTTCTTGCGATCCACAAAGAAGTTGGTGTCTCAACACGGTGTTACTTTTCTCACCAATTACTCAGCCTTTATCATTAGCGAGGGCTTGTTTGAAAGTCGGGAACCAGAGCATTAGAAGTCATTATTAGGAGCGTCTGGGCTGGTGTGTGGTCATGACACCCTCCAGGAGGTACAGAAGATGAGGTGTCATCAGTCCCAAGTGTCAAACAGTAGCTAATGGGGATGATCTGAGGGTGGTCTCAGGCAAATGGGGCTCTTAGAACCAGTTTTCCCCACTTTTCCCCAAAACTCCTCTTCAAGTGGCCTGTGTTGCATTGCTACAACACAGCAAACATAAATCTGAGGCCAAAGACAAGAGTTAGAGAATTGCATTAGGTATATAACTATCCCATGCTATAGAAGAACCATTTCTGTTTCCTCAAATAATCTTTCAGTGAACAGTTCATAATAACGATTTCAAGAATCAAAAAATTTCCACTATAAAGTTTTTTTTTTTTTTTTTTTGCAATGGAAAGATTCCATGGATGTTAAAGACCTTCGATATCTTCATTGAACCATAAATGCCAATGAAGAACCTTTATTTTAAGAGTGTGGTATTATGTAGTATTATAAACTAGTGAATGAACTATTTAACTATTTAGCACGTAGCCCACGTTTTACCTTTTTACAAGATACCAGTTATTTATACAGTTAGTTATACTTTAAATACTCTCATTTCCATTTCTGTGTCCAAATGACTTCAGAATTTTAAGAATCAATTATCACAATCACTCATTTCACAGTCTTTCCGCCTTCTGACAATGTACCGATTGTGAGTTGGCATGGTGTTGCGCATAAATAATTAATCTGATGTTACAATGGCAGTGTTTATAATATAATGCATTTTTATTTAATTGCAGATAAAATGTGGTTAAGTGTCGAAAGACGTTACATTCAGTCCACACTTAAGTATATTCTTTTAAAGGAAATTATGTCTGTAATAAGTACTCTTTTTAAAGGCATGCTAAAGGTTTGCCAGAGTGCATTGTAGGAAAGGAGCCATAAGTCACATTGAATGTTATAACAGATTCATTATTCTTTATGTATTAACATATTTCCTCATTTACATGCTTCACATGACGGCTCTAAACAAGTTATTCAGACAAACCTCTAAACCAGTGAAACCATTGAAGTTCTCTATGTGCAAACCCAGCTCTCAGAAATATATGAAAGATGTTCCAAGTGCAATGCTTGCGAATCCAAATCAGATAGTGTGGTATAGGCCAGAGTTTCAGGTCAGTGCTCAGGCTAAACTGTACAAACAAACTGCTCTCGCCTGCACTGGATCATTACTCATGTAAAATATGTGCATGTGACATTTTCTTCCTTTATGGGGGAGGGGAAGCCATGCATATATGATGCACGTGGTCCATCAATTGCATTACGTGTAAAAGGGCTTTCACTTCAAGCATATTAACTCTGTTGTGTATATAAAACGTGTTTTGTGAAAGACTGAGTTATGTGGACATGATGCCTACAAAGCTCTGAATCATGATGTCCGTGTGAATGTTTTCATTGCATTTGACTGCAAGTGCAACATACATCAGACGTGTGCTGCTCATGTGGAATATTTCAGCCAGAAAGACAGGAAGTGAAAAGGACATTGCATTAACTGTTTTGACATAAACTCATATCACTGTTTTCCACAATCTTTCTTCTCTTGGACGTTGCCAAGACATACTGAAGCTCGCCTTACAGATGCAAGTTCAAGGAAGCCATAATGTGACATTAACAATTAGTGTTGCTGCTTAAGGCTAATAAAAGAAGTCCCACTCCACCTTGAAATGTCAAGTTTCTAGATTAATTTGTGTGAAAGCAACACACCGTGAGTCACTGTGAGAACAGAAAAAAGCCTTGACTGTTTTCATAAAATAAGCATGTGAAGCGCCGCATTTGCTGGAGTAACTTAATCTTTGTGGCATGAAATGGTGTTTTGGGGATAGGAAGTAAGGCAATTTGCATGTCAGAATGATGCGTTTAATAGGGACTGTAAATGAGGTTACTTGATATTGGACAAGTCCGCAAATCTGGTTTCCTAGCAATCTTCCATGAAAAAGCATGCACAACTTAAAATAGCCAGTGGAGAGCCAATCATAATACTTTATTTTGAGAATGTAATTTTCTCAAGCCTCGCCAGTAATTAACCTCGCTTCAAAAAAGGTATTGCAAGCACCACACTCGCAATTCCAGCTATAGCACAGTAAAGAAGAGGCCATATGATAGGGAGGAATGAGACGGAGAGAAAGCAAGTGAAAAGGGCTCTGGATTTGGCTTTATCTGTGAATGTCAGCTCTTTTTTGCTCCGATTTTTATTTAAAACTTCTTTCTTT
Organism: Carassius carassius; assembly: GCF_963082965.1. NCBI lineage: Eukaryota > Metazoa > Chordata > Actinopteri > Cypriniformes > Cyprinidae > Carassius > Carassius carassius. Next base: position 41,649,063 of record NC_081757.1, on the reverse strand, counting down.
TTCTTTTGCTGAATTGGGGGTTTTGTTCAGCGTTAATTCACTTCCAGCTCATTCTAAGCCTTCTTCGAGCTGCTGGGATCACTTATAATGACAGCGGTCAAACACCTCGGCAGATAATTGACTGCAAGTGGTCCGACTTGTTTTGCAAAGGCTTAACAATGGAGACAAAGACTATTGAGGGGCAAAAGAGAGAAGATCTGAATCTTGAAGCTCATTGTGCAGGCAAAATGAGAAGAATGTGTCCACCTGTGCCAAATTGCCTCCTTTTGCTCGGTGCCAGACTAGAGATCTGTTCCAAAACCCAGTGAGCTGCTGAATTCCTAACAAAGGAAGCATCCTAACTGGCACAGAACTTAGAAGTGACTGATTTGGAACGCTTTCACCACACGAACACTCTGTTTAAGAAAAACTTGACTGAGTAAATGTTGGTAGACTTTAACATGAGCATGTTGTAAAACTATTCTTTCAGAGAACTTCAAATTATTCTTCTAGTTTACTCATAACATGGAAAAATTGTCAATAAAAACAGCCGAATGTTTATCTGTTTCTGTGTGGGTTGATAACACTGTGTACGTACAAAAAGATCAGGTTCATTTCTATGTACTATTTACTTTATTAAGATATTAATGCTCAAAGCTGACTTGTTGCTATAAACTTGAACATGTAAGTATATGAGATAGTAAATGAAACATATCCAGTAGTACTACCTAAAAAAAGCCATTTTTAAATTTTTAATAGGCCATACTTGCACAAGTGGGCTTTTCTGTAAACATGTCAGTTTAAACCAAGTACACTTATGTATATTTATATTATCTCTGAAAAGTACATGAAAAGTAGACCGGAACTGTACTTATTATTTTTAGCACAAAAAAAAAAAAAAAAAAAAAAAACCTTGAAGGGTTTCCTTTGCAATCAAGCTCAATTAGGAGTAAATATTCATTTGCATATGTATGCTTATGAATGAATCAAATGTTTTCACCAAACCAAAGAAAAAGCCAAATACAAAACTAGCAGCCTTTCTGGTTAATTGTTGCAAATCATAGCAATCTGTCTTTTTAAGAAGGCATTGCATGGCGCATCCATATTGCATAAGTGTATTCGACTTTACTTTAATAAATAATCGAGTGAAAAGTGATGCTACTGAATGTTATGACAGTAAGTTACATTTGTAAGAGTGAACTTGTTCCTAGAATCCTAGTCCCACTTATTTCTCTCTGAACAGACAGATTCATATGTTATAAAAGTGATATGTAAACCGCTGCTCAGATTTTCCCAGAATCATCATCCTGAGAGTCTTTTAGATGTGAACGGGTTCAGAAGTAGTTCTATAAGAGTTAGACAGTGACCTGACGGCGGACTGATCTCACTGTGGGCAGCTGGCCACTATCTGGAATCTAATGTTGTACTCTTCATACAGCAAGGGTTATTTTTAATGGCCAGCATGCCTCACGGTCTCCTGATGTGGCATCATCGAGTGTTGGCTCATTGGCAGTCACACCACTGCCATTTAAACCGAGCGCATTCAGTGGTCAAACCGTACTAACCTTCCATACTAAGGGTTACTAGAGTTAAGTAAAACTAAAAGCATAGGGGGGGGGGGGGGGGACTAAAACGTTGTTGCCTAAAATTAAATAAATTTTAACTGAAATAAATAAATAAAAAACTAAAATACAAAAAATACCTAGGAAACATCTCATTTTGATTTAGTTTAACTTAATGTATTACTAGATATATTACTGGATATATATATATATATATATATATATATATATATATATATATATATATATATATAAATAATAATAAAATGGGGGTTAAAAAATACATTAATATAAACAATTCACATATTGATTTAATTGGATATACTAATATAACAAAAACTAAACCAAAAGTATAAACATTAGAAAATAATTCAGTATATTTAAAATAGTTTAATGTATATTTACTATACATTAATGCCAAAAACCAGTTAAGTGTCTTGTCTCACACTTATGTTCATGCTTAGAGTTGTAGTACTGAACAACAACAGTCACGTTACTCTGTAATGTTTAAGTGCCAAGAACATCCAGTGCGACAACAGTTTTGACATCACCCAAACCGTGTCCTCTTTTCTGTGACTGTGTTTAGGCAGTTATGCTATTTCTGGTTGGGGGAAGAGTACAGTGGCTGCATATGACTCATAAGCCAATGAACATCTCTTTTTTTCCCCCAGTCACTAAACCGTGAAACGATGAATCATACTAATTTCTGAGGCAGGCGGAGGATATTAGTGTATTATTGTGGTATCACACTGGTGTGCTGTTTTTACAGTCATTTTCAATGGGGAATGCAAACATAATTAGCAAGCGAAGGTTTCGAGAAGATCGGCAAGGCGAAGAATAGTAGAAGCTTGTCGCCGGGTGAATATGAATTATTCCCTTTTTCCTGTATGACAAAAGACCACATTCCGCACCCTCCCTTTCTTCTAGCTCCTAAAAGAGAAGTTGCTACCCTAAAAACTTCCATTTACATTGACCTATTTATGGCACGGTGTGAGAGGAGGACAATAGTTGGCTGGTATATCTGACAGTTTTCAAGGCTACGTGCCGTCACAAGGTTGCCTTAGTTGAAAGGCAACATTCCATCCTTTGCCCTTTTGCTGAGCCCACCTGTTGGAACCATAAGCGGGTGTCAGGAGAGGCTGCTTTCAGACCGGCCCTCACGTTTAGCGCACTGGTGAGAATGTCACAATGAGCCCAGAAGCAGTTGTTGTTTTATGGCCATTGAGAATCACAAGATGAATATGTAATAATGACAGCCTAGAGGTTTTAATGAGATGAGGGCCTGAAAGAGGTAATTAAGGTATCAACCAGGGAAAAGGAGAAAGACATTTGAGTCTGAGGAGGGAGTGAATGATTGGAGCAAATTTGCAAATGGAAGAGTAGTTCTAGTTGATGTATTTGCTTTGTGATGCAAATACATTTATTTTTACGTTTGGGAAAGTCAGTGTAAATTTAAGATTGTGGAGCTTTTATGAACCATTTGAATTTGGTTTTATAGTTCTATTTTCTTTTTATTTTTTTGTTAAAGTTTTAGTAAAAAGAAAAGTTTGTGTGTGTTTTTGTCAGTTTCTCTACCGATACCGATAGCCGATTATTCAGAATGATATCTGCCGATACCGAGTTTGATTTTCCCAAGGAAAACAAATATTTTTCCTAACTAATGCTGTAAACTATACAAGGATCCCTCTCAACTGGTACATTATTTTCAGATATAATAGTCACACTCAAATAAAAGCTGAAATATTTATTAAAAGGGAATATACTCTTCTTCTGTGTTTTCATCATGGCTAACTAACCAGCTGTGAACACTGGATAACTTACCTGAGGTAAATGCATTGTTGAACTGTACAGTATCTGTGAGCTATATTTTTATTAAAGTGGAAGAAAAAACTGCAGCTTGAACTAAGGTGCTACAGTGATATGTTACCTTACATTTAAAAGCATCAACATGGCTTTTATTGTTTACTTTTTGTAAAGGAATGGACATGATTTGAAAGATGACACTTTGTTTCTTATCAGAAGTAACAAAGCAGAAAGCTCGTTGAGATTATTGGATGTGAGGTGCGCTACAAATGATGTTTGGTGTAGGGGAAAAACCATGCATCTGTAAACCAGTCTTGAACTATGGAGGATTTTTAAGGTCAAACTGTTATTGTGTTATTGTTGCTTTAACTTCAACAGCCCTAAATTCACCATGAGATTTCTTCACACTCTGTTGATAGAGAACCCAAAAATAAATAGCAACAATGTGCGAGTAAGCTGAAGCTATATTGGCTAAACTCCTTGCCTTTTCTACATGATTATCTGACTGATACATTGGAAGGCAAGCATGGCAGTGATGTTTGGTTTGTTGATTATTTCCTTGTCTTGACTGTTTGAATAAGCTCAGACATGGAACAGAGAGTTCACTTTTGAGCCCAGTCCAATTGTATTATCAATACCTCGCACAGAAAAGGAAGATGGAAAAGTGTTGTTCTGAAGGTACAATAGCTGAACTTTACAACAGCGATATCTAATGACAGGCTAAATGAACTTTCAGGCATCCAAAATATTAGACTGACAATCTATTCTGTCACTATCTCACATTACCCAGTCCTTTTAATTGCCAATCGCTTTTATACACACAACACTGTGTCCAGCCCAGAAGGGCTTAATGTGGCTGTTTTCATTGCCTGGGTTTATAGACACTGTACAAGGCAAAGATCACTAAATAGAAAAGTCACTCAAGGCACTGGTATTTTTATAATGGGATTTGGAGCTGCCAGGTTACTCTCATATAGGTTAAGGTTCTGTTCCCCACAGGTTTTTAGAGACTGGCACAGAATGAGATGCCAGCTGGCTCCCATGTGATGCCAAGTATACTGACATGCCCAGTAAAGCTCTGCTGGCCATGCAATGGCTCTTCATATGCACTGCAACGTTTCAATGGAAAGAATCTCTCTGTCTCGATTTGCAATATGTCACTGCACACACGTGCTGTTCCTTCATTTTCCTAAGGACAACACTTCATGTAATCATTATGATATGGATGACATGACAGCCCTCATGGACATTCATAGCATGTATTTTGTAGTAAAACTGGTACAGACTGAGTGCTTGGATTTTCTGCTGCTGTTTGATGAACAGAAAATACATTTCCTGCATTTCCTTTGAAGTTTTCAAAAGCAAATATAGATACAAAGTACAGACTTAATTGTATTGAATGTGCACTTGTAGTGTACTTTGAATCATGAGAGTATATAATTGTACTTCTACTGCTGACCGTCAGCTGCATGGACACTTATAATATACTATTAATTTAATAAAAGGCCACTTAAGTGTACTTAATGATTGTACAGATTCATGAATATGTTTCTTATCACTTTAGAAAAGTTTACTTTGTAATAATGTAAAACATTAACTCTAAAGTACATTTTAAGTCATCGTGTTTTAATAATCTGGTCATACTTTAAAGAGGTACACTTTTCGTACAATTTTGATATGTTGACTAACATACTAAAGCACATATAAAGCACTTTATTATCATTTGAACTGTAATCTGAATATTCATGGTAGCTTGTGTCTGTTATGGGATAAAAAAATTATAAATAATTGCAACTTTTTATTCTGACTTTTTTCTCACAATTCTGAGTTGATATATTACAATTCAGAATTTTTCTTCTTGAAAAAACAAACAAAAAAACAATCAGAATTGGGAGACATAAAGTCAGCATTGCAAGATATATGCTTTAAATCGCAAGATGTAATAAGCAAAGTCAGAAAAAGTGATAATTGCGAGAAAAATTTCCTGGCAGAAATGAGAAACAGCATTGCAAGATGTTAAACTTTAAATTATGATGGAGAGAGAAAAATAATAATATAAAATGATTTGCGAGATGTAAATTCATAATTCTCAGAATTCTGACTTTTCTTCTCAGAATCGCAAGTTTATATCTCACAGTTCTAAGTTTATACCTCGCAGTTAATATAAGAAACCTGAAATTGTGAGACGCAATTCTGACTTTTATTCTCACAATTCTGAAAAAGAAATCTGAATTGCAATATAAATTGTGAGACATAAAAGCTGTAATTATCTTTTAATTTTTTAATTTGTAATTTTTTTTTATCCCGTGGCAGAAACAGACTGCCATCTAAATTTAATATAGTTAATATATACTGAAAAATCAGCTGACGGTCAGCAGTAGAAGTCAAAAAGACCCAACACATCCACTGGCTCAGAATATATATGGACTCTGCTGACGTCCGGATGAATTAGGCTGCACTAGCATAAAAGAGTTTAGTAAAGAACGTGGCCCCAATGATGGCCGAAATCTGCATATTGCTCTTATATTCACCTTTTTTGTCTTGTCACCATCCTCTGAATCAGAACCACTGTATAGTCTAGAGATATTTTCGCTGGCTTTGCATTTACTATTCATTTCAAAATGACTGTATCCTGAATAGGAGATTAACTTTAGATTCAGCCTTCAACATGACAGCCCTTCAGATATTTCCACTATTATTTGATAGTATTTCTTGAATAGGGATGGCTTCCTATCAACTCTCTCTCTCTCACTTTATCTTTATTTATTTAATTGTGACCAGTTAAAGCACTTTAAAAGTGTACATTTTCTGTTTGAACTTTCCATGAGAAATTAAGTTATTTGATCTTTCGACTTCAAAAGCAGTGTACGTGTGAGTACTACATCCACTGAATTATAACACTATCCTGTGTAGCTCGAAAAAAAAAAAAAAAAAAAACATAAATATCTTGTATTATGAATTATTTAAGGACTAATTGATGATGTCCTGTGATGGTGGATGGGGAGCTTCATTTTTTTGGTGCTAACTAATTTCTATATGCTTAAGGGGTGTAATAAAAATCCAATTACGTAAAATACCTGTGTCATTAACCTAACAATGTTCATATAGGAATCAGCAGGAATTGATAAACAAACGCAGTAGTGCCTTCCACGTGGGCTTATTAAAAATGTGCCATCATTATTTTTGTTGGACACCAATTTTGAAAGCAATTCATAGGGGTCTTTTGTGGAAGAAAAAAAAATTGTATAAGTTTGCTATTGGAATATAGTTTTTAACTGAGCTCACGTAAAATTCTGTTAAAGTGACTGACTCATTCGATTATGCATTTAGATACTAATATGAGTGAAATAAGCTAAACACAGTTTTACATATTTAAATCAATTGCAATAATTATTCTACATTCAGAAACAAATATTAATCTTCTGTCTGGACTTGTTTATGACATATTATTAACAGCCTTTTCTTCTAACCAACACATCTCCATCACTATCAAACATGAAGCTGGAAAATGGGCTTTTCCACTTTCTTTGCCTGGAAATGGTAGTTGCTGCTATTTGATGAAGAGAAACAACTGTGAACTGTGAAAACAAATTTCCTGAGGCTATTTTTGAAGAAGGGTTTAAAAGCAGCTTTTTCAATACAGATAGCGTGCACACATGCCTTGTGAAACAGAAGTGTGCTTGATTGTATTGAATGTGTACTATATATATTTGAGTGTACTATAGTGTACTATATATATATATTGTTTTTATATGTACTTACAGATAATAAAATAATAATGAAATAAAAGGCCACTTAAGTGTGTCTTAGGAAACATACTCATGCAAGTGTACTCTCTTTAACACACTGAAGTAAATGTTTAAAAAGTGGACTTGGTAATAACTTAATAACTTATAATCATACAGTATATATAAGTTTTTTTTATTTTATTTTATTTTTTTACTAATTGGTGATAACATAAAATACAAAAATGCCACTTTCACATAAAAGTGCACTTTTTAATAACGTAATAAATCAAAATAAAAAAATTGCCAAAAAAGTCACAGTAAAATTGTTAAATGTAAAAAAAAACCAACAACCTTTAACTTACTTTAAAGTATTGTTGTTTAGTAATCTTGTTGTGCTTTATACTGTTACTATTACTGTTAAATGTTAATTATTATCGATATTACTTTCTGAAACCTTACATTCAGTTTGCCCTTAAGTATACTGCTTTACAGTATATGATTTCTATAATAAATACTAATAAAGTATGCTAAAGTGTACTTCCTTATCATACGGGATCCACTGAACTTGCAAGACCTTTTACAGACCCGATGGTATCAAGTGATTCACAGACAGTCAGTGAAAGGGAAAACTTTGGACTGAGATGAAGGGATCACGAGAATCTGCGATGCCACTGTAGAGGAACATGGCATGAAAGATTCTCCCAAAGATATGAAGCTGCTAAAAATAGTCAGGAAAAATGCCCTCGCGTAAGGTATTTATTTTTCCACGCTGTCAAGGAATGATGACACTGTTTCCATATGCACAGACAAAAAGATATAATGTCCCTCGGGTGGATTCACATGCTTCTTTTCACATCACCTTCAAATTAGGGTTCCTCACCTGGAATCGGGTGGAATTCGTTTATCGTTCCAGTTTAACATACTAATGCAAAATAAATATGCAGAAACAGAAAGGACAAGTGAAATGGAATGTTTTGTGTCGCAATGCTTCCAGTAAATATCAAGAAGCCCTGACCTAGTTTGTCCCTCACCAGCACATATGCATACACACATTTTTTTCTAGGTCTCTCTCGCACTGACTCACTATCTCTTTCCCCCTTACGCGCATAAACCCAACCACTGATGGGCTCTGACTAAAGAATTATTCCTTCTTTCCCCTTCCCCCTCGCCTCCGTCGTCTTCTGCCGTTTCAGACTGCGAGGTTAAGAAAGCGGCCCGGAAACCAAGTATTCTTTAGCTCCTAATCCCCAAACTCCCTGCTTTCCATCCTTCTCTTGACTGATGTTATGGAAAAAAAAACACCTGGCCTATCTCTACGTGGACTGCACCCCAGCACGTCCCCGGACCTCCGTTGTTATGGGGAACTGGTGCAAATTACCCGTCGCTATCATAGGTGATCAGCACCTCACAACGGTGACCCCCTCTCTGAAAAACCAGCCCTGATCCTCCAGAGTTCTGTTGTCCAGGCTTTGCTGCTTTGGCTTCAGTGAAGAAGGAACACTTTTTACTTTCTTCCCTCAGTTCTGTTTGATCCAGGGCTCACCTTTTGACTCCCTCGAGAGAATAGAAGAGGATCTGGTAGTTCAGAGTTAAAACACTGTCCTTGTAATGCTATATTACTTGGACAGTAGGGTGATACATATTATATAGCAAAGTTTGGTTGCTTGTAGCATTGCAAATAGTGAACTATATTATCAAATCTAATTTGTTAAATTCAACAACAAAGCTTGAAAATAATAGATACTTGAAACTTTAGATATGTAGATATTATCAACTTATTGTAGATTAACTAATATTTTACTGTAAAGCTGCTTTGATGCATATTGTGAAAAGCACTACATTGTTATATATATATATATATATATATATATATATATATATATATATATATATATATATATATATATATATATATATATATGGCATATCCTTCGGTACAATTTAAATTATATGAAATAAATTAGTAACACAGAACTAAACTGTAAACATGATTTTTCAAAGTTGTCAGTAAAAAGAAGATTATTGAAATATGTTTCAAAAATAAAGATTTTTATACTTAAAAATCCATGTTTAATTAATTGTGTAACTTGCTGTTTCTTTGTAATTGCTTGTGAAATATACTTGTAATTTCTGAAAGAAAATGGTTTCTTCACCATTTATTTTTTATTTTTTTTCCTTCTATGTATTTCATGTACAATAAAATATGACTATATATGTCCAGGGCTGTATAGCTGGTGTCCTGTGGTCATTTTTTTTCCTGATTAACACCATGTTCACAGTCTGATTGAACCGCTTGTGGCTCTACTCTTGTATGCTAATTCACTGTCGCACCCCTTGCCCTCAACTGGAGGCCATCTGAGGTTTGCTCTAATGAACTATTGTTTTAAGAGCTGTATGAGCCACGAGGCACATGGGGGACATGGCTAAATAAGTGGATAAATAACTAAGCTGGAAATTAAGAATAACCAACGAATTACTGCAAGGGAAAGTGTCATTTAGTACGCAAATTAGAGCATAAGTATGTGAGCGGGAACGTAAGTGAATTAGAATGGAAATAGATGAAGAGATAAATGAATGAAAATGTTATATAAGTGGGTTTGTATGTAAATGGGTGCACAAGTGTGGAGGGGGGAGTAAATAAATAGCTTAGTATGTAAATAAAAGAATAAATGTACAACTTAAAGGAATGGGACAGAGCCGGGGAGCGAGCGAGTGAATGAGTAATGAGAGAGTGAATGAGTTATAAGATGAACTACTTATTGCATTTCAAAGGAGTGAGAGCTTACCAATTAGTTCTACACCCATCAGCTTTGAACTGCATCAAGCAAAACAAACTAGATTTCACATTTGTGGAAGAAGATATAAGTGCTCGCCCATGCAAAACACACTGCTACGATACTATGCGATTGCTGAAGTGTTTTGAGAGGATTTAAGCAGTTAATTAACTGTCCTGAAAACATCTCCATCTGAAACATTTTTGCACTTTAAAAGTAACACTTTCTAAGTAGCTTACTGTGTTATATATAATGTACTGTATATACTGAATTGAGTCAATGAACTGACGTTAACAAACTGCATTGATGTTTACACATCAGACTTCTCGTAAAAAAGCGCTACCATTGATTTCTGTGTTGACTAGTCATTATAACTGTTTTTGCATATCTCTGCTGAATGTATATCATCTTTCCTTGTGTCCAGATGATGTGCCAATTATGCTCTAATTACATGCGTCATCTGGCTGATAAATCCTGTTTACCGTACTGACAAGCCTCCCGGTGGTCGCTGCAGTCTCTGGAGAGAGGGATGAAGTGATGGACCTCCACAAAGAGGATGGCGAGAATTGGAGATCAAGCAGGGGCTGTTTCTGAATTTAGCTCCAATGACTGCATCTGAATGATTACTAACAGAGTTTGATATTGTATTAAGGGCTCGGTAAACAATATTCACAGTTCACCGGCATGCAGTTTTATCTGAAAAGCCTAAACATGGATAATAGACATCTTCTTTTTGATCTCTTTCATCAAAATAGGCCATTAATGTCATTCACTATTTAAAATATAGTATTTCGCTCTAAATCCATCTTTACCCATATTTACATTTCAGAATTATCCTCTGTTTAGCCAGTTGGTTTTGGTCAAAGATGGCATGGGTGGGCAAGCACATAAGCCTACTGTAGCTCTTTCACGTTTCTCTATTTCAGTACACTCTTAAAATAAAAGACCCAAAAGCTATGCCATAGAAGAGCATTTTGGATTCCAAAAAGAGCATTTTAGTGAAAAGTTAATCAAATAAATTTTTTTTTTTTTTTACACTTTAAACAAAAAAGTTATCTGTTGGCATCTGTGGTTCCATGAAGATCCTTGAACATCCATGAAACCTTTCTATTCCAAAAAAGGCTCTTCAGTCTTAAAAAAATAATTGTTGGGGGTAACGCATTACAAATAATGCGAGTTACGTAATCAGAATACTTTCTATAAGTAGCTAGTAAAATAATGTAAGTTACAACAAAACATCTAAATTACTTTTCCAAATAAGTAACACAAGTAAATAAACGCAAGCTTATTAATTTCACTTTTGATGTGAAAGGGCCCTTACAGTTACCAAGAATGTAACTTTTGTTTGTTTGTTTTTGGTTATTAAAAACAAACAAGCAAACCCAGCCCAGATTACAAAAAAGTCTCAATTAGTTACTTTTTATGGATTAACCCAATATTGTAATGCATTACTTTTAAAAGTAACTTTTCACAACACTGTTAAAAATAAAGGTTCTCTATTGCCATTGGTGGATCAGAGAACCATACTTTTCTTCTTAGTGTGCAGAACATTTTAATAATCCAAAAAAACGACAATGCCAAATAAGAACCTTTATTTTTAAGACTGAAGAGCCTTTGGTGAATGATAAGGTTCCATAGATGTTAAAAGTTCTTCAATGAACCTTAAATGCCAATAAAGGATGTGTGCTAAAGAGTGTAAAATTGATAAAATGGAACCAAATACAGCATTGTCACTGATATGCATTTCCAGACAATCATTTGCACTTAAGTCAAGAACTATTTTTTTAAACCACGTCAGCTCATGCTCAGGTAGCAGTCTGAGTCCACATTAAGAATAAAATCCTTGTATCGCCTCTGAAGAAGACTTATCAAATAATGCCTTGCTGTTCAAAGCATTGTTTCATATGGTTTGACGTGTGAGAGATCTTCATTTTAGAGCCGTGATCATTTTCTAACCAGAATCAGTATATAGCCAATCTAAATCCTAAAGAAGTCTCACTACTTCCAGACACTTTGAGGCAGATTACACATTTGGGTATCAAATGTCAGTTATTGCATCACAGAATTGCTATATTAAGAACATTTCCTGGGTTTATCCATTCATTTAAGCTCCCTTCGTTTTTTCAGCTCAAAAAGTTCACTGAAAACCACTGAATCACCCGACCATCTCTACCTTAATTACACAGGAATTGTAGAGCTGGCACTTAACTGCATGACTGCTTTTGCGGCCAACTGGGCCACATCTCTTTCCTCCACTACTTTAATGTACCAAACTATCCTCCATAGAATTCATGTGTCACAAAATTAGTGGCATGCCTAAGAGATATTCGTTAAACAAGGCATGGGAAGTGCTGTGTAGAACAAAACTGAAGTCAAAGAAACTCCATCTCACCATGCAAATGGTTCTTGTGGTCAACCACTTGGGGAAAGATTTAAAATTAACCACGGGCTCGTAGTAATTCATACATACATTCTACAACCTAGTTACCACTATTACTTGAAAGCTCAACAATTGCTCATCTAATTAATCTCATATATATATATATATATATATATATATATATATATATATATATATATATATATATATATGTTTTTTTTGTTTTCTTTTTTTTTAGAAAGCATTTCTAATCAGTCAGATAAGTGGACCAAATTGTTCATGACACTGGCACACTGGTGCAGAACCAGTTTTTCCAGCCCAGCAGTCTTTTCTGTGATGGACGCACATAGAACAGTTTGGGAATCAACAATCCAGCAACCATGCAAGTTAATTTCAATACAAAAGCGACATTGAAGTTTTTGTCTAGAATCTTCTTTAGCTCTATCAATCCAATGTTTGGCTGTGATGCCACCCGTTCCCAGACATCTTACCATCCATTTCTCTCTCTCGTGGCCATCTATGAATTCATGTAATTTTCTGTCTCCATGATCTATCTATGCATATTAAGAAGCACTAAATCTGCATGTCTTCACTCGCAGCCCAGGGACGCTACAGTAATTTGGGGGAAGGGGTGGCATGTAGGAGAAATTCCCTCTGTAAGGGGAAAAAAAAAGATGATGATACACTCTTTTTTATGATGCCGTAAGGGCTTTCGCCTGTATGCAAGCCAACAACTCACATATAATTTTCCCTCTCTCCTCGTGTTCTAGGACCAATTAGGCCGGTCATGAGCAGCGTGCCGAATTTAGATAACTTTTCTAAAACGTACTACCTGTGCGCCTCCCCTCCCCCATTTTTTTTACCATTTCATGGTAAGATTTTAACATGGAATTTTTTGCAGGCGCACCACTCAAATAGTGACCTAATTCTTCCCAAGCATGCCAACACTGCTGAGAGAGCAAGAGGGGCAAACTCATCTTGGAGTTGGAGTTCTAATCATACCAGGACTACATAAGAATGCCCGCTAATGCGTTTCAACTCCTCCGTTTTAATGCCGATAACAAGTATGACCGTTTTGATGTTGTGGCTTCAATCAGTTTAATTCCACTCATTCGAGAACAGTCCTTCACATTTTGTCACGAGAAAGTCATAAAAATATCTCTCCCGTATGCAAACGCATGTCATACGGAGCTTGTAAACACATCCCTGCTAGTGCTCGTCTTCTTGCAAGACTCATGTTTTTCTCCATGCATCTTTCATGACTGCATAGTGATTCTAACGTGCCGTAATAACAGCCTCAGACGGGGAGCTTTTTCCAGATATGCTGCTCTGACAAGCAAACAGAGCCCATTTTTTTCCCTGCTTGACCGTGGTATTTTTGTGCATGGGAGGCTTCGGTACATCAAGCTTTCTCTTCGAAAAAATATCACAGGGCTTTCCCACTGAGCCCATACTTCTCTCTTGAGTTATGTCCTTGGTGTGGATATGCTGTTGTGTCCCGCCATTGTTATTTCCAATTTCATAGTCGAGTCCTGGCTAGCACGCCCTAGCCTCGCCATGCCATTTACTGCAATAATACACACCGGGCCCTCCAAGGTAGCAATCGGCCACACTTCAAACCTCCTGTGAAATGGCTGAATTCGTCAATAGAAAGCCTTTTGTTCTGATAGACTAGGCTGAATAGCTTTCTTTGATTCCTCTCTCAAGATGACTTCCTTTCAGATGAACTGTCTTCCATTTGCTGCTATTATTTGGGGTTTTATTGTATCTTTGGTACGTTGTGCGGTGAGGTGATGCATCTTAAGTGTATTTCAGAAGCCCTCATATTATCTCTCAGTTTACTTTCATCTGCTTTTCTGATTTTGCAAAGGAGATATAATGATAAGAACTATAAAAAGATGGAGTGAACATGTCATATATTCATTTGTTGCTTCAAGATATACTTGTCTACTAGATATGCATTGTGTTTCTATCCTCCATTTGTGTATACCAGCATATATGAACACTACAGTATATTATAATTCCAAAGTATAATTATAAAACAAAATAATCTTATATATGAAGAAAACAGTTGGATGCACACATTTGTTTTGTTTCTCCATGTTTAAATCGAATTTGAAACACTGGGAAAGTATATATCCACAAAATAGCTTTGCAAATATAAGCACAGATGCCTTCAAACTGCAAGATAAGCTCCCAGGGCTTTGCCCCAAATCTGCCTCCGAGTCCACGTTAATAAATGTTTTACAGAGCTGGTGTGTCTAAGCCCTATCCAACATAGCTGTATCGCACATTCCAATACCGTATATTAAAAGAATAATAAAACAGTGATTTAAAGTGTGTTCTGAAGTAAAACTTTTAATTTGATGTTATCACACAGTGCACTTTTTAAAAGCATAGTGAAAGTGTAGTTTTGAAGTACCGTACACTTAAATGGCCTGTGAGTATATATGTATATATTTTTTTAATATAATTTTAAAATTTAAAGTATAAGACTCCAGAATACATTCGGTTTAGCTGAATGTATCTGTTTGACATTTGTTCATTGATAGTTTGGCTGTTAATTTACATTCAAAACATGTTGTTCATTTACATATTTCATGCCACCATGAACTACAGTCTCGTGACAGGCTGTACACTAGCTCTTTCTGGAACTGAACATCTTCTCCTCTCGGAAACATTCAGCTGCCAGAACGAGGAAGAAAAATGAAAACAAATCAAAATCCATTTAAAAGGAAATCACAACAGAGCCATATTTTTAGCTTGCAATTTCTTAATTGCCATAAAGAGAACAATCAGATAAGGCTTGCAGCTTGTCTGTGTGAGTAAGAGAGAGAGAGAGCGAGAGAGAGAGAGAGAGAGAGAGAGAGAGAGAGAGAGAGAGAGAGAGAGAGAGAGAGCAGAAAGCAAAGGGACCGAGAGGGAGTCACGTGCCTTTACAACCATACAATGAGCAACTATTTTCATCCCTCCAGCTCCAGCCTTGATTACAATATGGCATCAGTGTGTCATCTGTGTGTTGCATTAGTATTGTGTTTACGCTACCATGTAAGAACCATCTGAGATAAGAGTGGTCGTCTGTGGATAGAGCAAATGCCTTCATTGCAATGGCATGGGATCAGCTTCCTGAAATAAACACACACACAAAATACAGTCTAATTTTTGGACTAGGGTTTTGATCGTTACAAACCAGTAGGTATATTGCAAACCACTTGTCCATACCTCACCAACCACATACAAGGGTGGCAAAAATTGTTAGAACACTTGGCATATTTAAGAGGTTTCACTTGAATTGTTGAATTGAGCATTACAATACCCATAAAATGAACTGTGGCCAGAACTACCTGAGAGGGAAGGAATCTGCTGGAACACTGAAAATGATGGACTGGCTCCCTCAAACTCCAGATCAAGCAAATGTGAGGAGAGGTGGAAATAAACTGGACAGATCTACTGCAGGCTACATTCAAAAGAAAGCCTTTGTCTTGAGTTACAGAAGGCATGGGGTAACATTAGTGTTGAAGTTCTCAGGAAATATACTGACACCATGGCAGAGAGATGAGTAACTGCGGAAAAAGGTGGACATACCAAATATTAAATTTAAAAGCTGATAAAAAAAAGAGTATGATTCACTTCACCTGTTATTTTTTTGTGGTCAGAGCAACCGTCTGCATGTTTCATGACCATTTTGAAATTAAATCATGTTTTCTAACAATTTTGGCCACCACTGTAACTCTTTTCCTCAATGTTTTGGTCATGAAAATTAAAGAAGCACTTGATAAACAGTGGGCTTGCAGCTCGCAGAAGTGGGCAGTCATCAGTGGTCGACCTGCGTTTTGTTTTGACTGTCTACAAACCTCATGTTTTGGTTTTCTCTATGTCTATGTTGCGTATACATGAACTGTTGACACTGTACACCTCGTCACCTGCTTCTCCCCGGCGTCTGAGGGAGGAAGAAAATCCGTCGTGAGCGCATTACTCACTCTCTTTAAGTCGTTGTGGCTCTGAGCAGCCAAGCCGATGATGTTGCTTCGTTTGCGATGCCTCGATGTATGGAAACAGTGCTTGAGAGCATAAATCGTGCGCAAGGGAGAGGGGTGGGGGTGCTAAATGTGACACGACATCCAATGAGCTCGAGATGAAGAAGCCAGTCCCCTCTCAGTCAGCCGCTGTATACACGCCGTGAAGCATATATTTGAGCTCACAGCAACCCCCTCGCAAGCACGCTTCGGACAGGGAGCATTCGAGTAAAGAAAACGCCTCAGGCTATATAGATTCAAAGCATTCCGTGAACCACCACAGTCCTCACAACTTATTGACCGTGTTCTCGTATAACCAACACATTTATCCTGTCTTGATTTACATTATTTTCCGTCCGCACTGGTCGGAGATGAATGATACCGCCGCAGATTTGCTTAATAAAGAGGCCTAGAGCAACTGTTTACTTCGGTGAACGAAAGTAATTAGGATTAAAAGCTTTTCTTAAGCGCACCAATATAATTACATTTGATATGGCGAATGAGATAGCTGTTCGCAATAAAAAAAAAAAATATATAATAGGCTAATAGCATATCTGATATATGAACTGATGGGCAAAAGTCCCGCCAGAGTCGTAATTTATCCCTCGGACTGCACTGACCCCCGTTAGTATTTACACAGACAGCATTTATGTTTTTTATTTATTTTTTACTACAGATGAGCTAACTAGCTACATTATGTCAGTTCATTCCGAGTAGTAACAATCCCGGTTATTTTACATTTCCTAAATAAAATATCCTACTAAATAAACCAACAAACAAGACGGGGACTAAATTTATTTAGCACTTCATTTGCCAATTAATCGGGTTTTTAATGGCATGCTACTTATTTTATACGTTTGAAATAAGCAATCCCAGCTGAAGCTTTCAGGTTTTACAGTTCTTGGTTTATTTATTGCCTGATATAATGAAATAAACAATTCCCGTTTTCAGTAGCCTCTCAAAGACATTCACAATGTTTTATACTATACTAAAGCAGCCGATGTTATTGGAGAATCGAACTACATTGGTCACTGTATGTTGCGCGCTCTATATTCAGTAGCGGTGCTACGGCGCAGCTGAACAGCCAGTTCATTTTAACACGGACTCCCGGCCCTATCGGTGGAAAAATGCACGTTCAGTCAGTGCAACCAAAAGTCACGAGACCCATATTTATATAAAAAAAAAGCACTGTTTCTTGGTTCCCAACCCTATCCGCTACTAGAGGCATGTTGAGAGGAGCGAGTGGTTTCATAGTTGGGGAAGATTTACTATGCGCGTGCCAAACTCCGCCTTTCCTTACAGCGCGT
Source organism: Carassius carassius (assembly GCF_963082965.1). NCBI lineage: Eukaryota > Metazoa > Chordata > Actinopteri > Cypriniformes > Cyprinidae > Carassius > Carassius carassius. Next base: position 41,631,514 of record NC_081757.1, on the reverse strand, counting down.
CACTGGCGAGTGACAGCGAAGGGGAGTCACTCCCCTGCCTACTTTTAATAGCTTTGTCATGTGATGGAAAGCAGTTGTAAGACAGGTGCCCTCGGTTCATTGTCAGTGAGGGGCGTCCGGGAACGAGTGGATTTTCTCTTTTGCCCGTGTTTTCTTTTTTCGTGCCGTCATTCAGGGGCTGGATGGCGTGGGACAGGTGTAATCAAGATTCGGTGTGGAGAGAACTAGAGGTGAGAACTGATGTGCAACTTATTTTTTCCAGGGCTCGAACACTTAATTGTTTTTATGTGAGTAGACGGATCGCAGGAAACGTCCAAGACTGGCTTCTCTCGTAAATGTGAAATTCTACCGATCCTGTAAGATGCGCGGAAGACACTGAGGCTCTGAATACACGGGAATACACCGGGTTGTGATACACTCTAATTTGTTGGCAGAAATTGTATGTGCAGTGGTTTATCTGGTGATAGAGTGCGGCTTCTCTCAAGCTGTGTCGGAGTTGAACAGTGCCAGTCTACTTAGGATGTCTTGTCGTGGGAAATTGTGTTGACGTTCCCGTGGATGGAGTGCGCTCGCTCGCTGTAACGCAGGTGATGATGAGACAGGTATCTGCTTCAGAGCCACTGCCGATGTGCTGGAATTACTAATATGTTCTCGCGTCAGGTATTGTATATACATTGAAACTTCCAACTAGAACACAGATACAGTCTCGAAGAAGGCTATTTGGATGCATGCGGACCGCGGAGCGCGTGCTGGATTTATTATTGGACAATATGCGTGCTGAAAGGCAAAGAAAAGCTGCTTTACTTTATATTTATCAAAACCTCATTGCAAGGTTAAGCGTTGCTCAGCTGCAATACATCAATAACGATTTCATAACTGTGCATGACGTTTGTCGTTTTTAGTGCGAATCATTGCAGTTCGGGACATATTAGGTTTGTTTAAACATCATGTTCACTCGGCGAAATGTAAGATATGGACGCACGAACGTCGCCCTTTTATTATTATCATAGCAGTCTATCTATCTATCTATCTATCTATCTATCTATCTATCTATCTATCTATCTATCTATCTATCTATCTATCTAGTCGCGTCGTGGTTTATTGCAGGTTTAATAATTTCAGATATTCATAAAGAATTGTTTCCGGCATGCTTTGATGAAACTTTTACTCACTAGCTGTAGAAATATATCGCTGCGCTGTATAGGCACCTGTCTGTGTTGCAAGGTATGCACGTTGCGTTATTGTTATAATATTCATTTTCAAGCGTTAGTTGAGCGTCTCAGTCGGAGCATAAATCCATCTAAACACAATCAGCAAATTGCTGGTCGGTTAGAAATTCTAATCATTTCCATGTGCTCTCTCTCTCTCTCTCTCTCTCTCTCTCTCTCTCTCTGTATGTGCTAGTGATTTAGCGTGTCCGTATTTCGAAAGGAAAAGAGAGAAGGCTTTCAACAAGATGCCTGTGAGATGCATGTGATTTTATCATTTGGTTGTAACCGCGTTGCCGGTGTATAATTCTGTGACAGCGGAACGACGGGATTTGTGTCATTAATAGATCTCAATTAAATCAGACACCGGTGACCAAGTTTGACGCGCGAGATTCTTCGGCACAAACTCTATCGTGCTGCCTCCGAGCAAAGTCTCGCTTATTTATTTTGATTACTTGTTGTGACATTTCTGTCAGTAGCCTACCGAGAAAAGGATTTGGGAAGCGGAATCAGTGGGTAACGTTGGATGATAAACATTTTACTGTTCTCTGTATCGCTTTTTCACAAAACGCATCACTCTACAGCACCCTCCGCCGTTTGTCAAAACTCTATCCACCGCGCACAGTCTTTCCGCGAGCTGCTGTTGGTTTAGCCTCCGCTTCGCCTCTATTTTACTCACAACATACTCAGTGAAATGAAGTACAGTGTCTGACCAACCAGAGGGCGTGGCTGTCGCGCTCTTCCCCACACGGCCCGCCCCTCCCCTGCCTCGGCCAATCACAGAATTGTTGTTTTCTGGTTGGTTATGCTAATGTGGTTTCCTAAATTCTGCAAATGCCATGTTCACAGCTGAAGAGTATGCAATTTGGTTAGAATTCAGTTCACTTTATTTGGTTATTAGTCTGTTTAATTTGTAACAATGCATCTTAAATAAGTACTAAATTTAGCAATGAAAGGCGTAGCTTTCGTGTGCTAGTAGTCACAGAGGACTCAATTATGTAGCAAAGTTACACTCCCTATGAAACAAATAGAGGAAGAGTTATTGGTTTCATCAGACACACAGTACAAATGGGCAGGTGAAGATATTAGAGATATGTTGGTGCATGTTGTGGACCAATTTGTCAAAGTTTTGCCTAGAAAACAGGTAAACCGATAGAATTAAGTGCGGAAAGTGTTTTATTTCCATAGTTGTTTTATGGAAATATAATGTTTTGCTTTCAGTATTTCTCATAGTTCATTTTAGCCTTCAAAAAGTTCTGCCCAAGGAAGAATTTGGCAGTATCTTCATATCCATTTTTAAAAATGATCCCATCTTGAATACCAAACTGCCCCAAATGTCATAGTGCCAAAGGTTTCATTTTTACATTATGTCGGATTTACAGTATTAGAGATAATGAAAACATTTCTACGTTGCTTTAAGAAACTAAGCATTTTGTTTGGTATAATGAGCGATGTAAAACCCGACAAAGCATCATTTGCCAAGTTTTACTTATGATTACAAAAAAAAAAAACAATGGAAAATATATGGACTTTTGTTTAAAAGAAAATCAATAAAAGCAGTGGAAAATAAATAGATTTGAGATGTTTGCCTTATTTACCATTTCCAGTAAAGCATTGGCTTTTTATCTCACATTTGATTTTCTTTGTCATTATTAGAATGTGCAGGGCTTTTGTTTGCATTAAATAAATGGGTTTGCAAGCTTATTCCAGTAACATGTTTATATCGAGCCTGCTGTCCATATACAAGGTGTTGTGAAGCCTGACCAACAATTTATGATTCAATATATGTTGATCCCACCATTAACAGTTGATACCATTTGTGTTTGAGATACATACTGTAAATGATGCAAAGTTAATGTTAACAAATGGTAAAACATGGTGAATTCCGATTGATCAATTCTACTATCAAACAGACCCTTAATTGAATAGTTATAATGCCATTTATGGCTTTTTGAGAAACTGGGTGGGTAATTTCTTCACAAACACTGAATGTAGATGTCTAACATCTTGGCAAATATGTGCTCAACCATCTCCTCTCTCTTTCAGTGTGCTGCCTTGGTTGGTGAAGACCAGCCCCTTTGCCCTGACCTGCCTGAGCTTGACCTCTCTGAGCTGGATGTCAGTGACCTCGATGCAGATAGTTTTCTGGGAGGACTCAAGTGGTACAGCGACCAATCAGAAATCATTTCCAGTCAGTATGGCAATGAAGCATCGAACCTGTTTGAGGTAAAGAGGGTCATGCGATGTTTTCTTATCTGAATGTGCATGTTTGTATATTGTAAAATTAGATATGATTCTGGCTTCACGCAGTTTATTGCGCGAGTGTGGAATTCTTCACAAGCTGGGATGGTCAGTCAGTGCAGTTTATTAGTTAATAACAGAGCTTAACTCTTTGGGAATGAGCATTTATCCATGCTGTCTGATAACTGGGGTGAGGTATTATGATAAGCACCCAACCTTTGTCCAATACTGAAGATCAGTGTTTGTACCTTTTTCTACAATCTTGGGCTGGAATTTATGGCTGTTTGTATGCACTTTCCTCCCGATGTTCTGGAGTAGTGGTCAGTAATAACACAGAGCAACAGTGTCCGTTCACTTTTTCAGTGGCCTTAGTTTCGGAACTATTTTTTCCCTTTATTTTTTTCCGTAGGGATTAAAAAAAAAAGTACTAATTTAAGATTTATCTGCATTAAACCAAACCAACCAGCTCTGAAGTGAACTACAACTTCACAATCTTTGATTTGAAGGAAATCAGACAAAAAGACAAGACTGTTCACTCTATGGCTTTAACAAGGGAAAAAACTACAATCCCATGAATTATTGTGAATGACAATTAGAAAAAAAAATGAAATATGCGACTATTGAACAACATTTTACATTTATTGAAAATTCTACATATTTTGCATAAAACTATTAAAGTAGTTTGAGAGCATAAGCTGACTATGTCATTCACTGGCACAATTTTCTGACTGGTGGAGATTTCTCTGTAAAAAGCATGGGTATTTTTTTGCTGTTAAATATTATCAGTTTAAAAATATATTAAAATAATGCTGACTGAGGCTTCAACAAAAACATATGTCATTGATTAGAAGCCTCATTACTCACAGTAGGTCTGTCTTTAATGGCTTTTAATTATTGTTAGAATCTATTCCACTATTGGAATGAATGGCATGTTTACTTCTACACTCTGTGGTGGTAATGGTACCGTTTCCCAGTGGACAACTCAGTTCCACTGAACTCTATTGAACTCACCAGTGAAGTTCTAGTTTATTGTACAACTAGTCTGCATCCTCACCTTGATCTAGTGGGTCCACTTTAACCGGCTTGTTCCTGCCTGGGGTTGTCATGTTGAAAAAGGGAAGAGGTAAAACTTTAAACCTGTTGCACTTGCACTTCTTCGTCACTGACAGAGAATGCAAAGTCCAGAGGAAAAGAAATGAGGCGGCTGAAACAAAGCAGCCCTGGCTCTGGCTAGTTCATTATGTCTTATCTGTGCAGATAGAGAAGAGAAATGATAATGCCGCATTGCTCTGAGTGCTGGCAAATATAGTGTCGCTCAATTTAGGGGTCTGTGTCATGTTGTTATAGGGAATTCTTGAAGGACTGTGTGAAACACTTACCTAGACCATGTGGTGGGAGGATGATTTTATAGGGCCCGTAATTACAAGTGGCAAAAATAATACTGTGTGTAGGTGCATGTTAATTAACATGGCAGTAATTTACATGCATTACTGCTCATGTGGCAGAAGTGTATTGGAAATTCTTAGAGATATAGAAGGTTTCAGAATGTTTTTGTGGACCCTGATTTAAAATTTCAGTTTAAGCACATTGTGCTAAAACAGCTGATCCTAGTTCAGTGAAATAGGACATGAGGTGTCAATAGTTATGAATGTGTGTATAGTATATGTATTTCCAATACTGGCCTATGTGGGTCAGTACAGTGCCCAAGAGTGAGTGAAGACAGGTTAATAAATGGCCAGCTCTTGTGTAAAGCTAGTTGGCAGGACTTTTTCTTCCTCCCATTGCACTCTTTCAAACCCCTGGCAATGTTTTCTTAACCTGTCTGACTGCAGTATAGTTAATGGGTGGCCTGGCGAGTCCTGTGATGTCACACAACAAGCAGGCCACACACGGACACAGAGACTGAACCTGCCTGTGCTGTTTAGGATCTGGCTATTTTAATATATATATATTAATTTTTTTTTTTCAGTTTTGCCTTAGATATTTTAATTTCATTCTTTGATTTGTATTTATACATCATAAAAGCAGTAAAAGCCCATGTTTATATAATATATATATATGAATGTAAATTTTATTGACCCATTAGACAAAATTAGTGGTCAAATGATTAATCGCATCCAATATATATATATACTTTTTTTTTTTTTTACATAATATACATATATACAGTACACACACATTTATTGTTCATCTCAAAAACTTTTTTTTGGGGGGGGGGTGCAGTTAATCGTGATTAATCGTTTGAAAACACTAGACAAAATATTAAAAAATATATTATTTTTGTTAAATATCATGTTTGATACATTGCTTTTATTGCTCATACTCCAGGAGGATTGTTCAGATACCCAAACTGAGCAAAAATATGCAATTTGGTGGATGTACTTACATTTATATGGTCAAAAAGCTAAATGCTATTCTGATAGCTTAATAGGCTAAATCAAAAAGGTATTTATAACATTAAAACAGATTACTTACATAAAATGCATGTAAATGTAATTTGTCACAATGTTTAAATAATATGTCTTAGTGAGATTTTTAATGCCTAGTTTTATATTCAAAGGTCTGTAGTTCCAAAACATATAATGCAAGTCAATGCAATGCATTGACTGAGAGATGCATAAACAAACAACATTCCTCGAAAGCCTGATAATCATATTTGATACTCACATCTGAGCATGTTTTTTTTGTAGAAATGTATGTATGGATAATCAAGTAAATCAAAGTTGCTTCAGTCCAGTGAGTGTTCATCTGACAATATTAATAACATTATAAAAATTATTACTATGTTTACTCATTAAAGATTTCACAGCAAAAACTCATGTGAGCCCCAACCTGAAAATAGACTTTTAAGAATTATACTTTACAAAGTTGTTATAAACTGGATGAACTATCAATCAGACGACAGAAGGCATTTAACAGATTGCATACAAAAGGGTTTCAGCAAAATTTTGATCATGCTGATAATTTAGAGGCCTTATGAAATTTACATATCAAATACGAAACAGGCGTAACATGCAAAAAAGGAAACAGAAAATTACAGCTATACAAAAGCATCATCAAATAGGCTTACATATATTTTCCTGATTACGATTCATTATTTCATGTCTTACGCTTTCCTGACATTTTGTACATGATGTTCCATTACTGCAGGGCCGTGTGGGGCAAGCCGGCAGGCAGATGAGAGTGAGTGATAGCGGCGCAGGGAAAACGCATTTCGTGTGACGTGATGGCTTATGCCTTTCAGTGGCAGTTCAGCCCTAGTTATCAAGCCCATCTCAGGGGCTAAAATGGATCTCCTGAGGTGGGGGCCGACAGGCAGCTCGCTCTGCCCCAGGGAGAGGGCCTGACAGCATGGTCAGCCTGTCACCAGCAGCCCCTCTCTCGGGAACAGGGCCGTGGGGAGGCTAGAAGCACTCAGACATGTAAAACCACGCTTTGAGTCAAATAGATTTGCTCTTTCAGGCACTGGTTGAAAGTGTAGGGCTGCTACATTTGTATTGAGCTGCTTGTATTCCGTAAATGGAACATTTACTTCTCATGCATAGTGATAAGTGCTGCACCCAAGTTTTGTCTTTTTTTTTTTTCTTCTTCAAGAAATTTAAAAGCAAAATCAAGTTAGGTAGCACTTTATAGGATATTTACAGACTATTCAAAAGACAATCCCTGGGATATGCTTTGGTATCAGGCTGCTGTGACAAATATTGTAGCTATTGTGCTTGCAAAAAAAGTACTATGTGGAACAGTGATGGTAGCAGATCGTTATGTTAAAGAGAGAGAGAGAATACAGAGTTCACACATGAGGAGAAAAAAAAGAACTCAATTTTATTCAGAGGCCCAAACTGAGTGAAAAAAATATGCAATTTAGTGAAGATGTTGACATTTATATGGCAGAAAAGTGCTGAAATTCTGATAGCTTGCGAATCCGTAAGATTTTTATAACAGCATAGCAGACTACTTATATAAAATGCATATAAATCTCAGTTGTCACTCTGTCTCTCTTGATAATATGTCTTGGTAAGATGATATTTAAATGCTTAGCTTTGTGATCGAAGATCTGCAGTTTTAAAACATATAGACTACAATGTATTTCAATGATGATTGACAGATGTACAAATAAATGTTCCTATGCATTATATTTATTTAACTCTGGCTCATTGGAAAAATGCGCCTGTAGCACCATTTCTGCAAAGTGATATTAGGTTGCTTGTTTTGTGACATTCGCGACTCGTCTTTGACTTGTAGAATCAAGCTTGGGTTTCACAGGTGCAATGCAGTGCAAGGCTGTACCAGGTGAGCAACCGAGCAAGTTTACTACGTCACAAATGCAAAATTCAAAATGCATTAGTTGACATATCATGCATCCATGTTCATGCAAACATGCTGAAATTGTTTTAACATATCATTATATTGTGCAAGAAATTGCAGAAAAAATAAGTCTTTTTAATCAATAATCTGTCACGTACAGTAATCATCATTTGTGTAAAAAAGAAATATAAGTTGTTGGTGTTTTACTGCTACTAGTGTTGATTTCTGCAGGAAACGTTTTACACGTATTTCCAAAAAGCCTAAACAATTCTTAGCAATTTGTTCACTTTAATTCTGCCCAAAACTCCAGCAATCCTGTGACTAAAACCTTTTAAAGGGCATGTTTTAAGCAGAGTTCTAGTCCTAGATGTAGTCCTGATAGCTCTCTCATTTGATGAACAGGTGACTGGAGTGTAACATGCTGTCTTTTTGGATGGCATTTAGCTCTGAATCCAGGCTACAGTTCTTGCTGTTCTCATCGCTGCATGGACAATGTGTGGAATGGAACACTCCCTGACTCCAAGAGATTGCCGCAGCCTTTTATTTTAAGAGCACTTGACACCTAGTCAAAATAACTCCCTGTTAAAGACTGTACTGTATTAGGTCATCCAAGGCTGTTCAGTCGGTTCTTGTGATGTTTATATCCAAACACAAAACTATGCTGCCAGCAAGTGTTTGGAATTATAACTTGTTCGTGGAGTGAAAGCACTGGCTGTGCTTTGTAAGGTGAGTGCAGTTACCGATGACCGGTTAAAACTTTGACCAGACTCTGACCTAGCTATTGGAGATGAGCCAAAGTGTGTATTTGTAGGTGTGTGTGTTTGGAGGCTCGGATGTCTAAGTGTGAAAGCGAGATTAATTGCTCAAATAAATCAGACACACACCCAAGCGCACACATTCATAAACACATCCATGTAAACAGGCTCTGTTTGCTTCTTGCTCGTCTAATAATTTCCAAATCTACAAACAGAAACCCAGATCAAATCGTCCAAATCTACTGTAGGTCTACGTCTCTCAGAAGACAGAAAAATGCTCTCAAGCACATCTACGCTGAGACACGCGCACATGGTGTTAACGGTGACTGCTGATGGCTTCGCATTTTTAATTTGCAAATATATGCTGACATTTGAAAACACACCATCAGTTTAGCTGCACAAGTTCAGCTGGGCCAAGCATATTATCATTTTGTGCTGCATAATGTGATTTCCTCACGCACTTGCACACACACACACACACACACACACACTCGACACTTTGACTTATCCTCTCGAAGCGCAGACGGTTTGAATGTTGTCAGGCCTCAAAAGCATCACTAAAGCTGCTGCTGTCATTTTTTGACAAGTGTTATTTATCACTATTATAGTATTCATTAATTATTTTGAATAAGCCTTTATTTAGATATTTTTAGTTTTAATTTTTGTAATTTTGTCATGTGCATTTGTCATTTTTTTTATTATTATTCTTTTTAACTTTATTTTTTTTATTTATTTCTGTTTTAGTAGTTTTAAAATTAAGATCTATTTATTTCCATTAGCTGTCAATGCAACACTTCTAGTTTTATTTATTTAATTTATTTGTGTATCATTACCTGCTATAGGTGAATTACTAGAACAATAACAAAGTGCATTAAACATTAAATGAGACTTTGTGCTGCAAACCAGTATTTATGATTAATATAAAATTATGATAAATAATATAATGACCAGTTTCTATAATTTATAATCACCTCATTATATTTTAATCGTTTTATTTTATTTTAATTTTAACTTTCAATTACCAAAAAAAAAAAAAAAAACCTTAGTTTAACCCCTTTTATTTTTTGTTATATACAATATATATATATATATATATATATATATATATATATATACACACAACACTGGTTTTGCCATTTGTTTATGGTTTTCATGGTGTTAAGTCACCTAAAATCTAAATTATTTATATATTTTGTTGTTTTGCAGTGAATCTAAATTGATTAATGCATTTAATTTGTTATATCTCTCATTTTGCATTATCTGAAGGTGCAATCGTTATAAATATTACATTTTATTTTATTTAAAAAAAATACTAAAAACTACAGGTTCTTTCACTGTAAATATTGTATTTTAATTTCAGCTCTATTTCAGTTATCAAAAATGATGTAATAGTTTTAGAATTAGTTAAGAATAACAACATCCATTAATGTTTTTTTCTGTTTCACTTTTATGTATAATGCATTATAATGGGTTATTAAAGGGTATAACCCATTATAATTATTAATAATGTGCATTGTAATACATCATATCTTGCTGTAAATAATTTAAAATGCATAATGTACCAATGAATTGATGAGTGTTATAATGTATTAAATGTGGTTAAAGTTATTCATGAGATTGTACAATGCATTATAAGTTACATTACAAGTCATAATTAATGCATTACAACTACTTTTATAATGCATTATACATAAAGTAAAGTGTTACCTGTTTTTCTTATTAATTGTTGTTGTATTATGTTTACACACCTGACAACTAAATTATTTAGCTATTCTCAGTGAACCTGAACGGTTTAACGGATTCTCGTGGTTATATCTCTCATTTAGCTTTATGTGCAGGTGTTATCATTATTCATATTTTTATTTCATTGCAGCTTTTTTGTAGGTAACAACACTGAATTCTTTTTTTTATATTTTGTATTTTTTTGTATGGTGTTTAGTCACCTGACAACTAAATTAATTTTAGTTTAAATAAGCTATCCTGTTACTTCAGATTGAAATGAATGCTTAAGTGAATTTCCTTGGTTGTATCTCTCATGTTGCATGAGCTGCAGGTATATTTAGCTGTATGTCACGGCTCCATCCTGCTCCCAGAGGGCCTCTTTCCTGCAGAGTTTAGCTCCAACCTCCTCCAACACATCTGCCTGGAGGGTTACAGTAATCCTGACGACCTTGATTAGCTAGTTACGGTGTGTTAGTTAGGGTTGGAGCTGAGCGCTGCAGGATGGAGGCCCTCCAGGAACAGGACTGGACACCTAGGCTGAAATTAGGTGGTATTTTGAGTAGTGGCATTGGTGCCACCATTGGTCAAACAGGTAATGGGTTATATTTTATAAGCGCGTTTCGTTATATGCATGTGTTGTGATGATTTGCAGCGCGTTTCGCTATATGCACGTGTTGTGATGATTTGCAACACTTGTGTTTTCTTCACTTGCTGATGTTTTTTCAATTTGCATGTGTTTTCTTAAGTTGCAGCGTGTTGAGCTGTCTCGGCCACCGTAGGTTAGGGTTGTTTCGTCACACATTTGAAGTATGTTTCTCATATAAAGTGCATCAAAAAGAGTTGGGCAATTTCGTAGCCATACCAGGGTGAATTCTTAGTTGCAATAGTGTGACAGAGCCCTCTCATCAATAAGGAGCCTCTGAAGTTTTGGCAGTGAAGCTTGTCAAACAACTGTAGAGAGAGTCTGAAATCCAGCGGGCATAAGCAAATATATTCACTTTGCAATGAAGGGAGGGAAAAAAAGCAAGGGAGCGCGAGAAGGAGGGAAAGAAGAGTGAGGGTAACATCACTTGAAGCTGGAAAATAGTCCCCGCAAGGCATGTTTGGAGAGGGACAAGTTAACATAAAGCTGTTGCTCGGTTTGCTTGCATACTCTTGCATTCTGCTTCTTTCTCAGGCTCTGGTTTCCTGTCCTGTATTCATTTTCATGCTTCTGTCATCTTCCTCTGTCCACAAAGGCAATGTTTTATTCTTTCATGCTTGCTTTCCTATCCCTTACTGTCTAAAGTGGTAGTTGTACTTCGGGGGCCCGTAGCCTCAGCTGATCTTGATTCTTAGCCACCTGATGCTCATTACAGAACAAATTCAACACCCCACACACCCCTGCGGGGGAGAGAGAATGGGGGGGAATTTGTTACCAAGGGTATTCGAAGTCTGTTTGTGCAAGTGAAAGAGAAGGATAGAGTTTTTTTTTTTATAACACTGTGTGCCTGTTATTGATATATATTGACATTAAATGCATAGTTCGTTAATAGTAGCATTGCATGCATTGAAATTTCAACAACCCAAAATGATTGAGCAAAAATGAAATTTTCGGTTAAGGCTGGAACTTTTTTTATTTTAAAAAGTTTTTATTTAGGTGAAAACCAAAGCCTAAAATAACCAAAAAAGTAATTACATTTAAGTAACTGACCCTTCGCTGGGAGCTTCATTGACAGGCGATCTGACCAATCATATCGCCGAATCTGCCATTTTCTCTGACAGACTAACCAGTCAGGAGAGTAGAGTAACAACAATGGACTTGAACTTGAAAATGGTATGAAACAAGATACCTTCTGATGTTCATTCATGTTTATTTTGTGTTTTAAGTAAACGTGAAAAGACGATCAGTCCTGGCTGTCATCTCTATGTTGTAGATAATTCTCTACCAAGACTTTATATCTGCTTACAGATCTTATCTAATTCCTTCAAGCCACCGGTGTGAATTACCTCAAGCTTGGATCTTAACACATATCTCCCGTGTGTGTATATGTGTGTTTATGGTTGTGTGGCATGCTGGTACTGTTCAAATGGCTGTAACAAGGTTTAGCTTCCTTTGCTCTGGGACACAGTGTGTTCTGCCAGTTCAGTGTCAGCTGACAGCCACTACCCAGAACTGAAGCACCACAGGTGGTCACACATGTGACCATTTTTCCATGTTACACATTGGGGTTTTCCTTGGACATATTGGACATCCCTTTAAATCATGTTTTATGAGTCTGGCTCAGACGGCTTGTGCTGGAAGTCGCACTGATCTGGTGCCAAATTTCATCTGGGTCGTGATAAATATCCTGCATGGACAGTACAACCAGTACTACTCGAGGATTTAATGAGCTTTAATAATAATTTAATAACAGTGTTCATGAGCTTTGCATTATTGACTGCGTGGATGTGTTCGAGCATCCAAACACACACACATGCATGCAGTTAGTTCAGTAATATTCCCGTTTTGTAACGTGTTACCAGTTGTAAGTGCAGGATAACCATTGTGGGCTATTTTTAGTCTGGGACGTAATCTCTTCTAAGAGCCATTCAGGACCTGTCTCTTTCTAACCTGGCCGGAAATGCTAAGCAAATAAGCCCCAGGCGTCTGGCTCAACTCTAGGCCGAGAGAGAAAGTGAGTCCCGGTACAGGCGATTCCTGGATTATTTAATACTTCATCATGGCAGGGAGGGGGAGTTTGGATCTCTGAATTCCAGGAACGCTGGTTGTTTTAGGGCTTATGCACTGCAGGGTACAGAGTGTTTCGGACGTAGCTTAGTGGCGTCACACTGCACGATTTTACAGTGGGGGTAAATTAACAAACAAAATGCTACATTTTTGCAATGGGGAATGAGTCGGTTGGTTTCATTGCAGAAGATAAATTTGATACATGCTCAGACTTGCATGAGCACTTTTAATAGTTCTGTCTACCAGGTGAAATGAAACGATGTAACATATATTCCCAAAGTTTTGATTGAGGTTCAGTTTTTCAGTTGCAGACAGTCTCATTTCTCCTTCCATCTGTAGTTCATCCCACAATATTTCAATGGTATTTATCATGAATAAAAAAGTGTGAACATATGTTGAGTGTGATATATCCTTGTCACAGTGGTAAAAAGATGTAGTTAAGTGCTGTAAAAATCTGCTTCAATTGCGGCGGGTGGTTGCAAAAGCAAATTTAGTTTTAGTTTTGGTTGGTGTTTTAATTTGTGGCCCAGGCCAAGCCAGACCTTGTAAAGATTTAGGCCTACATGCGTGCATAAACACAGTGCCTCCAGTGTGTGCATAAATCATTATAATTTCTTTGGTGTATATGCATCACAGTAATTTGCAATTACTTTACAAAACCATCAATATATTTTATTATTATTATTATTATTATTTATTAATGTATTTTTTGATTGCATAATTATGGCAATATATACACGTAACTACCAGGCAAGCCCCTTTGGCAGCTGTGATGCCTGACTAATGGATTAAACTTGATCCAGATATCTTTTTTTTTTTTTTTTGATTATTGGGTCATCACACCTTATATATTTACTGATTAATTAATCTCATACTGAATGTGTGTGTGTGTGTGTGTAGAGACACTCTATAATTTCACAAGTAACACTTTGAATAAAAACTGAAATTTGCTTGAAAGCCTAAAGTACACTTTTTTAAGTATATTTTGCATTAGTATGTGTTGCAGTCATAAAAAAAAAGAAAGAAAGAAAGAAAGAAAAAAAACCTTTTGATATTGTTTAAAATACAATGTGTGCATGTTTCCAGACTTTACATGCATAGATAAAAAAAAAACTGAAAAGGAGAAGAAAAAAGCTTAATGGGTATTTGAAACATAATGGGAATAATCGCTTCACAAACTCAAGGTCTGGTAGATCTTCACTCACCTACTGGAGATGGAAGTCAAGGTAAAATATAATGCATTTATTTAGTAATCAGCAAATAGCTTTTATCCAGTGGGGTGACAGCATTGCAGTGGGGTCTGATAAGATCATTTACTTTCAGGTGTTTTGCTGGCAACTTTACTCAGAATTGAGTGTAAATTGAATAGCATGACCTTTTGCAGCCGAATTAAATTGACTGCATTTCCACACACATTTGATGGTTTCAATTACCATACATTTTTTGATATTGGAGTCTGTAACCTCACTCGTTCCTCACTGATACTTGTCTAAGAGCAGGTGTTAGTGATAAAACACACAGACATGCAGTCTGTAAGGAAGGTGTTTTTTTTTTTTTTTTTGCCCTCTGCTTTCATACAGTACAAACGTATTCCGCCAAATTGACCCTTGTGTAGTTAAAACATGCTTTATTATAGAACGAGGTCTGTAGTTTCATCTTTCTCCATTGTTTTCACTCCTCTGCATGTTTGGTGCAGTGCCGGTGATGATGTGCCCCGTGGCTGATATCAGGGTGACAAATGACGGGCCGCTCCACCGGTGTGCTGCTCATAAGTCTGCCAGCAGCCGAAAGGTCAGAAGGGGATCTGGAGGATAACAAAGCACTTTTAACAAGAGAAAAGGGTGACTTTACACGCTTAAATACTGGCTTTATATGTCCACATTTTCTTGTTTTGACACGTATGGCAGTACCTGCAGCATTGGAATGAACCAGAACTCAGTTTCCTTTCATCCTACCGTTCCTGCTTACTTTTCTAGCACATCTTAGCATGATCACCATCCTGTATATGTTTATTCTCACAAAAGATTGCCTACCTCTGCAGATTTGCCACCTCAGACTTAAGCAAAGTTCTCTTTGCATGCACATTTCAGAAAGGAAAGATGTGTGCTTTTCTTTTCACCACTGCATTAAAATATTTAGACTCCAGCTCTTTAGGAATCCGAGCACCCTAGTGTCAGCATTATCGGGTGAGTTTCTAAAATAAGCAGTGCATCAATATGTCTGAGCACCGAAAACTACGTTTATTCTAATTGCATTAGAAACAGAGCTGTGGGCCATCTGTTGCACCACAGCTAAAAAAAAACAGCATGCAAACTCCTCTTCCTTTCTTTATCATCAGTGCATCCATTTCGATCATGTCAGTTTGTTGCTAGCATTTTATTTTTCACTTTCAACTCTTTCACTTTGTGCAAGAGAGCAATTATTTCTAGGTAAAATTGTTTGTTTGCGGCTCTGTTTGTGGGCACTGACGTCTGAAGGTCTGAAATTCATGGCAACTTTCAGTGGCCAAGGCCCACCCATGAGGCCGTTTGACCGACGTGTCAAACAACCAATAACAGTTTGTTTCGTTCTTCTTCACGTTTCAGGGTGTGGAAATGTTGCCACAATAACAGACCAGTGTGTAAAACTTTCGGACGTATTTGAAAGATTATATGTCGCAAACTTTAAATATTTCACATACTTTTGAAAATCCAGTGTTTAGTAGATACTGATAAGCGCTCGTCATCACAGCTGTAAACACGACGCTTTGTTCTTTCGTGGGGGGGTTTGGCGTCACGGCATCTTTGTTTTCAGGCTGAACTTGAAAGAACGTGACACACACGTCTACCAGAAATACTGTATAATTCAACCAATCCAACCATGACTTCGAAACACCTGAAGTGTTTCCACTTTTGTGTGCCGTATGCATCAGATGTATAGCCAACGGTCCATGGGAATGACGTCTGAGGCTGAGACTAGGGGGGTGGTAATGTTGGTTTGGGTTATGAAAAGTTAATCTTTGCCATACTCTGTCTCTCTGTGATCATTGCCTCTGGAGCAGGCATGCCTCAGTGCCCAGTGTGCAGGATCATTTGTGGGGGAAATGAGGTTTGAAATAGTGCTGGTGATTCCACTGGCAGAATCCTATTTTTGAGTATGACATGACTGATGTGCCATGTACATATACTGTGACATGATCTGGTTAGGCTTATTGAGAGAGGCTTAAATTGGAATGTTTTTGATAATGTGAGGGACAATATTATGTGTGACTTATAATATATTTGAGGTGTTTTATTGTTTTTTATTGGAGTTCTGGATTTGATCAAAAATATATTTGTTGACATGTATTCTCTCTATTTCTTAATTCCAAGTGTAGTAATTCCAATTCATTATAATTCCAATACTGCTATCCAAATTAATTTCAAATTCAGAAGATGTATTGCATTTTAAAAGACATTCTCTGTTCGGAACGGTGTACAAACTTTGTTTTGGCCACAGCTAGAAAAGGTAAAATTATAGACAAATATTGAATAATGAAAATCTATTTTAGAGCTGTGAACGAAATTCTGTCAGATGGAAACAAACTCTATTTTGGTTTCAGAGAGAACAAAAAGAGAAAGAAAATTACATCTATCTTCACTTTAACCTTTTTCCACACATTCTAGGTCATGTAATGTCTTCCTTGTGATGGTGCACACCTTTGGTTGTAAAATGCACTCAGAGTAATTGACTTTCTAGGTTTTATTACCTGCAGAGTTTTCCCCCTCTGTTATGGTGGACATGCAAGGCCGCAGATCAAAATATGAACCTCACATTTTACTTTTTTTTTTATATACATTTTTTGTTACCTGTGGGGTATTCGCTCAGATCCTCAAATGATATCGGATCAATTTTATTCCAGCCGTGAAGTTGGAGTAAAAGAAAAGGACCATGCTACCTGTTATCAGTGGCATAAGTTATATCTCAGGAATACAATGGCTTAGGTGGAACTCAATAAAAGAGTTAAAGCAAGGACAATTTCAAAGACAGCCTGTCTGATAACAAAAAAACGTACCTGATAATGAATGACTGGTGAGCACTGGCGCGCCTCTGAAGTACTGGGGGAGGGAGGGGAGCTAGATGGAGTGTGACTGCCGAGCGCTTGCCAGAGTGTTTTATGGCTAATTGAAGCATTTGTGGTAAAACAGCCATGAATGGCACCCTTTAGAATTAGAGCAGGTTAATATATTGTGATCCCACAATTAGCCTACGATTGTTAAGATCTGTTTAATTCAGTGGGGTCCATTAAGCGGAATGGGAAAGGTCCTATCTATTTTTCTTCCCTTCTTACTCAGACTGTTTCTCTTTAGAGGCAATCGATGGCTGCTGAAACGGCTCCAGAGGTTGCCTGGAAAATCTGGCCACTCTGACACAAGGTTGAATGTACTTTGCTAGTGTTGGTTACACTTTGAATTATGTGCCTGAATGGAGGACAAAGGTTATTGGCCTGTTACGTAGCATACTGAGAGATAACCAATGCTGTAAGAGGAGTATGGTTTTTGGCCAAACTTTTGATTGCTGTATAAACCCTGGAGTAGCTTCTGTCATGCTAGATAAAGTCTTACCAATAGTTCACACTTTAGTTTCACTAACTTCGAGTCCTTATTTGGGTGCATGCGGATGGTATGGAAGTTGTTTCAGAAAGTAAAATCCCCAAATGAATAAAAGCTTTCCTCTGTTAATCAAACGATGAGCATCTATGGGAAGTCATTCTAAATAACCAGGATTATAATTAGCTTGAAGGAAATGCTTATTGTTATTGCCCTCTGTTTTAGTGGCTGCCTGGGATTTTATGAAGTTGCAGAAGACAAATTGCAGGGAGACAGCAAAGGCAAACCTCATTGAAAGGACATAGTTAGCCAACCATTAAACAGCAGGCTAAGTCACAGCCTGTGATTTCTTCACTCAGGTGCCCCTGCAAATCTTTTATCTTTTATCAATTCAAACTCAGATTTAGAAAATATGTCCCAAGGAGGGCATTGTGAACTCATTTTCCTCCCTGTCAGTGGCTAATCAAACGTTAGCGCTATCAGTACCGAAATCTCTTAAATGGAGTGAGATAAGTAAAATGGCCTTGTTTTGATGTCTCAAAAGCAGCTCCCATGAGCATATGAACATGCTGGTGTGTAATCGTGGGAAACTATTAATAGAAAAGGGATCAAACTAGGTGATCGTTGCACATGGGACTGGAGGCTAAGCAATGCAAAACTTCTATCTGAAGAGGACAGTCCCCCTGCAGCCACCACCATCATGCCCGAATGCTATCAGCAAGCGATACTAATCCTGTGGTGTGCATAAAAGGATTTGTTCTTGTTGGCCTGCATACGCCACGTCCCCCAGCAATTTTGGTGTTTATCTTCTGCAATTGCTAAGTCCCGTGGGTTTTGGTGATGGAACTTCCAGTGCCTGTGACTTTTCCACAGCCTCCACTCCATGGATACTGCCCCTCCTGTGTTACCATCTGCGTAAGAGACAGAGACGGGAACTTCAAAGAGTTTAGCATTTAGCATTTGATTCTATAATCACACTTCATATGCTCAAAAAAATTGCATCTATTTCAAGTCACAACAAGGCTTCATATCTATGGATTGCCAGCTTGAATTTAGTTGATAAGCCATTTGAGATGTCTGAGTTGGGGATTGGAGGAACTTAAACTTCCCTCGAATTGTTTCTCACCTCTTTCTCTCTACTTCCCTGAGAAGTTGCTGTGTGTCAGCTCAGTTAATGGCTTTCTTAGAGGAGATATTATTTTGGTCCACTAAGCTGCATGTTAAATGTATGACTGACAGTGCTGTCTCACGTGGCTTAGGCAATTTGTAGTTGAAAGAGATTTTGTAGTAAAGAAATAAATAAAAATGGATGCAGCAAAAAAACAAATACCATCCTCTATTAGCGATTATTGAGTGTGGCTCCACCCAGCCTGAAAACAGACAAAATATGCAACTACCCTAAACTAAAATGTCTTATTTTCTTTCACTGTTCTTTCCCTTTTTCTTTTTGTCCCCTTAAGAAGATAGATGAGGAAAATGAGGCCAACTTGCTGGCAGTGCTCACAGAAACACTGGACAGTATCCCAGTGGATGAAGACGGGTTGCCTTCGTTCGAGGCCCTGGCAGATGGGGACGTGACCAATGCCAGTGATCAGAGCTGTCCTTCCACCCCAGACGGCTCGCCTCGCACCCCAGAGCCAGAGGAGCCTTCATTGGTAAGAGAACCGCCCCACCCGTGCTTCCCCTGTGGCCAATCCTATTTTGCCATGAAGCATGGCCCTCTCATTTTATTTCCTTCCCTCGCTCTTTTTTCCGGTCCCAATGTGTTTCACTGTGCTCCCTCTGTCTGGTCTTCACTAGCACCAGATAAGGAGATGCTGCAGGCCTGTCACCAAAAATGGGTACAGACTCATCAGACATCAGTCTCCTATTGATGTTTGCACAGAGAACATATCCACGGTGCTGTTGAAACAGCAAATCAAAGTAGACAGTGTTCCTGAGCTGCTAATTGCATTGTTCATTACTGCAAAAAGGCAAATGCACAACACTGTCAAGCCGAAGCAACGAAAGATATGCCAAAAGAACTGAATTTGAAAGTGACTATTTCAATTTTCTCAATAGTATAAACAGCGAAAATTTAATTTCCATCATTAATTACAGTCTTAGCAACTCAGAAAAATCATTGCACCTGTTCTGTTTGACATGCTGCCACAGCATTACTCTGATATATCTGATTCATAGCCTGCAAAATTAAATAATTAAAGTTTAATGTTGCAGCTCTCATATTCAGTCATATATTGCATAAATGTTTTTCAAAACATGCACATGATTCTGCTGTCATCAATAAATGAGTTTGTCAACTTTGAAGATGCTTAGAGAGAGAATTGTTTGAAAACAATGCATGCAAAATTGAGATTGCAAAAGACCGTATACAGAAACAACAGAGTATGCTAATAAAGGCAAGGTCATGGGTTTGATTCCCAGGAAATGCATAAACTGATAAGCTATATACCTTGGTTACAAAGTAAGTTGCTCTGAATAAAGCATCTGCCAAATGCATAAGTGCAATGTAAATTCAAAAGTATTGCAGTATATTGTGATCTTTTTCTCTGCTCTGTTCGTAGCTGAAGAAGCTCCTCCTGGCGCCTGCTAACTCCCAGCTCAGCTATAATCAATACCCAGGTGGCAAGGCACAGAACCATGCAGCCAGCAACCAACGGATCAGACCAACACCTGCTGTTGCCAAGGTAGCTGCTCACTGCACTTCTTGCATCAAAGGCCTGGTGTGTGAGCTCATTTGCTAGTTCCATGTAATTTTTCCTATCTGTAAAATTATACAAATAGTCTGCTCCGTCCAGGGAGCTAAAGCTTGATTGAGTTGTGTGTGTGATGGAGGTGTCTCATCTGATGTTACATTACCCTTGATGACGTTCAGGACTTCTGAATGGCACCATCTAATTTCCATGAAAAAGAAACCGCTGAGATGTCTTCATAGAATTAACACTGTCGATCTTGTCACAAAAACAATGATTTATTACCCCAGGCCCATTCATGTTTGCAAACTAGAAGAAAAATTAGTAGTTATTTGAGGTGAACATCACACATAATTCTCTCCCCTCCACACAAACACACGCACATGCACAAGCTAATTTTCCTTAATAACTTTGACTAGTCTGTTTCTGGATCTCTGCACATGGCAGGGTCCCAGAGGACACCGCTGTCTCCTCCTGCTGCCTGCATTCAGATCTTCCTGGAGCCATCCCAAGACCTTGTAATTAAGATGATGGGCAAAGTACACTTACGTTGTCTTTTGGGAGGTTAAACCACCTCTGCGCTAACCCCCCGTTCTCGATCTCCCTACGTTAACCTGTTACAATCCATGTTCATTCTGCTCTCTCTCTCTCTCTGATTTCTGTTCTTTAGACAGAAAACCCCTGGAACAGCAAACCACGAGGGTCCTGTCCCAACCGTTCCATGAGACGTCCTTGCACTGAGCTGCTCAAGTACCTCACTTCTAGCGACGAGGCCTTCCAGACCAAAGCCAGGGAAGCCAAGAGCACCTGGACAGGTTGTGGCAAGGACAGGGGAGGGGCTTGCACGTCCTCCTGCTCATCTTCTTCCTCTCCATCGTCCTCGTCCACCTCCTCTTTCTCCTCCTTGTCTTCCTGCTCCTCTTCCACCGCCTCCAAAAAGAAGACGTCCTCTGCCTCCCCTTCATCACAGCAGCAGCAGCAGCAGCAGCAGCTGGCAGTGCCGGCCCAGCGAGGTGAGAGCCAGGCAGCCGGCACGTGTAGTGTGGCTGGTGAGGGGGCGGGGAAGTGGCGGCGGTGTACTCAAGGGGGGCACTCCGCTCCCGTTGCGCTGTCCCATGGAAGCGGTTGTGGCCATGCCTGCTCCGGCGAAGAGGGAAGGCCGCCAGGCCTGCAGCCAGGTGTTGACCCAGGCAGCTTGGCCGCTGCCCGCTTTATTAGGTACATGCACTCTTACTCTCTCCCGCCTAGAGAGACGGGTCATGCAGGCAGCTGTGGTCATTGCCTTGAGGCGGGCGGCTTGGCTGAGGCTGGCCGTCCTAATAGGCACGTTACGGTGACCATTAGGAAAAGGAGGCAAGAGCTAGAGCACCCCATGCTCAGTCAGCTGCTCACCTCCAGGCCCAGGCCAGCCCGTTACCGGGCTCACCTGCAGTTGCCCCAGAATAAAAGGCGAGACCTACCAGACACGGCTTCTAGAGTCCAAAAGAGCCACAAAAACTTAGAGCGAGCTAGTCGTGAGCGCCCTAGAGACCAGTGCAATCTTAAGTGTTCGGCAGAGATTAAATTAGACCTAGAGAGCTGGTATAGCATGCCAGAACAGGTGACAGGAGACAGCTTGCATGATCCGGTGGGCCAAGCCAGGGAGGATGTTTTTGATGATGTCATAGGCAGCCCCATGTCATTCTCACAGGGCTTGCCAAGCCCATTGTTCCCCGACTCTTTAGTTCCAGAGTTCACGCCCTCCGACTCACAAAAACAGGCACTCCGCAGGCACCTCGATGACCAAGTCCCACCAATGTTAGGTAATCATTGCTGCATCCCTGCCCTCTCTCCTTTGCCTCTCCTCCTTTAACCATTTCCCAGTTTGACCACACACTAACCACAATGCTAACACAAACCTAACATTCACTATGAAGCAAAAACTGATGCGGCTCCAAAGCGTAAACCTCTGAATTGGCACAAACCTTTGTCTGTAGGAACGCCTTCAACACTGTAAACTATCACGTCGGCCAATTTGAAACTTACATCTGTGCTGAAAAGCTTATTTCTCAGGCTGCCATAATATAGCTGTCTAACTGAGAGATACTCCCTAGCTACAGTTGGAGATGGTCGCAGCCTCAGGCAACTGCACATGCTTCCTTGACTCTTCTTTCTTCCTCTGCTTTGCTTTCAATTGCATGCAAAACATCTTCTTGTTAATTTTAGTAGCAGTATGAAACATGTGCCATTCTTTTTCATGTCATAGTCTGTATTTTTTACGTTTTCTACTCATTCTGACTGTTGGAATGTGGTGGATCTTGTATGATGGGCTGCGAAACTAAACACATGCCATCACTCCATCCTGCCTCACAAAGTATGCAGTCAGATAAAGACAAAAACTATGGGGTCAAGTTAGTCCAAATATTGGTTTTACCCAAAATTTCTGGCTGGCTGGAGACTCATCTGGCCTTTCAGCACAGGGTTGGATTTGCAACATCATTGCTGACACTGATTAAGTCTAAGATATTAGATGTAGATGTGGACCTGAAATATCTTGGGTACAGTGTGAACTAGTAAATTAATTACCCATGCTCCTTTGTGTTCTGCAGCCAAACCAACCATCTTGCCACTTCCTTTGACCCCAGAGTCTCCAAAGTAAGTGAGAGAGTTTTTACACAACTTTTGTAGAGCAGAAAAAACCTGAACTAAAAAAACAACAACAACAGTGATGAGGCATTTTGTTAATTTCATTTCCATTTGAAAGCTCACACAAACACTTCTAGCACTCCATCCATGTTCTCATATAAATAAATATGTATATATATACATTTTTATTATTATTTTTTTCTCTCTCTTGTGTTACAGTGACCACAAGGGATCTTCGTTTGAGAACAAAACCATTGAACGCACATTGAGTGTGGAGATCTGTGGAACCCCAGGTAAACAAACACAGAGTTTTTGGTCATAACCAAGAAAATAAAATAAAAATTGTACCTAAAACAGACAAATGAATAGCGCAAAAGAATCAGAATCAGAATCAAAATGAGCTTTATTGCCAGGTATGTTCACACATACGAGGAATTTGTTTTCGTGACAGAAGCTCCACAGTACAACATAATGACAGCGACAGAACAAAAAACACAATAAGGAATAAAAAATACCAAAAAAAATACAAATAAATACAAAAAGGCTCCCCCTTTCCTCCGTTAGTCTGGTTGTTAGTCTGAAATATCTTGCTGGGTGTTTGTTTTTTTTAAAAGATTTTATCCTTCACTAGTAGAGATAACATTTCTTTAGCAAAGGTAAAAGTTTCCTACAAGCCTACTTTGATAGTTTAATTAAAGTGAAATGTTCAAAGTAAACTGATGGAACATGGATCATTCATTGATTACTTTTTTTCATTCTTTGGCTGATTTATTGCAAAGTTTCACTCTTCCCCTTTGAAGAGTTAATATTCTCTCTTTCTAATTTAGACTCTAATGCTTTTTGACTGGGCAGCTCGCTGCTTCAATACATCAGAGATAAATTGTTGTGGCATTATTATTGTTTTAATTGGCTTCGCCATGCAATTTGGCTTTGCCGATATTATCTGGATCCTTGTTTTTCAGACTGTCTGGCAATTTGATTAGAGACATTAAGGTAATTCCCTGTTTATTCTGCTATTTATGAGAAGGGCTCATTTGTGAAATTGAGCCAAAGCATTGTATTTATATATATATATATATATATATATATATATATATATATATATATATATATATATATATATATATATATATATATATATATATATATACCCTAGTGAAAAAATAGTATACACACTAAACAATTGGAGTACTTAAAGTATGTTAAACTGGAAAAAAATTGTACAAAGTGCATTTTTTTGTGCCAAAGCAGTGGTTAAGTACAACTAAATTTATAATAAATATACTTGAGTGTTCTAAAGGGGAACTATTTTAAGTATACTTAAGTGCACTTTAAATATCCCTTCTTGTATTTAAGTTTTGAAATTTAGAATTCAATCAACATAAATTTCAACTTTATTTTGCTGACATTACAATTACACTTTTAAGAGTGTTAAACGTGCATCAATTGTCTTTTCTGTTATACTGTAGTCTTAGTGAGAACTCATACAACAGCCTTAATGATATGACAACATACAGTACAAACAGTCCCCACATACATATATTAAAATGGCCTTTTTACATCTACAGGATCATAGGATGAGTTGCTTCATTCATCCCTTACCAAGACTAATTGTTGGGCTGAGTGAGCATTAGGGCTATGAAGTGAGCATCCTCTGTCAAAGGTTTCATCCAGTTGGTTTATATGTGTGTGTGTGTGTGTGTGTGTGTGTGTGTGTGTGTGTGTGTGTGTGTGTGTGTTTGTGTGTGTGTGTGTGTGTGTGAGAGAGAGTGTTGATCATATTTAGAGTGTTTATTTATGTATTTTTTGTTTTATTTATTTATTTTTTGTATATTTATTATATTTAGTTTTAGTTTAGAGTGTCAATCTATTTTTAGTATACTTATCATGAAATAAATATATATATAAATATATAAATATATATATATATATATATATATATATATATATATATATATATTTATATATATATATATATATATATATATATATATTTAAATACAATTAAGTATATTTATTTTTCACTAAGATAGATAGATAGACAGATAGACAGATAGACAGATAGATAGATAGATAGATCAATAGATAGATAGATAGATTTTAACACATTGGTGTTGACCATAAGTAATTAAATCCAAACAAAGTATATGTCAGCTGGGGCTGAAACACAGCTCTTCAGCAGTTCTCCACTTTCTCGCTTTCTTTCTCTCAGCATAAATCATGCAGGTAATTATTTCTGAATCCCCCTTGCAGAGATTAATCATTCCAGGTCAATAAAAACAAAATGGCTGCCCTTTCCCTTTCACAATGTGTTTTGGTGAATGGGCCATTTGGTATTCACTTACTACAAGGTAATGGCCCTCAGTATACAGATTTGACCTAGCCCGAGGGTACAGTGTAACTCTGTATTTGGTGTTTTTGCTCAAATGTTGAATATATTATAGCAGTTTATGGAAGCTCCACGTTTTAAGGAATTTTATGACTTCTACAAGCAATTCAATTTCGTGATTCCCTTTCTTCGTCAGTCTTTACCGATGATCATACTAAATTATCTCATTACAGGTCACTGTAAAGCCAGTTGGAACTCTGAAGTCATAAAATAAATTTCCATTGGGGTTTGTGCAATCATGACAGTAGTGCGAGAAACCATTTTTATGGTGCTGTTGAATTAGAAAATGCCCAGACATTTCACTGCAGAGCAAAACACCTTGACACCTTCGGAAAAGCCAGCACTATGAAAGTGCCAGATTTAATACCATTCCCTAATCCCCATCCCTCTAATAGATTAACTTGAGCGGGGGTTCCTTTAATTATGGTATCATATGACACCCAGGTCAGTCTGTGTTACACTCCTTGCATGGCGTTTTAAGATTACCACGGGGATCAGTTCTGTAAGCTTTAAATAATAATTTGTTCGGAGGTACCTGTGTAAATCACACCCTGCCAGAAACAGATGAGAGAACCCACCGGTGTACAGTATGATTAGTGTTTGTATCTGTGTGTATTCATCATGCCTGCCTTTGACTAAACAGAGCATATTTATGTAATGCTATGTAATGTAATTTATGTAATGTAATGTAAAGGCAATAATGGTCCTTGGTTTATGACCTTGTGTGCATTGTATGCCCAGATGGTGTTTGATTGGTGCAGCAGAAGTTCCTTTGGCAGTGCATGCTTTCTTTTCATAGCTCATTGCATTGGCATAATGATAAATTTAGTCATGGCCACAGTTGTTTTGTATGCCGAATCAGGCTCGTGCCCGCTGCAGTACTGTATCCATTTAATTTAGTGATTGAGGCAGTTTAATAAAGAAAAATGATTGATACATTTAATGGGAGCATTCTATCAAATAAGTGTGTGTGTGTGTATGTATATATATATATATATATATATATATATATATATATATATATATAATGTATATCAGTTTCAGGGTATGGTTGTAAGAGGAAGTGGTCCTGAAAAATATTAAAAAAATGACTGTAATTTTAAAATAAAAATAATTATCGTGTGTGTGACTGGATCAGGAAAGCAGAAATCTGAGAGATGTCGAAATAGAAAGAGAGAGGGAGAAGTAGAGGAAAATGAAGAGGAACTACCTCCGGTTGTTTGTGCAAGTGCATTAACCATGCCATAAAGCAGCACATCTCAAGACTTCCCATATAAATGCCATCTGTGGGCACATAAATCTGTCAAGATGGCTGGGGGTACATGAGGAGAAAAGGTGGCAAAGATGAAGAGAATGTTAACAGCTCCCACATCACTGTGCTTTCATCATAGTCCAAGGAGTACAGCATTCCTGCATCTGTCTAAAGCACCAGTACTATTATAAGATCTGACTGTTAACTTTCTAATGAATTAGGACTGGAGGAAGTTTAATTGAGTAGCTCTGTCTGTATCACGGTGCAATCTGAGGTAACATAAATATGTCAGGGTTGCAATAAAAGGTGGATAAGGATTAGGTCTAAATGAAAGGGAATATTTTAATCAGACTCAAGAGTGTGCTCGTTCAATCACTTAGAGACAGACCGATCACTGTTAAGGAATGAGAGCGATCTTGTTTGGTAAATCTGTTGTCTCTTCTTCCCTCCAGGTCTGACACCACCTACCACGCCTCCTCACAAAGCCAGTCAAGAGATCCCTTTCAAAGTATCACTCAAAAACAAGCTGTCTTCATGCTCTCCCTCGGCCCTGACAAGCAAAAGGCCCAGGCTTAGCAATGAGGGCTCTTGCCCTCAGCCAACCAGTGGCTCTATTCGGAAGGGCCCAGAGCAGACTGAGCTGTATGCCCAGTTGAGCAAGGCCTCCTCTACAATGCGCCCAGGAGTTTTGGAGGAGCGTCTGGGCAAGCGGCCCATGCCCCGCGTCTTTGGTGATCACGACTATTGCCAGTCTACAAGCACAAAACGAGACAGTACCACCATAGCTGCAGCGGTAACTGGGCCAATGGAGGGCCGGCATGTGGAATGTAAAGACTCAAACATGCCGACCTCCTCTATTTCTACATCTTCATTGTCTTCCGCCTCCCCTTCTTCTTTTTCCCTGGCCAGGCAGCTTCAAGGCCTTTCCTCCAAAGCTCAGGAGGCTTGTCCGGATACGGATGCTCACAGACAGGACCGCGACTCCACTTTGGGCTCCAAAACATCAACAGATGACAGTTCTGCTGGCAGGAAACTACTTAGGGACCAGGAAATCCGCAAAGAACTCAACAAGCACTTTGGAAAGCCTCAACAAGCCTTCTATAGCGGGGTAGTGGGAGAGCAGAGGGGCATCCGGCCTCTCGAGGAAAGTGACTCTGGGGACGAGTACCCTGGTCTTCTCGATGAGTACATACACCCGGGTCTGCCTGACTTTGAGGACCTGGAGGTAGGCCGGGAGCGCCTGCTCTACTTGGGAGAAGGTTCTCCACTCGAGCTGTTCCTAGAAGGGTCGCCCTCCAGCTCCCCTTCCAGCAGTTCATTCTCATGGAGCTCCGTCTCACCTCCTTCCTCTCAACTCTCCCCACAGCACCACCGCTGGCCACGCTCCATCTCCCGCTCCCATTCCTCATCTCACCACAGACGCAGATCACGCTCCAGGTCTCCGTACTCCTGCTCCGAGTCACCCGACACCCGTTCTCCCTCTTGGTAAGTTCTAGCGTGAGCCTTCCACCTGTCTCAGAAACACGTTTATCTAGCTATCTTTTTGGACATGAATCCACGTGTCTCAGCAGGAGGGGCTATAAAAAAGGTAAACATCTTTCTGTGGCTGTCATTGCGATGAAACACAAGTCTGGGTCTCACAGCATGTCCACTGAAGTTGTTATGGCTGATTTTGCACAACCAGAGAAAAATTACATTCAACAGACAGTAAGCATTGGTTTTGAGAGACATAAGATAAAATGAGCTTGAAAGATAAACAATATCTTAAGTGTAAAATTGCTTATCTACATACTTGCTGTAACACCAAATGAGCCATTCCAAACTTGAGTTCAGACATTCGCCCTCTATTATAGTGGTACTTTTTATAAATCGCAGAAACATATTCAGAGGATTTTTGGAGTTTAATTTTGAAGTTTTTCATCTCTCATCATTTGCAAACAGCGCGGATGACAAATAGAGTCCAGCAGAGTAATTTCTTGAGCAAACAAGCTTTTGCCACTTGAGAAACTTGAGAGACTTATGGAAGTCTCACATTGTTTCCTCAACGGACCTTCATTCTTTTAGCTTGAATTTTAGATTAATATCTCACCAGTGCTCTTTGATGGGGCTCTGTTGTTTTTAGTAGCAGCTGTTGTTTTGCTCGACAGCATTGCCCGCTCCATCCCCGCCAGATGAAAGAAACGCCCAGTGAGTAAAGTCGTGGACAATTAAAAGTGGGTCACATCCAGACAGCATGCCAGAAAGACAATATTTACTGTGCCTCCTTTTGAGTTACATAGCGATTGTACTGATGAAGGAGACTCTAAAACCCAAATATAGAATATTTCCCAAATTTTATACCCCCTTTTGACATCCACATCATCATAATTTTCCCCCCTTTTATCCCATGTTTTATTCTTCATTTCCATTTTTTTAGCTTATGTCTGTATATTTAAATTATACATGCATTTTAATTGCCTGTGATTCTTTAGAAGTAAAGACTATGTTCAGTGTTCAGGCTTGGCTTTGCATTTTTCTAAGAATGTTGTTGTCTTTCTGCTTGTACGTAGGTCTCCTCACAATTTGGGCGATAGCACTTTTATTCCCAGGATTTATAGAAGCCCTCAGTCCCAGGCTCATTTTATTTTTGCCCGGAGACCCAGGTAAGTGTTTGCACATGGCAAATAGTGTTCCATTTGTTACTCTTCTTCAATATACTGTGCATGTATTATGTGACACTTGCGCTAGAAAAATTCATATATGTTGATATTATAGACCTGTCCATGAGACAGACTTAAACAAGTGCTGCAAGATAATGTACTGTGTCTGCAATACTTCAGTTCTTATGCAAAGGAGGCAAGTCACTTGCTGACTCCGTCTAATTGATATGATGAGTTATGATGATACATCATTTCAACGCCTTAACTTTTCAAACTTTTACAATAAAGCTTTTGTTGGCAAGAGCAGCTTGCATTAGGGACCCACTACCTCCCATCTACACCTTTTCCCTGATGGTGCTTTAGTCCGCTCATATTGTGCTTTTACACCATGTTGCCTCTTTTGCAAATGGCTTTAGAAAAAGTTGCACTTTTTGGATGTTAAGTTCAAACTAAGCAAAAAGTAATGGCATGTGAAGTTGTGCTGACAGACACAGCTGCCAAATTTCTGCCATATTCCCTTAAGAGTCCCGCCATTGGGAGCTGTAACCTTTTGCGATGTAATGAGACATCTTATTAATGTGTTTGTTTGTCTTCCAAGCTAAGAAGAATGGAAAGCAGTCTGCTCTGAGTGAGCTGATTCCCAAGGCCACTTGAGCAAAACAGCAAACAATACATCTATGTGTGAAAAGTTTTATTGCTCAGTGGTTGCTCTTTCACAGCTCAGAAGACTTAATGGAGTTCTCAGTTATGTTTCAATTACGTTTCTTTTACAGTTCCTTTGGAAAAAATAAAAACCGAAGACCTAAAAATAATTTTTTGGAACTCTGAGATTATTTAGTTCGTCAAAGATTTCCCACTGAATCATTTTTATTAGCAGAAATGGTGTCTGTGAAATTCTTAAGATATTTTCGGAAACTCTATAGGAGACACTTAATATTAATTGGGACTTTTTCCTCAGAAAAAAATATCTGAGAAGCAAGAGACCTAAACAAGTATCTCCATCTGCTCTCTAATCTCATCTTGTAGAAACAATTTAGATACTACAGATAATCAGTGTTTTTTCTTTCTTTTCTTTTTCTAGCAGCTCTGTGTTTAGAAAGAACTTGACATGATTTTTTTTCTTTTCAACTGCAGGTATGACAGCTATGAGGAATACCAGCACGAGCGTCTGAAACGGGAAGAGTACCGACGTGACTATGAGAAACGGGAATGTGAGAGGGCTGAACAGAGGGAGAGACAACGCCAAAAAGCAATAGTAAGTGCACTCACCTATACTTTGTTTAGTTATTGAATGTTTCTTCGACTATGGACACATTTTTATCCCTGGGGCTGTTTTTATTAAAGCTTACAGGCTTAAACTTTGAATAGAGCCACTGGTTTGTTATATAAAGGGCATATAAAACTCGGATTTTCAATCCAAAAATTTTTTTTGATAACACTTTAGATAAGGGAACACATATTTACTATCAGCTAAGAGTTGTCCCACAATAAACTCTGAATTGGCTGTGTATTGATAAAATCGTTGTTACATTTAGGTATAGGGTAGGGACAAATGAATAGTTCATGCAAAAATGGACATTTTGAGTTTCTATTTAAAAGAATGGTGGTAACAAATAGTTATAATTTGTTACATTGACAGCATTCTTCGAAATATCTTTATTTGTGTTCAGTAGAACATTTATACAGATTTGGAACAAGTTGAGGGTAAGTCAATGATGACAGAATGTTCATTTTGGGTGAACTATCCCTTTAGGGCTAATAGGCCAGTTTTCTTAACAGGTCAAATTAGCTCGAGATCGCAATTCCAGAACAGCGCTGATGGGAGGGGAAATTTCTGAAGGTGATTTAATAACAATGCGCAAATTAAAGAACACAGACGCAACATCTCATTTGCATATCGACCAACCAAATCAATACTGGAAGCCAAAAAAATTAAGGTTTGCTAGAAGTTTTGATATACCTGGTATTGCATGACTCCTAGTTGAAGGTTCCAAGTCATCTTTTATTTCCTGAAGCAAATTAAAAATACCTTAGCAAATTATATGTTCAGATAATGTGTTCTTCTGTCATTCCAAATAAATTAATGCATGTGGAAAAATTCCTCTCCCTTCTACCACTCGTTCACTGTTGTCTGTAGTGCCTCCTCCTAGCAACAATAATTTCAGCCATTTCAAGCGCAAAATAGTTTAAGACAATTGGCTTTTTTGGGCATTAAATAATGGTGCAAATTCAAGTAATCTGATGAGCGCAAACGTTAGTAAAACACATTGCATGATTAATTTGAATATTATCATTCTAAAACATTTGAGTCTGAAAGGGAAACGGCTAGAAATTCATATTCGGTAAGGTCAGTTGCAAAAATAACTGTCCACATCTTATCAGTGCTAATTTTACACTCCGTCTTTAGTAAATCCTGACAGTACAATTTTAACACAAAAAGACAGTTTATGTGGGCGCAAGCTGTTAGTAAAACTGTCCCTTAGAATATTGTCTAGCAGAATAAGGCATTAAGTACTAATAAAGATTAAGTACTAATAAATATGCTAGTAATATGCATGCTAATAAGCAACTAATTAATAGAGAAAAGTGTTCCCTAATCTAAAGTCTTGCCGAATATATTTTTAAAAACATTGATAAGATGTATTTATTTTTTAAATTAAAACATGGTAATCTGAACAGCAGTTAAATAACTACTAAAAATAAGTATTTTGTGCATATTCAAGACGTAATTTTGGCAAATTATACCAAAAAGAAAAAAAAAAAGTCTGTTATTTCCGTCCCAGAATGATAATCACAAAAGGAAATGAAACTGGGTTTAAAATGTTTCATATTAAAGGAATTGTTTTTTTTAATTATCACTTTTATTTATTTATTTATTTTACATTTTTACAGAAGTCTGCCCACTTTTGAACATTATTAGTAGAAAATTTAGCAAACTAGTGAGAGTGTGTTTTAAAGCTGTTGATTTTCTAAAAGTCCACTGGACCAAACATGCCCATGCTTAAAGAAAACCCTATTACGCTTGGAGGTGTTTTTCAGTTGTGGTCTCTCTCCTGCTGGCAGGAATCGTAGATTAGCACAGACGTTATCCTTCTCTCAGGCTTTCTCTGCCTCCATCACTGTGTTTGCCTACAGAAAGCTTGAAGCACACAGCCATCCCAGTTTTCTCTTTCTCTCTCTCTCTCTCGCTCAAAAAGTGAACTCATGCAAAGACGGCGCTCTGAATCTTTCAGGCGACACGCATTTCCTCTTTATCTCCCAATTGTGTATTTTTAACATCTCCGTGGCATTTTCCGAATGGCGCCGGATACCATTAATCACACCATGGGCTAAATACTTTTGAACAGACAAGGGAAAAGTTGAAATAAGAACCCCCCACCCCAAATTCAAAGGTATGTTAATACTTGGACTCAAAATGAGCAGTTTCATTTCAAACACTTACATATTTGAAATGCAGTTCTCTGAGATGGAATATCAGTTTTGTTCTCTCTCGCTGTGCCTGACCAGACTGTGAAATGAGACGGCTTTCCAACTCAGTTCACTGATAAATGCACACGTCAAATAATGCACGCATGACTTGGCCCCAGCGTACGTTTTTTCCTCCATTTTTTCTCTTTTCTTCGTGTTCTGCGGCAGCGAGACAATTACCAGCAGCGGCGGCTGAGCTGTCAGAAGAGGTTTCGGGGGGGCAAAGGATGTGAGAGCTTCATATGAAGCGCTAGTCTCAGGGTGTCATCTTTAAAACCTCACCGCATTTATCAGCTGTCAGCAACAAAACCACCAATTCAGCAAACACTTTTGTCTCCTATTGTACATGATGGAAGCACGAGGGGAGCTTCAGAGGAAATGCAAAAAAGAAACAGCCCTCCCAGGTGTTTTGGCTAATTTGTAGGTTTTTGTTTTTGTTGTTGTTGTGACACGGTGACATGTACACGGTTGAATTATGACTCTGTTGAGGGCCAACAGATTGGTATCATAATTTAATGTATGACTTACAAGAGACCTCTGGTTATGTTTGAGGATCATAAGTATATTTTGTCACACATAATGGCAGGTACATGAGCATATGAATAAATAATGCCATGTTATAAGGCCTGAGGCTTGTGTTTTGTCTCAAGATTAGCAAGCTAAATTAAATACCTCCATTTTATGTATTCAGCCTGGTGGGGTCTTTACGTTTTCTCAATCTATGTGTTCTGTCTTGTGCTTCGTTGAATAATGGAACAAAGTTATAATAGCCTGTGGCTAAAATGGATGATCAACGCACACCTGTGACTGCATATCAATTCATTTCTGTTTTAATGCTTTGCGTAAACGCTCTCCATTTAGAAGTATGAACAATATTATTTGGTAAAAAAAAAAAAAAACGGATTATTATTTTTACTATATATATATTTTATTTATTGTAATGAAATAATTAGATTAAATGTTGTTCCTATGTTTGTTTTTGTGAAAAGTGGGTTCATCCCATAGGCATAATGGTTTTTATACTGTGCAAACTGTAAATTCTATGGCACTACACCAACCCTACACCTAACCCTAACCCTCACAGGAAACTTTTGTTACTTTCTCAAAAACTCATTCTGTATGATTTATAAGCGTTTTGAAAAATGGGGACATGGGTTATGTCCTCATAAGTCACCCTCGCCTTGTAATACCTTTGTCATACCCATGTCATTATACAGAGTTGTGTACTGATATGTTACAAAAACATGACCAAACACACACACACTCTCAAAACAGAGTGAAAAAAAATAAAGGAGAGTCCTCCTGCCATTTCCTCCAGACTGTTCTTGGCTTTCCCACAGTGCTGGATGTTAATTACAGTCATGGGGTGAGGTTGAGAGAAGTCAAGGAGAGGGGGAGGTGGGAAAAAAGAAAGCAGAAGCACTATGTTAGACTAATCTCTTCTCTCTCGTTCCCTTTATGACCAGGAGGAGATGCGAGTGGTGTATGTGGGACGTCTCCGTACCGACAGCACACACACAGAGCTCAAGCGCCGCTTTGAAGTCTTCGGCGAGATTGAGGAGTGCACAGTCAACTTGAGACATGACGGGTAAGACCGTGGGCCTGAATCTGAGTGTATTGTGTGTGTGTGTGTGTGTGTGTCAAATGGTTAAAGGGAGTCAGTATCCTTCAGCATAAAAGGAATCATCTAAATCTAGTTAATGATGTACTTGTGGCTATTGGATGGTGATTAGTAAAGCAGACTTCACTGCTTCTCATTGGACATGCAAGTGCGTGTTGGAATACAAATAGAATTATGCTATAACAGAAAGCGAGAAGTCACATATTTAGGACCAAATTACTAATAGCTTGCACCAGTGCAAACCCTTTCTCGGCATTGAAAAACTACTGTCAGGATTTACTAAAGATGTACACTGAAACATTAGTGATAGAAAGGTGTGGATGCAGTTATTTTTTGCGGCTGACCTTATTGCAAATGGACTTGTAGGAGTTTTGTGTCTTCTGTGATTTGCTATGGTTTGCATTAGTCATTTTACTGGTAATTGCACTATTATTTAATGCCACAAAATTAATGTTTTAACCCATTTTATGCCTCTCGTTTGTAGATTACATGCATCTGATTATCATCAGCTGCTCTTTTTAGATTGCGTTGGTCATTATGGAAATTAATTGACAGCATCTATGTTCTATCTCTGGTGCTGTTTGGTAATTTTTAACTGTTTAATTGTTAATTTTTTATTTGATCAGAATGTTGTGAAACTTGGTAAGGGTTTTGGCACATGCTATGTATAAAACTATTAATAATAATCATGGACATGATTAGAAAGGATTAAATTGTCCTTATACTCTTTGTGGTCAAAAATGATGACTTTGGAAATTAATGGGAAGCGATTTTCATTTAGTGGAAATGTTTGATACTGGGCCCAAACAAAATTTTAATGAAATCTCTTCTTTCAACCTCAAATTTGGAACATAACTTTAAATGTGTGCATGTTTTATCCACTTTTGATAATAATAAACTTTAGTAATAAACTATACTTTTCTTTTCTTTCTTTTTTTCACTTTAGCAGTAATCTGCCGACAAGTGTCTTCTTTAAAAAGAGACCTAACTCCAAAGAGTTCAATATTTATGACAGTTTAAGTTGGAAGATGAATAATGTATAACTATTCTATAAATATAATTACATTTAC
Organism: Carassius carassius; assembly: GCF_963082965.1. Lineage (NCBI taxonomy): Eukaryota > Metazoa > Chordata > Actinopteri > Cypriniformes > Cyprinidae > Carassius > Carassius carassius. Next base: position 41,596,248 of record NC_081757.1, on the reverse strand, counting down.
AAAAATACATGTTTAAATATACAAAATGAAAAAAATAATAAAAAACTCAAATATAGTACATTCATTTCATTTGAAAAAAAAAAAAGACTTTTTGACAACCACATGAGAAGCATGAGAGTTAATTTGCAGATTGTCAGTAGATCAGTAGATCACCTGGAAGACTTTCCAATCCCATCAATGCTTTTATGGGACTGCAATATAACACTAATTTGTCCTGTTTAGCAAATCTGGCCCTGATTGATTCCAATTTTGCATTTATATATTTGAAATGGCAGCTGATAGAATCACACATTGTTCCTATACTTTCTTCGTTTTCTATTTGTCAACCCAGGGATAACTTTGGCTTCATCACCTACCGCTACACTTGTGATGCGCTCGCTGCCCTTGAGAATGGACACACCTTGTGCAGGTCAAATGAGCCTCACTTTGAGCTCTGCCTTGGTGGACAAAAGCAGTACAGTAAATCGAATTATACAGACTTAGGTAAGTACACAGGCCGGGCTGCATTTCTACACTGACTAGAGACACAACAGATAAAAACCAACACCTTAATACAGACTGAAAAACTGCTAGTATCGTAGATCAAGTTGCATTGTTGATGCATTGTGGGAATTCTCTATATAGTACTTCTGCTTAATACATGTACATGCATTGGTGCTCTGGATGGTTTATATGAGTTGTAAAAACAATAAGGATAGGTAGGAGAGCACGTTCCTCTTCTAAAACAGGCTTTCTTTTTGCTTGCTCTGGGATGCTGAAGAGCATCAAGACCTCGCCATGACACTGAGGAGTGTGCAGCCTGCAGAAAGAGATTAAAAAAAAGAGAAATGAGAGGATGAGCTCTGTCAGCTGTGACTGGTTCATAAACAGATTCATCTTCATCCGGCCCCGGTCAAGTCCATATTCAGTCCAATTCTAAGCTATGCCACTTGATCAGCAGATTTGGACCAACATAGATATTCTTGGAATTTCATTTTAAACTTTTTTATTCATGTCTTTTCCTGTATCATCTCCTGTGCTGTTAATGTTAAAACTTAAAATAAAGATAGATCAATCACCCTATTCCCCATAGGCTTTTAGACCCCCATGCTTTCATTTCATATGCACCAAGCCCTCTGTCCAGGATTAACAAGGTGACAATCTGGATCAGATTGATGTATCTTTGAGTGACAAATTCCTCTGTAAAATGTTATGGGGCTTTTTTCTACCCATGATGCTTGTGATAGGATTGTGGCAGTAATAGGCAATCATCCCCCAAAACACACTTTTACCTAAAGGGTAAAAGTGTGTTTTGGGGGAAGGGACGAGATAAGAGGCGATGGAATTGAAGCCTGAGGGCAGTGCCTTTACATGTTGGTGAAGGGGGGATGCAGAAAAACGGGGATCCCATCTTCCCTGTTATAACAGATGCTGGGGAATGGCGTGCACTTCAATATTTAGTCAGTGCTCTGCTTCTGCAAAATGTGAGGTCATGGACGTGTAATGCTCGGAACGCTGGGATGATCCGTCTCAGTGGCATTGATGGTGCTGCAGGCCAATGGAAAGGAACAAGAGCACTTTCACTCAAATAATGAGGACATTAGCATGTATTTCAAAGGCTCAGACTAAGGCCAAAGGTATTCAGGTTGTGGACATAATACGCTCTCCAAAGGTGAGCGTGGAAGCTTTGGTTAAGGGCCATATAGCAGAGACATTGTCTTTGGGAAATCTATCCCCTCCTCGGGGCAGATGGATGGCTTGACCTTCATTTTCTTGAGGCTTTTCACTAGACACTGGGTTTTCCGGTGAGTGTAGGATGAAGCGCAGCGACAGGTTCAGATGAAGATGGTATGGCAGGGAAAAGAGGCAAGTGACTAGAATAATGCGGCCTCAGGACCTTCCTCTCAATCTTCTGCCTTTCTCTTCCTCTTCCTCCTTGTTTTCCTGGATACTGTCCATTAGTTCTAAGTAGAGCGCAGGGGCATTTTTCATCTTACAAGGTGCACAGCATGACACCGCTCTCCCCTTAGCCTAAGCATTAGATCACGACTGGCATCTCCTGCATGCCACAGTCATCCCCATTTCTCACGTGCTCCGACTCTGCCACTGTGCATGTGGGGCACCATTTGTGAAGCTGTCTGCCACTAGAGATAAGACAGATGTATTTGTTATCCTGGATGTGAATCAAACTGTATGTGTAATGGTCGTTGGGTTCTCATCATCGGGAACTTGCCCCTGACTGTTTAATTATTAAAGTAGGTGGTTCAAGACAGTGAAGTAGCATATTACAGCAGAGGTTGAGACGGAGGCCTAGGAGACTGATTTGTTGGGTTTTAAACAACCTCTGCATTTTAGTGTATAAAATATAATATTGTATAATACTGACCCACAGTGACAAAAATCTGGTTTGAAACACATGTGCCAGTTTTTAAGAGATGTGCTCTTTGTGTTCTTGTTGGTTTTGAACAAGTTTTATACCATTTTCTAGAAAGTTTAAAACTTTTTTATATAAAATAAAATCTGATTTGGTAAATCATGATAGAAAAAAAGTATGAGATACTAGGTCAAAATTCTTAAATAAAATGTTGAAAATGACATTGTCAATCATGAGATAAAAAAGTCAAGATTCTGTCAAATTATGAGATAGAAAGAGATAGAAAAAATAAAATCATTAGATAGACTAAATTGACAAAATTTCATAATTATGAGATAAGTCAAGATTATGAGATACTAAATCATAAATATGAGATAAAAAGTTATGACAGTCTAAATTGATAAATTCAAAATGTAATGTCTAAATTGACAAAATCTCATAATTATGAGATGATTTGAGATTATGAAATGCAAAATAATAATTATGAGATGAAAAGTTGAAATCATGACAGTCAAAATATTAAGAAAAAAATAATAAACATGACAAAGTAAAAAATAATTAATGAATTTAATTTGGCATAAAAAGTGTAAATTATGAGATAAAAATAAGTTGAATCTGACAAGTAAATTATGAGACAAAAAGTCTAAATTGACAAAATGTCAGTTATGCTATAAATCAAGATTATGACATACTGAAAGATAAATTGCAATTAAAAGTCAAAATTATGAGATGACAATTATGACATATATTGTTAATTGACATTAATTAAATGAGATAAAATGTCAAGATTTATAAAAAGCTAAATTATGAGATAATGCGTAACTGTGATTAAGAGTCATCATTATGACACGAGTCAAAATTGTCTCATAATTCTGACATTTTATTACATAATTGATTTACCAAAGTATGTTTTTCATGCACGTGGCAGAAACAGGGTTCCATATGAAGCAGCTCTTGCAAAGCGAGTAACACACAGTAGCACCTTTTAAAATGAGGCCAGCGTCTCTGATTTCCACAGATGTTCAAATTTGCCATTTTCTTCCTCCAGATTCCCATTCTGAGGACTTTGATCCAGCCTCCACTAAAAGCAAGTACGACTCCATGGATTTTGACAGCTTGTTGCAGGAGGCCCAGTATAGCCTGAGAAGGTAATGAGCTGCACCGGCTGGCTGCAAAGAGAGGGATTTGCAATACCTCACTGTTGTTTCTGTTCTTTGAATACAAGACTACAAGACTTTTACACTTTATCAAAGTGGAAAGAGTATATGTGGATTAAAAAGCTCTACGTATATGAAGGGATATATATGTATATCTGCAAGCAAAGTTTACACGAACCTAGCTGCTGCAACACTGAGGAGAAACTTTCCCTGCGGGAATAGCCAGTGAAGTAGTGGACACTACTTTAGTGGACTACACAGATACGTGTGCCGCGTGAGACTCTGGAAGAGACACGAATCTTCGTCAGAGTTCGCTCCACACGCCGCATCAACCTCGGCACTTTGAAGAGTGCAGCTCGTTCAGTCTGTTTTTATTGTTTGGAGTTTATTTTTTTTTTATCTGGTGTTTGGACGTGGTGTTACACTGTTGAGAAGGGTTTGGGGAAAATCTCTCGGATGTTCAAGGTAACATTGTCTACATTTACCGAGGGTTGGGGGGGGGTATGTAATCGCCTATTTACAAAACTAATATTTTTATTTGATGTGCATATCAGATTTATTTGTTTGTTACAGCTATGCACTGTAAAATGCAGCCTTTTTAAGATGAAATTTTCTTAATCGAGAATGTTTATCTGTAGTCATTACGATGATGTATAACCTACATGGCGTTTAGATGACGTGATTTGATTGTAAAAATATGTATGGAGATTTATCGCTCTTGTTTTGGGGGAGCATGCAACAGTTTTTTTTTCTTTCAGTTTTTCTTTTGGTTTTTCTTCTTTTGGTTCATTTTATTTTAAAACTCCAGTTTCATCCAATTTTGAAGTTTAATAACTTGGTGTTTTCGGTATATACTTGCAGTGTGTAAGATAGAGTTTATGTTCACTATTGTAAAAAAACATTTAAAACAAAAATTTTAAAGAAAAGCCCTGAGATATTTTTTTATCCTTTATGTCTTGAAAGAATCGAAAGCTTTTATTTGATTTCCCTGTGCACACAAATCATTGTTATTGTTCCTGTTTGATTATACACTTTCACAAAGAGATGATTACTCTTCTAACACAGAATTACTCATGCTTATTTATGTATTTATCTCAGTATTCTAATCAAAATATTTATGGCAGCCATCTCACATGATGCGCCTTACAAATTTTGCTATTTATATTATTTGTTATTCAGCAATCACTGGAAAGGATGTAAATTTAAAAGTTCTAAGAAATACTGTTTTTATATATGCCTTCAGCGATAGAACAAAAACATATTGTATGATCACCTTTTAGGCTCATGATGAACTTTGCTTCTCCAAACTCATTCGTTTTTCTAACTCTGAACCACTTTCATCCCTCTTTCTCATCTCTTTTTTTATTACATGAAGCAATAAAATGATTTTGCAGGAATTTTGTTGTACCACAGAAAAATCTCTTTTCTCCACACTTGATTATGTAAATGACAAACTAAAGTTTACAATTTTTCTTTCCTTAATTTTTTAAAAAGAAGAAAAAAAAGATGTATTTGATGTAAAAAATAATATTTATTTATATATATATATATATATATATATATATATATATATATATATATATATATATATATATATGATGCTAATCTTGTCATTACTCACAATAACTCAAAATAATGAAAAGTAATAATGCATATGAAAATGTGAATTAAAAAATAAAATAAAATAAAAAAGCAATAAATTATTTTTCAAAGCTGTATTTTAGCTCATGTTGTTGTATGGTTTTAGACATGACATATTACCCAGACTCTGTTCATTCCAGTGCCTCGATACAGATGGTAAGATCGCCGCCGCTGGAAAGAGAAATAGATTGTGAATGCAGTTCATGTGTGTGTGAGAGTGAGAGACGAATTTAATACAAGCAATGACTTAAAGGGTTAAAAAGCCAAAAATCACATCTGTGAAATCGAGTCTCTTTCCAAAGTGAGAGCTATTTTTGTCTATGCTGTGGTTTGAAGGTACCTCAGAGGAACTGTAAATAATTTAAAATCGCCCAAACACATCAGTCCCTTGTCACTGACACTCAAAGTAACCTTTCTTTGTCAATTAAGGACAGGTTTTGTTGTTGTGCTGATCTGTTTTTGAATGAGAAACATAACATTGAAAGAATGACAGTGTTACTGCACTGAAAGAGGCATTGAAAGAGCATTATTTTCTGCACAGAGCTTGGGTATGACGTCATGTCACGTTCGATATGTGTGGCTTTAATCATTGCAACATGTCTGTTGCAAATCTGCTTTGTAAATTGCTGTAGCAATATGTTACAACACCTGATGGGGTGTATCTTTTGGAGTGGCAGACTTTTTACCATAGTAAAAACTACTGAAGGATTTGCCAACGCTTTGGAAGTATTTTATTTTTATTTTATTTTATTTTTTGGGTGTTTCCATGAAGAAGCAGATCTATCTAAATGAGGCTGTGTGTGGTTTTGTGTGTGGATTTGATAGAGTGTGTGTGTTCTGGGGGTCAGGGGGACTGTGTTTGGCTGTTATCTGCTATTTGTCTCCTATCCATGTTGCCTTCTGCTGAGTCCTAACCAATGCCTTTGTAGTTGTACGTATTGTACAATCTTTGTTGTGAATTTTCTTTTTTTTTATGTGTAGTTTTCATCAGCCTCACCATGCCAATAAAGGAATTTGTGTCTAATTTATTCTTTCCCTCCATTTTCTTGCGCATCTAAAAATCGAATACAATTAGCAGTAGTCACTCAAATGAGTGGTGCAGCTACAGTATGATTTTACTGTGTGATTATGCTCAACCAGGTTGCATTTATGCACTTAAAAATTCAGTAAAATTGCACAATATTATTGTAATTTTAAATAACTGGGTTTTGTTGTAATATATTTTAAAATATAATTTATTCCTATGATTCCAAGCTGAATTTTCAGCATCATTACTCCAGTCTTCAGTGTCACATGATCCTTCAGAAATCATTCTAACATGCTGATTTGCCACTCAAGGAACATTTCATTTTATTGTTAATGTTGAAAACGGTAGTGTTGCTTCATATTCATGCAGAAACCATGATATACTTCCATTGAAATGTTTGTGGTTTAGGGGTTTTTAATAGATAGTAATTCTTTTATTCAGCAGATATGCATTCAATTGATCAAAAGTGACAGAAAAAACATGTATAAGGGTACATAAGATTATATTTCAAATAGAAACTTTTCTTTTGAACTTCTTAAGATCCTGAAAAATATACATACATACATACATATATATATATATATATATATACGTTTGTGTGTGTGTGTATTATGCATCAAGAACTGTCTTCACATTGATGATATGGAGAAATGATGCAAGAAATTCAGCTTTGAATCATAGGAATAAATTATATTTTAAAATATATTCAAATATTTGAAATTGCAATCATATTTAACAGTTTCTACCATATTTGTGATCAGATAAATGCAGCCTTGGTGAGCAGAAGAAACTGCATTAAACATTTAAAAAATCATGTTTTGAGCAGCACTGCGTTGTGTAGTTAAAGCTTGCATGTGAACATCATGCGAGCCCTGCTGTTTTGTGAGGATCATCACAGCACATTGTTTTGGATGACTCACTTGCAGGCTCAGTTATTTTTGCTGGATGCTCGTGTTTTCGCCTGCTCCACACGAACCTGGAAAATGAGTGATGATAATCCACTGGAGCTTGTTTCTTAATTCCCATAAACTCTTCTGACGGCTTTTGCAAGCGCATTCGTGCCTGTAAAGGGGCCGAGAGGGTTTGATGGCACATCTGTCCAGCTGAAATGTAATACTGTATCATTATTATTCAGCTTGTGAAGTGGAAGAGGAGGTGAATAACCTCTTCTCATCTGTGAGAGATGTGGCAGGAGTGGACATTAAATTTTAAAAGTAGAGGATCCAATTGTGGATTTTATTTATTTATTTATCTTTTTCATTAATGCTTGGGTTTAGCCTCAGAGCTTTCATTTTGCCGTCACAATCGTGCAGGCAGGAGGTCTCTCGGCGTCTGCCCTTTTCCACACAATGAAGCTGGGAGCTCGAGAGCTTCACTTCACCTCTGTTGTTTTGTGTGATACAGGTTCTTACTCCTATAATCCGTCCTTATCTTTCATTTCACACAGTCAGTGCTGAAAATTCCCGTGTCTGCAGTTTTTCAGCGTCTATTTCTACCTGCTATCCTTAAATATATGACTATACTTGAAATATGGTGTATTTATACAGTAACATTCAAATATCTGAATCGTAGTCACTGACCAATTCAAATTCAGTCGAAACTGAAATTGCACCAATGTCTTGTATTGCAGTATGAAAAAAATCAGTAATGATAGTGTTTTCACAACTATATATACAACTATATATGCATTCTAATGATTGGCTGTTCACTAAAGATTTATTATTTATATAGATTCTTTGATGACTAAAAAGTCAGTTTAATTTTAGTATTATTTATGTCATTATTTATTCTCATAGCCAATTTTTTATTAATATTTGTTTTCTTATTCTTTTAGTTTTACTAATTTTACATATACTTTTGTCATTTTTTTTTTGATTTGCTGTTTAAAAAAATATTTCTTACTATGATCCATGCTTTTTGTAGATTCTTTGATGACTAGAAACTCAGTTATATTTTGCCATCACAATCTATATATATAGACATGTAAATAAATGTATATATTTTCAAGACATATACATGTATGTGTATGTATATATATATATACAGAACACACACACGATTGTGTGTTGTGTTGTCTAGACCATTAATTGCGTCTAATTAATTGTTGTCTAAACCATTAATTGCGATTAATCGCAATTAATGGTTTAGACAAAACACACACACACACATATATATATATATACATAATTTTTTATATTTATTTTATTTTGTTTTGTTTTATTTGTTATTTATTTTCATTCCAGTTGTTAAAAATTATTTTAATAGTTTTGATATCAGTTAACTATGACAACCCAATTGAAATTTGAAGAGAACAGCTGTTATTTAAAATGATGATTATTATCATCATTATTTAATTATATATTTAAAAAAAACTTTATTGCTACTTTTGATCACTTGAACAAAAAATATAAATTTCATCAAAAATATATCTGACTGAGCCCAAACTTTCTGAGTTCTCTTGAAAATACATATTCTAGTTTCAGCTGCATTGAAAACAAATAACAGCAGCAGGAGTAAAGCTGAACTCACCGTGAGATTTATTAGAATGGAGTTCAGAAGCTGTTATTGGTGATGATGAAATAACATCAAAGGAAAAGTGAGCTGATACTGAGGATCACTGAGCTCACCAGTGTGGTGTGTGAGGCGTCATCGACACCGGAGCCAGCCTCATTCTCCATCTTCTTCTCTCCGGTTATTTTTAGAGAGCTTTATGAGCGCCACACAATTCCATTGTCTGGAGGTCTATCAGATTTACTTTCTCATGTAGGACAACAGCTGCCAAAGTCCCCAGACATTCAGCCAATCGCCACCTGTAGAAATGAGTATATGAGGAACATGTCAGATGTTTACTCAATATTAACTTTGAAAACTTTTAAATGTCACTGAGGGCAGCAAATATGATGTTATTTGGTCTAATGCATAGGATAAACGCCACAGTAAAAGGACCAGATTAAGGTCAATGTTTTTATAAGGGTTTGATATGGAGCGGAAAAACAGTAAAATAGTTGTTTACTACGTTTGAAGCTAAAGCTTGCAAAGTTTTAAAGTAATAAAAAGTGGTTGTGTCTATAGATGGCAAACCTGTGAGATTGACATTTGCAGCTATCAAGATTAAAGGTTAGTGTTCTAGAACTTCCACCCGATTTGCATAATTCATATAGTTAACTAGGTGCTCAACACAGACAGTACAATTAATTTGTAAAGAAATGTTCTTTGACATAGCGTTGTTGTTAACTAAAAAATTACAAACAATTATTATAACTCTTAAAAATGATTTTCATTGACGTAAATGAGGCTGAAATAAAATGAAATAAAAAAACTGGATTAAAAAAAACTTTTGAAATTAAAATAAAAATTATGGAAAATAATAATGAGAAAATACATAAAATAGGTAAATTGAAGTACTAAAATTATTCAAGCTAAAAATACATGTAAGCTAAATAAAGCTAAATGTGTGACGCTAGGTAAGTGAGACAGGAGGCAAAAGCAAGTAAACAGGGTTTATTGTAAATGATGTGCTGATGGAGGGTCGGAGAGTGACGCAGGAATCTGGATGGCAGCACAGACTGGTGAGTAGGTGCGTTGCGTGCGCTGGTACAGATGACGGTGGTGGTAGATCCGATAGAGGTGATGATAATCCGTGTACGAAGGGAACAATCCAGGGCAAACCAAAACAGGAGACAAAGCAGGACAGGAACACGAGAACCAGACATCTAACACGGAGGACCTCAAACAACGATCTGACAAACAAGAGACGAAAGACAGGGCGTTATAAAGGCGGTGGGGATGAGATGCACCTGCCGCTGATCAGGCGATCAGTGGCCACACCCACATGAACCAATCAACATGACATAACCAGACTACAGCTGGAGACGGTGCGTTCACGAACCGTGACAGTACCCCTCCTCCTAAGGACGCCTCCTGGCGTCCCCAGAATCTCTTACCTGTCGATTGTAATCATCGATAAGGGAGTGATCCAGGATGTCCCTGGCAGGTACCCAACTTCTCTCCTCCGGACCGTAACCCTCCCAGTCCACCAAGTACTGAAATCCGCGTCCCCTCCTTCTAGAGTCCAAAATGCGATTTACCAAATAGGTGGTCTCCCCATCTACGAGACGCGGCGGGGGAGGAACCGGGGTAGGCGGATTAATGGGAGAATGAAATACGGGCTTAATTTTGGACACATGAAAGGCGGGATGAATTCTCCTGTACGTAGGAGGGAGTTTAAGGCGGACTGCCACCGGACTAATGATTTTGGTGACAGTAAACGGGCCAATAAATTTGGGAGCCAATTTATTAGATACGGAACGGAGAGGAATATTCTTGGTTGAAAGCCACACCCTTTGACCCACGACGTCTACGGGAGGCCTAGACCGGTGGCGATCGGCCTTGGCCTTGGTGCGCGCACCCGCTTGGAGTAGAGTCTCACGGGCTCTGGTCCAAGTGCGGTGGCACCTCTGGACGAAGGCGTGAGCGGAGGGGACCGCAACTTCGGATTCCATACTGGGAAAAATAGGTGGCTGGTAACCTACACTACACTCAAAAGGAGATAGGCCCGTAGCTGATACTGGTAAGGTATTGTGGGCGTACTCCACCATAGACAATTGTTGGCTCCAGGAGGAAGGATTCTTGGAGACCAAACATCGCAACACCCTTTCCAAATCTTGGTTGGCTCTCTCGGTTTGCCCATTGCTCTGGGGGTGAAACCCTGAGGACAGACTTACAGTCGCTCCCAGTAGTCTACAGAATTCTTGCCAAAATTTAGCCACAAATTGGGGTCCCCTGTCGGAAACCACGTCTATCGGGAGGCCATGTAACCGAAAGACGTGGTCTACGACGGTCAACGCTGTCTCCTTGGCTGAGGGTAATTTGGGCAAGGGAATAAAATGGGCCGCCTTCGAGAACCGGTCCACCACGGTTAAAACCACCGTGTTTCCCTGGGAGGGTGGGAGGGCGGTAATAAAATCTAGAGCGATGTGGGACCAGGGTCTCGAAGGAACCGGCAGCGGTTGGAGTAACCCATCAGGGGGCCGATTGGAAGTCTTACCAGTGGCACAAACCGAGCAAGCCAAAACAAAACTGTGAATGTCGCGAGCCATAAGTGGCCACCAGAATCGTTGCTTGACTAAAAATCTAGTACGGTTAACCCCTGGATGGCAAGCTACATTCGAGCAATGTCCCCACTGGATAACGTTGGACCTTAATCCCTCCGGCACAAATAAACGGTTCGGTGGGCACCCGGGCGGAGGCGTTACCCCTTCTAAGGCCGTTCTGACCTTCGATTCGATCTCCCATGTGAGAGTGGAGACCACTAATGTCTTCGGAAAAATACTCTCGGGAGTGGACGGGCGTTCGGAATGGTCAAAAATACGCGACAAAGAATCGGGTTTGATATTCTTTGGAACCCGGGCGGTACGAGATAGTAAAGTCAAAACGTCCGAAAAAAAGTGCCCACCGGGCCTGCCTGGAGTTCAACCTCTTGGCGGTGCTAATGTACTCTAAATTCTTGTGGTCAGTCCATACTATAAAAGGAACCCCCGATCCCTCTAACCAGTGTCGCCATTCCTCTAATGCCATCTTAACTGCCAACAATTCTCGGTTACCAATATCATAATTTCGTTCTGCCGGGGATAAACGATATGAAAAATACGCGCAAGGATGGACCTTGTCGTCTAAGGGAGAACGTTGAGATAACACCGCTCCTACCCCCACCTCTGATGCGTCGACCTCCACCACGAACTGACGCGTAGGGTCCGGGGTAATCAGAATAGGGGCTGAGCTGAAACGGCTCTTCAGTTTGGCGAACACAACCTCAGCTGTGTCCGACCACCTGAACGCCGTCTTGGCGGAGGTCAAGGCGGTCAGAGGTGCGGCTAGTTGACTGAAGTTGCGAATAAAACGCCGGTAGAAGTTAGCGAACCCCAGAAACCTCTGTAGGGCCTTACGGGAATCTGGGCTTGGCCATTCTACCACAGCCTTAACCTTCTCGGGATCCATGCGTATTCCCTCAGTCGACACGATATACCCCAAAAATGGAATTGACTGTGCATGAAATTCGCATTTCTCCGCCTTGACAAAAAGCCCATTCTCTAGCAACCTCTGAAGCACTCGTTGGACGTGCTGCACATGTTCCTGGAGAGAAGAAGAAAAAATCAATATGTCGTCCAGGTAGACATAAATGAATTGATCGATCATATCTCGCAGCACGTCGTTAACAAGTGCCTGGAAGACCGCTGGGGAGTTGGAGAGCCCAAACGGCATAACCAAGTATTCAAAGTGCCCTCTGGGGGTGTTAAAAGCGGTCTTCCATTCATCCCCCTCCCTGATCCGAACCAAATGATACGCATTGCGTAAGTCCAGTTTTGTGAAAATTGACGCTCCCTGCAACCTCTCGAAGGCCGAAGACATCAACGGCAAAGGATAAGTATTCTTTACCGTGATGTTGTTCAGTCCCCGGTAATCAATACAAGGTCGCAGAGACCCGTCCTTCTTTCCCACAAAAAAGAACCCCGCCCCCGCAGGAGAAGAGGAAGGGCGGATGAATTTAGAAGCTAGAGAATCAGAAATATATTTCTCCATAGCCTCCCTCTCTGGAACCGAAAGTGAATAGAGTTTGCCCTTAGGCGGAGACTTACCTGACAGTAAATCTATGGCACAGTCGTAAGGACGATGCGGAGGAAGAGAAGCAGCCCGAGACTTACTGAACACTTCCTTCAGATGGAGGTACTCAGCGGGCACGTTAGACAAATCCACCGCCTCCTCCTGCAACACAGACACAGACACAGACGGACAGGCAGACACTAGACAAGACTCATGACATCTTTTGGACCAAGACAAAACAGAGTTAGAGAGCCAGTCAATGCTAGGGTTATGGAGGAGGAGCCAAGGGTGTCCGAGGACAATGGGTGCCAGGGGAGAGTCAAGGATGTGAAAGGAGATGGTTTCGGAGTGATTGCCAGAGGTGATGAGTGTGATGTCCTCAGTGATGTATGATATGGTAGGAAGTTGCTGGCCAGTGAGGGCGTGCACCGTGATGTGGTGCGGAAGGGGTTTGAGGGGGATGTGGAGCTTGTGAGCTAATGTGCTGTCCATGAAGTTACCTTCTGCCCCGGAATCCAGTAGTGCCTGACAGTGATGTGTCTGTGCTGACCACCGCAGCCATACCGGGAGGAGCGTGGAAGATGATGGTGATGATGATGATGATGAGGTCTTCTCGGCGGAGATCCCACCCGATAGTAGCCTCATACGTACTACCGGGCCTGGCCTTTTACCGGACAGGCGTGGGCTTGGTGTCCGGCTCCCCCGCAGTAAAGGCAAAGGCCCAGGGACCTCCGCCTCTCCTTCTCCTCCCGGGAAAGCCGAGCTCGCCCTACCTGCATGGGCTCGTGATCGTAGACGGGGCTGGCCACGTCCCCGCCGCTGAACCGCACGTCTGCCGGTCCCCTGGATGGGGTGTTGAGTAGCCCCCTCCTCTCCATCCGTGCCAGACGTGCGTCGACCCGAAGGGCCAGCTCAATGAGCCCATTGAACGACGGGGGAAGGTCCAGGGCGTAGATCTCCCTCTGGACGCGGTCAGCCAGCCCATGCAGGAACATGTCCCACTGCGCCTCCTCGTTCCAATGGCACTCCGCCGCCAGTGTCCGGAACTCGATGGAGTAGTCCGAGACGGATCTTTCGTGCTGGCGCAGCTCCGCCAGCCTCCTGGCCGCCTCCCGTCCTGCGGCGGCCCGATCAAAGACCCGTCTCATCTCGACGGAGAGGGCCTGGAACGAGGCGCAGCATGGGTCCTGGTTCTCCCACACCGCTGTTCCCCACAGTGCCGCCCTCCCAGAGAGCAGGGTCAGGACGAACGCCACCTTGGCCCTCTCAGTGGCGAACGTCCTAGGCTGGAGGGCAAAATGCATATCACACCGGTTAAGGAACGCTCTACAATAATCGGGTTCACCTGAGTAAGCCTCCGGAATCGGGAGGCGTGGTTCCGGCTGGGAGGGGGCCTCCGATGGTGCTGGTGGAACAGGCGGTGTGAGTGGCGCAGTGGGGGCTCGTAATAGCTGGAACTGTTGGGTGAGCTCGGACACCTGCGTCACTAAAGCCTGGACCGCGCGACCAGTGTCGTTAAGAGTCCGCTCCTGGGAGTCCATCCTCCGAACACTGGCGCTGAGGAAAGCTTCGAGAGATGAAGGTTGGTTACTCGCTGCCTCCATGTTGTTGGTCAGATCGTTCTGTGACGCTAGGTAAGTGAGACAGGAGGCAAAAGCAAGTAAACAGGGTTTATTGTAAATGATGTGCTGATGGAGGGTCGGAGAGTGACGCAGGAATCTGGATGGCAGCACAGACTGGTGAGTAGGTGCGTTGCGTGCGCTGGTACAGATGACGGTGGTGGTAGATCCGATAGAGGTGATGATAATCCGTGTACGAAGGGAACAATCCAGGGCAAACCAAAACAGGAGACAAAGCAGGACAGGAACACGAGAACCAGACATCTAACACGGAGGACCTCAAACAACGATCTGACAAACAAGAGACGAAAGACAGGGCGTTATAAAGGCGGTGGGGATGAGATGCACCTGCCGCTGATCAGGCGATCAGTGGCCACACCCACATGAACCAATCAACATGACATAACCAGACTACAGCTGGAGACGGTGCGTTCACGAACCGTGACAAAATGAAGCTAAAAAAATATTTAATTTATTTTTGAAAACTTACACTGAAATTAGAAATGTAATAAAAATAAGAAATAAGTAAAATAGGTAAGGTGAAGTACTAAAAGTACTAAAATGAACACTGAAATACATTACAGCTATTTTTTAATATAAGAAATGACAAACTTACAATAAATACTATAAAAGTACTAAAATGTCTAAAATAAAAAAATGCATTTAAACTACATAGAAATGTAAAAGCTGTATTGTGTATAATGTAAAATTAGATATAATTACCAAAAAATTCAACATATTGGAAAATATAGCAGTATATGACAAACGTATTGAAATTACTAAAACTGAAATAAGAAAAGCTAAATAGAAACATTATTATTATTAATATTATAATTTTTTTCAATTATGAAAATTAGAAAACCTTTACTAAAACATAAAAAAATACAATAACACGTTATTTTAGGGTCTCTTTACTAGTTTCTTATTAGCATGTTATTACTAGATTATTATTATTATTATTTATTAGTAGTAATTTTAGCATATATTAATGCCTTATTCTATGTGACCTTATTCTACATCCCTAATCCTACCTAATACCTAATTGTAACAACTACCTTACTAACTATTAATTAACTGCAAATTAGGAATTTAATGAGGGAAAAGTCGTAGTTAATAGTGAATAAATGTTCCCTATTATAAAGTGTTACGAAATACACTATAGTATACAATAGTATACACTATAATAGTAGTAAAAATTTATTAAACTGAAATAAAAAAAAAATTACGAAAATGACAACGCTTGACTAAAACTAACTAAATGAAAATAAAAACTGCCAAGTTTAGTTTAAATCTTCATCAAATATTTTACTAAGTGTGTTAAATAAGCTGATAAAGTGAAATGCAAAACCAAACAATTAGGCAAGTAATGAGCAAAAAGCTGAGTGTGAGATTTCTGGCTCTTTCTGCCAGCTGCTCAACAACAGCCGTCCTCCATCTCCATCCACACGCTGCCATCGCACGCTGTAAAGAGTAATGAGCGACAGAAGGGACGTATTCCTCTTCTCCCAACTATCAACTTTGGGGACCAAACGTAATCTTGGCTTGATAATTAATGACAGCGGACAAATGGCGGCTGATTGAGCAACTTGCCTTTTTTTGTCAATCAGCATCTGGCCGCAGCACAGACACAATACATCGCTAATTACCTCGAGTGCGCTTAAGATGCCTTTATTAATTAAAAGTGATAATAAAAGGGTTTTAGCAATGCGTTGGCATGCGGGACTCTGGTGGGGTTTGAGGGCTCTTCTGAGGGAGGTCCCATCATGCCCTGAGGCAAACGTAGGCCTTTCAGATTCTCCGGGACATCAGCAGAAAGTCACGGACTGAAGGGAGCAGAGCTGACAGAGCGGGTTAGCACAGCGAGAGGTGGATGGGCTGTTCTCCTGTCAGTGCTTTACCTTGGGGGGCGATGGGGGACGGATTGGGACAGAAAGGAGAGATTGACACAATGGTGGAGGAGAAAGACAAGGAACTCAGAGCAGAGCTGTCTAGTGCTGCACGATTTGGGGAACAATTCAAATTGCATTGTGGTTGTGATTTAAAACAATCCAGGTTTGCCTTGTTTGTTTTTTTGGGACCTTTTTACTTCGAAATGCATACTTTGACTCCAAAATGCATGATTATATATCATTAAGGATATGAAATAAGAGTAATTTAATAGGAGGGATCCAACATGGCGGCGTGTTAATGGGACATGTCTATTCATGATCCTACAGCATTTGGCAGTTTCTCAGCTTTAAACTGAACAAATACACATAAATCACAGTGTTGGAACCACAACTGTTTCTGAGGAACTACATTGTTTGGTGGAAGAATCAATTTTTTATTTATATTATTACACTTTATTTGCTCTGTTTTATTCTGTGAAACCTTACTATGTATATGGAAAGACCGTTTTGAAATATATTTGGGCTTATTGCTTTAGTTAACTACATCACGACAAAATGGCATCACGTACAACAAAGAATAAACATGGAAATCAAGATGACATAATATAATAATAACTAGAAAGACTAAACATAGTGAAAGATAAGTAGTATGTATTCCGGCTTCGTATAAATGTGGCTTGTCAACCCTAGAGTTTTTTTCTCTCTCTCTCTCCTTTAATGCAAACCCTACCTTGTATACAGTTATTGTAAGCCATATATGCTGGCTTCGTTCTACAAAAAAAAAAAAAAAAAACATAAAATAAAATAATAATAATAATAATAATAATATAATAAAATGTTATAATTATTGACATTTAACACTATTTATGTAATTATTTAATATTATATATTAAAAGTCATATTTCTGTTGTAATATTTCATTGCCAAATAAGATTATTTGAATCTTATTTAAATAATTATTTAAATTAATTCCTTAATTTTTAACCTTTTATTTTGATGGAAAACTGCAGGGAGCCCTTAAACGTTGTCTTTTTTTATTTCTTTATTTTCAAACATTTAACCATCAACAACACCAAGTAAACCATCAATAATAACAACAAAAACAACAACAATACTTCACAACTCTAAATAACAATTCTAATATGTATGGCTGTCGTATTGTCATGTTTAAAAATATTAGTTTTTTTTTCTTAAATTATATATATATATATATATATATATATATATATATATATATATATATATATAATTTAAGAAAAAAATCCTAATATTTTTGTTTGATATTCCAACAGTGAATTTACAAAACTAATATTTATTTCTTCATTTTCAAACATTAAACCATCAGCAATACTAGGAAACAATTCTCTGTAAATCTGAAAACAACAACACCAACAAAAACATCTCATATTATTATTATTATTATCATTATCATCATCATCATTTGCTATTATTAGCTGTGAATCGTGCTGCTAAAAACCGTCAGATTATGAGCTGCTCATGTGTAAAAAAGAACACAGTGGCGCACTTCACTCTGAAACACACAATGCACATATTTATTTGATGAAATCATAACCTTTGCAATTTGATAATCGCAATAAACCATGTGATGATTATTGTTTTATTTTGATTAATCGTGCAGCTCTAGGAGAATGTAACATTTTATGCTAGTGCCAGATCCACTCCTGTTGAATAAAACATGCAAATGTAATGATGTACAATTATTTTCCATATCATCAGTAATTTGGTTTAATTTTGTAATTATCAACCATCATCAATACTCATTCATGTAATAGCTGAGTGTCACGATGCTTGCAATGACAGGCCAAATGACTTCAAAGTTGGCTTCAGACCGAGAGGATCCATCCATCCACAAACACAACAACATGCTGCATATCTTTAAAAAACTGTGAATATTTCCAGGCTGTCATAACTTGTACAGTTTGACATGAATAATTCTTTGACATGGTAATGTCCTTAGCTTTCTGTCAATATGATTTGACATGCAAGGACGAGAGAAAATATCACTCTCGCTGCCTGCACGTGAGGTTTCAGCCGCTTCACTGGACACTTTTAAATGCATCTCATCAATGAGGTGTTATTTCATATTCGTTTTAGAAAGATATCAGATCATTTTTTTACATTATGCTAAATGTTTAGCATGGAAAAACAGCAGCCAGAAAGCCATAGATAAACTGCTGTGAATGCATAATAATTCCTTGTTTAAAATATTGTTGACCTTAATCCACATGCTAATGGCATAATTAAAGTGATGTTTCATGGACTTCGTAATCTTCTGTGACAAGGCTTGAAAATTCAATTAACCCTGTGTAACGAATTAAACCTTCATAATCATCGGGAAGAAGGAGGCGGGAACCGGCGGACAATCAAATGATATTTTAATGATCAAAATAAACACAAAACAGCGCGTCAGCCCCCTCACGGACGACTGACGCGCACAAATAAAAATCAAAACACAAACTAAATCCCAGGCCTGGTCCTCTCTCGTCCTTCACTGTCGTCGCTCCAGTTTTATATCCTTCCATCTCCTCCGTGGGACTCGAGACCGGTGGTGGGTCGAACAGGTGTCGTTCATCTCCAATCACTGCACCGGCCTCGCTCGTGTTCCCACGTCTCTCGGCCCCGCCCCACTCGTCACACCCCGTTTTAAGACTTTTGTTTCAACTGTGTTTAGAAAGCTACTTTGCTTCAGATTTAACTCGGCTAAATGTAATTAAGATTTGAAAATAATTTGGTCTCTAAGTACACAAGCATAGGATGTTTATGTCTTTAGCACACTGATTTGCTTTGTTTTCTCTGGATGGTAAAATGTGTATATTACACGACGACTTTGTATATACAAAATTAAAACCTCCAAATTATCATAATGAATCGTGAATTAATCAAAACTATACATAAACAAAGGAAAATGCTTTATGCTTTATGCTAATGCTTTAATGTAATGACATACTGTTAAATTTACAGTTACAAATCTACGTTAACTTCCAAAATCTGCTTTTTACCTTTAAAATGTATTGATTAATGAAAAATGAGAAGAAAGAAAAGTATTTAAATAAAATATAATGTATGTGATGAAGGCACTTCGGTACTTTTACTTTTTTTCTGCCATACATAATAAAATAATTATTTTCTTTTCCTTTTCCCCCTTTTTAATTTTTACAGGAAGTAAAAAAAAATTTAAGATTTTATATGCAAAACATAAATTTAACAGTGTTTTACAGTAAAATTACATACAATGCAATGTTAAACAATTTACATTGTTCCCTGTATATCATAAAGTATCTGCTGCATTTTACAGTTTTACAAACATTTCTTTTCTGCAGTTTATATGTGTATATATATACATACATATATATATATATATATATATATATATATCACATGATCATTTAGAAATCATTCTAATATTCTGATTTATTATGAGTGTTGGAAACAGTTCTGCTGTCTAATATATTTGATGAATAAAAGGTTAAAAATTCTAATAATATATATTATAATAATATATTTTCTTTACTATCCCTTTTGATCAATTTAACACATCCTTGTTGAATAAAAGTATTTATTTTATTTAAAAAAAGAAAGAAAAAAAATTACTGACCCCAAATTACTGACCAGTAGTGTATAGTGTTATTACAAAATATTTATATTTTAAAAACATAGCTTCTTTTTTTTTTTTTTTTACTTTTTATTCATCAAAGTATCCTAAAAAAGTATCACATGTTATGAAAAAATATTAAGCAGCAGAACTGTTTCGAACTTTGATAATGAATCATCATATTAGAATGGTTTCTAAAGGATCATGTGATAATGATCCTAAAAATTCAGCTTTGCATCACAGAAATAAATGATAATTTAAAGTATAATAAATTTAAAAAGAATTATTTTAAATTGTAATAATATATCACAATATTACATTTTTATATTGGAGTATCCCTAAACCAAAAACGAACCCTATAAGTACATGTAGTTAATTAATATTTCTAAGTACTCAAATGGACAAATACACAAATGAACAAAGACACCGTACACTGACATGTAACCCATACTTTTATATCTCATCTTACATCTGTCACGTGTACGCTGTGTCATCTCACACTTTCTTTAGCTTTTCCAAACTGTCCTGCTGCAGTTTTAAAATGATCCCGGCGTCGTTCTTGTCTTCCTCTATTACCGCCGCTGTGACATATTGAGCAAAGACGTTTTCCATGTTCTTGTGGAGAAGGTCGTTGGACCAGCCCAAATCTAGTCCCCTGGAAGCAAGCCAAGATTTCCATCGGTGTCATTCAAATTAGCATCAGACTTGAATGCGGTTGGCGAGCAGATCAGACAGTGTGAAGGACGGAGCCGCAGCAGGCGCAGGCCTTGCTGTTTCTGCGCTATCAGGGAAATTAATTGTCCTCAAACCACTTTTATCACACCCTCAGGTCTGTGGCTCGATTGAGTAAAGAGTTTTATTAATGCTACAGCTTGGGACTTGCTATTGACATGTCAGACATCGATTGCGTGGCCTGCAAAAGTGAGTGTGTTACTAATCAGTATTGATAGACAAGAATACAGGAGTGTCTTTTTGAGGCTTTTCTGAGCAGTTCGTCTGTAAATATGATTATATGACAGGATATTAAATTACCATTATATTTGGCATCAGTTGTGACCAAAAAGAGCCAAAATTTTTATCATATGATGCCTGTCAAAAATCCTGAATTATTAAGAATTTGTGATGTTTTTAAGTCTCTTATGCTCACCAAGGCTGCAGTATTTTACTGCAAAAATACAGTAAAAATTGTGTGATATTATTATTATTTAAACAAACAGTTTTCTGTATGAAATTTATTCCAGTTCAGTTCAGTTATTCAGTGTCACATGATCCATAGATAGATATTATATACTACGATATTTGGCTGAGATAAAACAATTTGAAAATCTGGAATCCGAGGGTGCGAAAAATAATAATAATAATAAAATAAAAAATAATATATAAATATCTACATTAAAGTTGTCCAAATTAAGTTCATAACAATGCATATAACTGATCAAAAGTTAAGTTTAAATATATTTACAGTAGGAAATTTACAAAATATCTTCATTGAACATAATCTTTACTTAATATCCTGATGATTTTTGGCATATAAGTAAAATGTATAAATTTGACCCATACAATGTATTTTTAGCTATTGCTACGAACATACCTGTGCCACTTCTGACTGGTTTTATGGTCCAGGGTCACATATGATCTTCTCCATCATGACTTTATATCCAGCAGTCTATAAGAACAGGCTGAATGTTCAAGGCAGAATAAAAGGCAGCTCATATCGGACGGGTCTATTTTTACAGAGGCCACGAGTGCAGCGGCAGAGCAGGTGAGGTGAGGTGGGACCAAGTTTTTGGGGCCCGTACGGGAGAGTGAAACGGCCCACGTTAATCATCCAGACAGCAAGACATTAACTGTGCATGAAGTGGAGTCTCTGGACATCACACCAGAGAACACACTCACCGTACGGGAGAGAGCAGGCCAACAACTCTGGGATTCACACACCGCTGCTGTTACACTGAGTGCAGCTTTCTTGGCCACTTTCGCCTTTGTGCTTTGAAAAATAAATAAAAAGTCATATTGTATTAAAAGTGAAAGTCACATAAAAGCCTCCACTTCAGAGCTCTGAAGATGAATAGACATCTTCTCTTTCTTAAAAATAAACTATTCTCAATATTGAAATAAACACAACAGCCATGCACTATATTATTTTTACTTTTATTTTCTGTCTGTATTCAAAACAGCTAAAGCTAGATAGATAGATAGATAGATAGATAGATAGATAGATAGATAGATAGATAGATAGATAGATAGATAGATAGATAGATATGCAAGTAAATATGTTAACACATCTTCTAAATTAGTTTTTATTTCATTTTTTATCAATTATTATTATTATAAAAAAATATATAAAAAAATATATATATATAAATAAAAAATCTCTAAATAATCTTCAGATCTCAAAACAGCAAAAAATAAATAAAATAAATAAATCAATATAAGCCTAGCTACATTTGTATTATGTATTTTCTAACATGGATTTTAGCAGTATGACGGATAAATCCTAGAAGCCGCTGCTTTGTCATTGTTCTGCTGGCCCGTCTTCATACCTGTTCACAGCTGGGTCAGTCTCTGTTATTATTTCAAGACTGGCTGATTCTCCATGACCTACTTGAAGGAGTCTCTGTGTGCACGCATGCATCGAGTACTGTCCCGTTCTGAGCATTACAAATCAGCCGCGCTGATGAGCCAACATACCACAGTGACTACAACGTGAATTAGCATTACAGTTCTTGAGGACATGGAAAGTAATCATTTGTATTCATGAAGCATGATAAAGACAGTTAAAGGTTTTAAAGGAGTTTCTCTGCTTTAACGCTGATGGCAAGTGTATAATAATCAAATGGCTGGCGTGTCACTGCTCTGCTCTCGCTGACACATTACAGACATTTCTGTTTGAAAGTTATGAAGACTCAAATGTTAACACAGGAATGCAGATGAAGATCTCGATGAGGTGGAGTGAGACGATTAAAAGAGTTCGGACAAAAATCATCAGGTACTCAGCCTCACGTTGCTCTCTAAACCAGAATGACTCTCATATCAGTTATCACCCATATCGTGCTATATTAGTATTATTTGTTTACTTTTATTATTGTAAATATTTTGATTTTTTTTTTTATGTTGTTTTTTCATTATGGTTTTTTTTTTTCATTTTGATTGTTTCCAAATTTAGTACTTCCTCTTCCATTTTAATTTTCCATATAATATCAGTTTTAATCGTTAAAATTAATCATTTTAGTTTTAATCAATAAAACATATTTTTTATAATTTTGTTTTTTAGTATTATATTTATTATATTATTATTTAAATGTATAATTAACTTTTAGTTTTATATGTACAGTTTACGTTTAAGAAATTTAATTATGTTGTTTTGTTTGTTTTAAATTTTCTTTAATGTATTTTAATTTTGCCTTTGGTTTTAGTAATATTTATTTTTTTCAAGTTATTAATTTTAAAATATTTATATTTTATTTCAGTCAAACAATTTTTAGGTTTAGTTAATATTATGTACGAATGGTATATTGGTAAGTAAATGATGATGTATGTATGAATATATATATATATACATATGTATATGTATGTGTGTCTGTGTGTGTGTGTGTGTGTGTGTGTGTGTGTGTGTGTGTGTGTGTGTGTGTGTGTGTGTGTGTGTGTGCGTCTGTGTGTGTGTGTGTGCGTCTGTGTGTGTGTGTGTCTGGAGCACAAAACCAGTCTTAAGTCGCTGGGGTATATTTTTGATAAGTTTTTATGGTTTTGATAAGTTTGTAAACTTACTTCTTAAAACCAGGTTCTGTCATATTAATCGATGTAGTAATCAACACTCAAAAGGTGTGTGTAGCTGTAGATGTTTGTCATTGAGCTAAAATGACTGATCTGAGTTCACTGATTCTCCTCAGCTCTCAGTCAACAGGACATTAACAGCTGTAAATACATGTATCCCATCAATCCTTTCTGCATCTTCAGGTCTTATTTATCAGCCCGCTGTTCTCTGTTCTTACATGACGGAGAATTAGAGGTGTGATCTGGATGCCACATTCGTCTTCTGACTTAAATAATGGTCTTTCAGCAATCATCTTCAGCAGAGAGTCCAAATCCTGTAATAGTTTCCCCTTGTGCCCACATGAGCTGCGGAGAAATTCAAGCGCTGAACTTTTCACACAGCGGAAAATGAATAATTCTCAGCAATACTTTTCTTCTCCGAGGCTATGAAATTTTAGAATGTGGAGAGGCTTTTACGATAACAGAGTAGTCTTAGACATTAGCTTTAGAGGTTTTTGAGTGAGTGTGCATTGCACACGTGTGCGCCTGACTAAGATTTACAAGAACAATAGCACCAAATTTGCATACGGTTGTCAAATTCTCATTTCGCTGCACTTTGACATCACGCGAGCTCCAGCACATGACAGAATCAAAGCAGAATCTGTTCAGCTTGAAAGCCTATTTGCAAATAAAACATGAGTTATGAATACTAAACCATCCTCATTTTTCTCAAAGCTGGTGTTAGACAAGAAATAAAGTCAGGGCGGGAGAGAGCAAAAGAGAGCCGGAGAAGCACACAGCGGTGACAAAGAACAGAAATACAGGTAGTTTGCAGCTTTTATAGAGCCTAATAAGCCCCTCAAGGCGCTACAACATTACAACCTTCCGCTTTACAACCGAACACAAAGGCTCTGGAGGGGATTTGAGCCACAGAATATTTCCTGTCACGTTAATATTTGCCTGTAAATTTGATGCCGAGTTGTTCTTCCAAATTCTTTCCTCTGATCATTTGCATGATAAAATGAGAAAACATTCCTCTCACGGAGAGAATCATATCTGACTGGCATCCTGACGAGGGGCTGGAGATGCTGACAGTGTACATCCTCCACGCTGATGTCTAAATCACATCATGTCAGGAGTGTCAGAGTCATGTTCTCCTCACGCTGGGAAGGAAGGATTCCTCGTGCATCATCCTCGGCCTCAAATCTACAGTATCATCTTAATCACGGTCTAATCTGAGGAAACTGTCTAATTGAAGCCATTGCACCAGCAAAGGTCAGCTTCCACACTCGAAAAACAAATGTTTTGGCTCAACAAAAACTAGAGTTTGCATCAGTGTTTTTGAATTTCTAATGAAATGGATTTCAACCAGCATAACACTGAGTTATAGTGAAGAAATGTTCATCCAAAAACAAAAATGGCTGAATATTGACTCTCCCTCATGCCCGCCAAGATGGAGATGAGTTTGTTTCTTCATCAGAACAGATTTGGAGAAATGTTGCATTGCATCACTTGCTTACAAGTGGATCCTCTGCAGTGAATGGGTGCTGTCAGAATAACAGCTGATAAAAACAACACAATAATCCACAAGTAATCCACTCCATTCCAGTCCATCAATTAACATCTTGAGAAGACAAAAGCTGTGCCTTTGTAAGAGATAAATCCTTCATTTAAATGAGTTTTAGTTTTAAACTGTTGCTTCTGGCCAAAATATGAGTCCATAATCCATAATAACACTTCCTCCAGTGAAAAAGTGTTTGAATTGAAAAATTTGTATAGATCTAGTTTGGACTGTTTTCAATAGAGTAAACAGTACTTGATCTGTGCATATTTCTCTCCTGATTCAGACAAGATGATTTTTACATTGGAGGAAGTATTAATATGGACAGCACACTCATAATTTAGCTGGAAGCAATGGTTTAAAGTTAAAACATAGCTTTTAATGATGGATTTGTTTCTTACAAATACAAAACTTTTCTCTTCACGACACATTTACTGATGGACTGGAGTGCTGTGGATTACTTGTGGATTATTGTGATGTTTTTATCGGCTGTTTGGACTCTCATTCTCACGGCACCCATTCACTGCAGAGGAACCACTTGTGAGCAAGTGATGTAATGCTAAATTTCTCCAAATCTGTTCTGATGAAGAAAAAAACTCATCTACATCTCGGATGACCTGAGGGAGAGTCAGTTTTCAGCAAATTGTCATTTTTGGGTGAACTATTCCAGCCCGTTCTCATCCCAAGGCGTCATATACTGACACTCTTGACATTTCGTCAACATCCTACGCACATGGCACCCTCTAGCGTCAATATTAGAAGCAGATAAAAATGGGCCAGAAGGCGCCTCCTAGCGGTCTAACCCTAACCCTAACCCTAACCCTAACCCTAACCTTAACCCATAATCTGTGTCTCATATTGACGCTAGAGGGTGCCATATGCGTAGGATGTTGACGAAATGTCAAGAATGTCAGTATATGACGCCTTGGGATGAGAATGCGTTAACTATTCCTTTAGTAATTTGTAACAAACACAAATAACTTAAAATGCTGCTTTTTATTAAACCGTTTCATTCATTCATTCATTTGTTCAAATTACTTATTTCTTCAAATGTGACAATCTGAACATATCTGGCATCTGAATATATTTTGAAATAACATATTAAAAAGTATGGGTAACACTTTAGTATAGGGTCCAATTCACACTAATAAGCAGTTGCTTATTAGCATGTCTATTATTAACATATTGGCTGTTTATTAGTGCTTATAAAGTACATATAATGCATGACATCCATAATCCTACCCAATACCCTAAACTTAACAACTACCTTATAAACTATTAATAAGCAGCAAATAAGGAGTTAATAGAGGCAAAAGTCATAGTTAATGGTTAGTTAATAGTCAGAATTGGACCCTAAAATAAAGTGTGACCAAAGTATGTTTTGCAAATATCAATAAACATGTTAAAAAAAAAATATGCATAACTCAAAGTAATGTTTGCATTTTAAAATGTTTCATTCATTCATTCAGATAGGTAATAGGTTCTCCTGATTTTCTTTTTAGTGTATCAAAGTCTGCAAGGGAGTTTTTGGCCCATTCGGAGCCCACGGTGACCTTTGTCAGGTGAGGTCACAAACTTTCGCTGCGGTTTTGTAGTGGTTATATTTGTACAAATGAAGAGTTCAACCTCTCTGCAAATGCAATTTCTCTGTCTCACCTGACAGCAAAGTTTGATACGGCCTCCTTCCAAGCTGCCTGTGACCCGGAGCGATCCTTTGGTCCAGGTGAACCCGAGTGAACTCGCAGTGTCTTAACTTTCTATTTGTGTTTCTGCTCACAGTGTGTGATGTCAAAGGTTCAGCTAAATGCATGTTGGGAGAGATCAGGGCCGTGTTTCTGAACAGATCCAGTCAAGTGTAACCATTGATTTGATGCTCATTGTTGTGGCTAAGGCTGCCCTTTAAGCTGATAAGAGGCATGTTGTTTGATGCTGTGGAAGGAAGTGGCTTCATACGCTGTTAGTCTTGTTGCTTTCTTCCAACAGGATGAGTGAGTTTTTGGCTCCTTCCATTGATCCAAGATAATCCTAATTTCCTAATGTCATTTCAGTGAAGTGACATTCAGCCAAGTATGGTGACCCATACTCAGAATTTGTGCTCTGCATTTAACCCATCCGAAATGCACACACACAGAGCAGTGAACACACACACACACACTGTGAGCACACACCCGGAGCAGTGGGCAGCCATTTATGCTGCGGCGCCCGGGGAGCAGTTGGGGGTTCGAAGCCTTGCTCAAGGGCACCTAAGTCGTGGTATTGAAGGTGGAGAGAGAACTGTACATGCACTCCCCCCACCCACAATTCCTGCCGGCCCGGGACTCGAACTCACAACCTTTCGATTGGGAGTCCGACTCTCTAACCATTAGGCCACGACTTCCCCACGATTTCATTGATTTTCCTAAATGTGACCATGCCCTAGTTAAAAATAGATATTCTAAAATGTTTTTGAAATGCATTTATTTCATGCTAAGTACAGCCTGCTACAAACGTCTCTCAGAGCACTGCTAGTTACCCCACAGAAGAGAGGGGCGGAGTCAACAGAGCTCATTAGCATTTAAAGCAACATGCAAAAAAAAAAAAACCTTTGATTTCTGCAGAGCTGATTTTGACAGGGTAAAATAGGGTGATGTTTTACATCCCACTCATTGTTTCTGCCATGCTAAACAATTTTGCCACTAATAAAGTTTTGTCTAAAGTTAGTGTACTTGATTAATGAGAAGACAACAGTGTTGTCTCAAGAGATATGAGAGATTATAATGAGAAATCACAATAAATGTTTATGTGCAAATTTCCAGTCGTTTTGTCAAATTATATAAATTACACAAAACGTGTTATAAAATGTGTCTTTAAGGTCATGCAGTGTTAGCTATAAAACTAACAAGACAAAAGAGTGAGCCGTTTTAGACTAAAAATATTAAAATGGCATTTCCATCACTATCATTTCACCACAGAATGTTATTAAACACAATACATTTGCAATGTTGTGGAAATGACACTGGTGAAATTTTTTTTTCATTAATTTCAGAGAAAATGAAGAAAATAAAATGACATTATTAATGGGTAAATTAAATTAAACTGTCCACAAGGCCGAAAGTTTCCATAGTTGAAGAAACCCAAAATCTTTGCATAAATCCTCTGCAACTATAATTTATTAATTTTATTGATTATCATTTTCTCCATCTCTAGTAGTTCTGCAATCATATCCATCCAAAACAAAACGTCTCCTGCTGACAGCATTAAAATGTGTTCAGGTGCAAACCAACAAAAGCACATCATCAGCAGTCTGAGCATCAGTGATTCAGGCAGAGCTTGCAGGAAACTTGTGTTCACTATTTTCCACGCAGTCATGACAAACTTGAGAAATGTATTCATTTTAATGCATATTAATGTGAGAGCACTAATTCCCCATATCTAATTAAAGAGCACCCACAGATGAACTCATATTCAGAAATCATTTTCTCAATTACCCATATGCAGACATTGAAAGAACCGGGTCTGACGGTTAACAGATGTACAGTGCTTGTGGGTTTTGGGAGATTTAAAGTTTGCTTGTTTGGTTAGAAGTTGTCATGCAATTAAGCGTTTCAAAAAACATTCTCACACAGCAAATATTCATCCTATCATCTTAAAAATAAACTCTTTTGGCTGGAGAAAATGCACGTTTTAATGTATGATCTAGATGGATGTGCATTAACTGTGTAAGTGCAACATGGCAAGCATAGCCTACATTTTAATAAGAAATTGGGCTTTATTATAAAATACTTGAATTCCTTGTAAGCTTCCTGGTGTGTTGGGCTTAATTTGACCCCTGTTCAAATTTCAACGGAAACACTGGTTAAACTACTTACTTCTTCTTGAAATCTTATCAGTATTTCTCATTTAGGGTCATGAATGCAAAGTATGTGTTTCTGAAAGGCTGAACAGAAAAGAGTCCGGAAAAAAAACTGAAAATCTTTATTGAAGCTTGTCAAACACTGATCTTGAAAATACATGACAACTTCTAAAAAAATCGTCTCAACGTTTATTCGAAAATTAAGATTATTTGATGGATTATAAAGATGGAAATGTTTTTTTTTCTTCTTCTTCTTCTGACAAAGCTACAAATAGAGGTTTTCTGCTTCTTCATTAACATTTAGTGTTTTTTTTTTCAATTTTAACCCAATGTCGATTTAAAGTTATTGTACCCAGTTTTTAAACACAGACTCTTTGACAAATATATGTATTTTGAAACAGCTGAACATGAACAGATTTTTTTTTTTTGCTACATGAAAGTCTACTAGAAATTGGAAGCTCGACTGCTGAATCATCCAAGGAAAATTAAATTTCTTCATTTAGTTGAGCTTCACATTCAATTAGTCTGTTATTTATTTATTTATTTATTTTGGGGGATCTCAATTACTAAAGTGTGGTTTATTTTATTTTATTTTATTTTTTACAATGGTTTAAGAACCAGACATTTCAAAAGGCAGAGACTATTTACACGGAGTACAAATACCACTTACAATAAGGACAAATACTGTTAGATATTATTTGTAGTTAGGTGTGCAATTAATTACAAGTAGTCATGACAAATAAAAAGAAAGAAAGAAAGAAAGAAAGAAAGAAAGAAAGAAAGAAAGAAAGAAAGAAAGAAAGAGAAAGTAAGAAAAAGAAAGATGACATTTTTACAATGCCAGTGTTTTCTGTGCATCTGATTAACATTAAAACCTTTGGGTCAAATTTCCCCTTAACACAATATAAATAATAGAAGTAGATGGGAAATATAACATCACTCACATGTTTTAATCTCTGACAAAGTTGCAATAAAGATGTTCTGTTTTTATATGAATCTTTATAGTGTTTTTTATAGTGTTGATTTGAAAAATGCATGGAAACTAATGGGGTCAACTAAAGTTATTCCCAGTTTTTCAACACAACAAGAAGGAAGAAGATCATTTCAAGTCTTTCATGAAAGGTATAAGTTCTTAAGGTATAAATAATTATATGTTTCACCTGGACACACACACACACACACACACACAAAGATATTCACAAACAAACAGATGCATAGGCACTGCATGTACAGAAACACACTCACTTCTGTTTAAGAGCTTCCTGGAATACACACAACCATAAAATCAATGGCTCTAAAAATATTTAGGCCTTCTGGATCAATGAGAAAGATCATTCTCATGCATGTATCTTGTGTAGAAAAAAAAATAGCCTTTTGATTTTATTGAGTATGGAGCGGTTTTCAGCCCTGTGCTGCGGCGGAGAGGAGGCTGTGTCCTTAGACACTTTGATGTACATGTAGCCTTCTGTTTCCATTTCATAACAGCTAAATATAGACACAAAAAGGATTGTAGCGAGCAAAGTCTTACAGAGCCTTTAAGAACACACAAGATTCGGTCGTGACGTATAAGCAAATTTACAAGCGCATCAGGATGGGTTTCTTGTTTTGGACACATTTAGCATGCATATATGCCCCATATTTAGCAGAAATTGAAGGTCAAGCTTACTTGTTATTTCTCAAATGCTGAAAAAAATTTAGTAACATCATGTTTTAGGTACCGTATATGCCTGCATTGTTGTTTAATTAAATTCCCAATTAAAAAATAATAAAAAAATAATTCAAATCAATCATGAAATCAGTGCAGCTGGACATCTATGGTGATCAAATGTTTTGAATGGACATTTTCAACCAACCAAATGCAGCAGCCGACTGGATCTTTGATTCTCTCTGACTTTTAATCCATATATTATTGTTGCAGTGTATGAAACAGAAAACCACAGCTTACAGAGCAACTTGTTGGGATTTAGTCTGAAATCGATGGGTGTTCACTAATCCAAATTTGAGATGTTTGTACCATGGCTTTTTAAATCTTTCTTGTAGTCCAGTGAGTTTTACAGTGGTGGCTGTTGAGCCACTTGATGTTTTGACCTCTCCTCACCTCTCTCGGGTGTCTATTACTGCTTAACACAGCAATTCGGCATCAAAGGCCATATATCTGAGGAGGGGGACTGGAAAAAAGAGGTAATGTGTTTGGGATTAGCGGACCCAGAGTTAACAGTTACAGTACTGACAGCCAAGATGTGTTATAGACCTATGCAGTGCTTGTGCCTGCTGAAGATACACTTAGCACACTTAAAAATAAAGAAATAATTAAGAGCACATTATTGTTTTGAACAAGCACTTGGGTTTATTTTGTCATGCCCTTGTTACAGTGTAATTACACATTTAAATACTGAGTAATGTAAAGTAACTACATGTACTTATTACATGGTTATAATTAAGATTAAATTTGGTTTAATTTGATGTATTTATGCATAATTTATTACTGACGTATGTGCAAGTAAACTGACTTATTTTACTAAACACTGTAAAATAAAGTGTTTCAAATCTTAAAAGCATATTTGGAAACACATTATTTTACAGTATCCATGTTACATGTGAAATTTAATTATTATAGTAATCAGATTAAATAATGCATAATTCCATGCAACTAACCCTAATGCCGACAATGAATGTTGATTTAGAGTTAATTTAATTTCACTGTATCAAACAAATTACAAATATGGGAGTATTAAGTTTTAGTTTTTCATAAATGCTTGTCAATAAATTTGGCAGTAGTTTAACAATATTTAAAAAACGATCAATTCTCACTGTTAATAAAGCATTAGCTACAACTTTTGCCTCAACAGACTCTGAGTTTAGGTCTGGGTAGGATTAGATACGTAACATGTGGTCATGCAGAGAATGTGCTTTATAAGTACGGTAACACTTTAGAATAGGTAACACTTGTTAACTATTAACTACGACATTTCTCTCAATAATTTCTTAATTTGCTGCTTATTAATAGTTAGTAAGGTCGTTGTTAGGTTTAGGTACTGGGTTAGAGATTAGGGATGTAGAATAAGGCCAAGTAGAATAAGGCATTAATATGTTCTTAATTAGCACTAATATATGGCTAATATTCCAGTAATATGCATGCTAATAAGCAACTAGTAAGTGTTACCTATTCTAAAGTGTTACCCTATTCTTAACTGTTAAAAAAAATAAAAAACACACCAAGACAGCAACACAGTTAGTATGTATTTTGAACAAGGAAAAATCTGAAAAGATTATGACAGTGTCAGATGAGACGATTCATAGTCAATAAGGTGAAAAGGAGGAATTTTAAGCTGCTCTTTTCCATATATTGGCAGCTCATAATGTGCAGCTCTATAATGTAGCGTTTGCTTTACAGAAAGAAAGCAAGAATGCTATACAGGTTTGGAATGGCATGAGGCCGAGTAAGTGATGCCAAAACGTTTATTTTTGAGTGACCTAGCCCTTTATCACTCAAACTCCCTGCTTCTAAAGACTTCTGATGTCAGCAATAATTTCAGCACGATAACACCGATAACCCAGCAGCTGAGTGAGATAAGTGGTGAAGAAACAGACAGGGCAGAGCAGCAGCAGAGGAGAAAAAAAAGAAAAGGAGAAAGAAAATAGAGAGAAACAGACAGAGGGCAACAGGAGGCCTTGGCCTCCACTGATCCTCCTGAAATGATAAACAGACAATTAACTGGTCAATTCTACCCGTGTGTGTGTGTGTGTGCAGCAGAGACCAATGAGCCACACGCCCTGCCAGAGGACGGTTGTTCCCTTCACACACACACTCGGCCATCCACCTCCAGGGGCCCATTCTATAGTCACGGCGCGACTGCTTCTTGGCACCCTCCATTATTTAGAAAGCCCTCAAACGAGGCAGCTCATTGGCAGTCCACTTACATGAAAAGGTGAGGAGCCACACCACACCTGCTTGACTCCCTTTGAACAAACGCGTGTGTCTGTGTGTGTGCGGATGGAGTGGAACGGGGGCTTGAACGCTTAAATAGATTGTTTGGTGCCCCTCAAATGTTTTCTATTGCTATTCTTGGATGGGTTCAAGTGCATCGAGCGTCCTTTGATGCTTGCGTTTAGGTGAACGCGAGCAATGACACTAAATGGCAAGGACGTGCTGAGGATAAAGACAGGACAACTAGAACGCTTACAGTATGGCAGTATGTAAACAGTTCAATATTAAAACACATTCTCCCATCCAGTGTGATGTACAAAAACACCAATAGTACTTTTGAAAAAGAAGTACATTTTTGCAATAATTATTACAGAAAGAATATATTTACACATGAACTGAATGTAAAGTTTTACTGGAATGCATGTTAATGGCAATTAAATGAAAATGTATATTAAATGCCATTTTAGCTTAACTTCAGAGTGTTTTTGATCCACTTAAGTAGGAATCAAGTGCATTTGCATATGTAATTTCATAATTGCTTCTATTATCTTTGACGTGTTTTTGTGTTTAAGTATATTTGTAATTGCAATTGTGTACTGTAATTTTTACTTCTAAATATGGTTAAAATGTAATGCCATCAAGCATTTATGGTAAATTAAAATATACCTCAATGTAATTTCTGTTAAAACGTTATAAATTTAAATACATTTGTAAGGTTACACTTTATTTTAAGGTGACCTTGTTACAGTGTAATTATATATTATTACATGTACTTACTATATGGTTAGGATTCAGGTTTGGCTTAGGGTTTGTTATTATAATAGTATTTATAATACACTGTAAAAAAAAACTGTAAAAAAACAGAGATTTTCCAACAGTAAAGCACTGTTATTCAAAAATACAGTTGAATACTGTGAATGCAAACCGTTTTTGGAAAAAAAACTTTTAATCGCAAACTGCTGTTTAATTCAACGGTACAGAACAGTATTTTTTAAGTCTAGTCACGTGTCCAAAGCTGTTTCGAATGCTCACAACTCCTCAGAAGAGAAACCTGCAGGTCTAATCTGAGCAAGATCATCAAATCTAGCCTCATCTTTTCACCTGGTGTACGTAAATATTGCAGAACGAAGGATAAAGAGTTTTAGAACACAACAATTTTGAGGTTTGTCCCGAGTCGACTATGAACTGAACGGCTGAAGCTGAACTGGTCGAGATAAACGGCATTCCCGCACTGGGTTTTCCCTCCTTGCTTGAGGTAAATGCAATTTTATCATTTTCAATGTTACACTGTACTAACCTTTATTATATTATTTGCTAATAACAAATCGATTTTTCTGAGTATTATGTACTGAATTAGCAACATGTTAGCTACGTTTGCATTCGACGTAAGTTTAGTTTATTTTAGCTCAAAGAGGGCTTGTGTTAAACTAGCATGGTTATTTTGCCGTTGATATTTGCTGACTGCATTATAAAATGTTAATCTGCAATATTTGCAATAAAACCTGCAGCAATTCCTTTACGCATGTCAGGCACATGCGGATGCATAGTTTTTTGCCTAATGCAACGTTTAAGTGCGGTTTCCCTCAGTGCACAAGAGTTTTTTCAAAATTTTCAGCCTTTAAGTGTCACACATATGGTCATAAATTTGGAAAGAATAAGACTAAACTGCATAAAACTGATGATTTAACGTGTCACGTTGACTTTTGTAGCTCGAAGTGTGAGGATATCCGGGGTCTAATCTTACACCTGAAAAACCACATTACTGAAGGTAAGACTGTTACATGCCCATTCAGAAAATGTAACCAAAAATTTACTGTCAAGTCTACATTCACATCACATGTCTCAAGAAAGCATAAACATTGTTCTAATGAAAGTCTACTTGACTCAGTTGCAAATCCTGCCAGTACTAGTGATGGTAATAATACAAGTTGTGATATGCAAACTGACGATTTCTGTCCTGAAGAAATGGATGTGTTCCCAGAAAAGGAAGATGAAGGAGAATTTATAAGACATTTGGCCTTGTTTTATCTGAAACTTCAATCTAAATTGCTCCTTCCATCTTCTACTATTCAAACCATCATTGAACACTATCAGGAAATACATGACATAAATCAGTCACATCTAATTTCCAAACTTGTGGATAAATTGACATTGCTTGGACTAACTAAAGATGACATAAACACTGTGATTGATACCATGAAAAGTGAGGATCTCCACAGGGCTTGTAATACTCATGCACTTAAATCTGACCATAAGAGAAAAAAATTTTTCAAAAATAACTTTAGTTATGTAGAGCCCGAATCCATTTGTCTTGGTAAAAATGAGTCGGGCAACGAATGTTTTGTGCAATATATTCCTGTGAAAAACACGATTGTGTCCCTTTTGTCCTCAGAGTCAGTGAGAGACCAGCTACAGCAAATACAAACTAGAGTCCAGACTGATAATATTTTTCAGGATTTGTGGGATGGCACAAACATTAAAAAGAACTTACTACTCAAGCACACAACATCTTCAATTGGCATAATCCTTTATCAGGATGCCTTTGAAGTAGTAAACCCCCTAGGGTCAGGGAGGAAAAAGCACAAGATTTTAGCCATGTATCTGACACTTGCAAACATTTTACCACACAACAGATTGAGTCTTGATCAGATGCAACTTGTACTGTTATGTCGAGAACAAGACTATAAGCATTTTGGACAGAATCTAGTGTTTGGCTCTCTGGTGAAAGATTTAAAGGATTTTGAGACAAATGGAGTAATACTGCCAGATGGCCAGCTCTGCAAAGGAACCCTTTATGCAATTTCAGGTGACAATTTGGGTTCACACAATATTGGGGGCTTCACTGAAAATTTTAGCAGAAGCTCATATTTTTGCAGGTATTGTGAGATTAATCGGGAAGCATTTCTGGCAGACCCTCTGGCCAAGGGCCCTGACCGCACACCACAGTCATTTCAGAAACATGTTGAGGATCTGAGTTGTAACGTAGAATCACGTGACTGTGGTGGTGTTAAATTTGACTCCATCTTCAATGAGCTCACATATTTTCATGTATGTCAGCCCGGATTACCTCCTTGCCTTGGTCATGACCTTTTTGAGGGCGTTGTCTCAACTGATTTGGTGTTATACCTCAACCACCTTGTGTCAAAAGAGAAAAACTTTACTTATGTTCAGTTGAATCGGCGCATAAATCAATTTAAATATCTAGGCAATGATGCTAACAACAAACCTTCTGAGGTGAACCCAGGGGCTGGAAAACTCTCCGGACATGCAGTTCAAAATTGGTGTTTCCTGCGAATGTTGCCAGTGTTAATTGGTGATAAAATAAAATGTCCTGAAGATAGTGTAGCATGGCAACTTATCTTACAGCTGAGAGAAATTGTAGAGCTTGTTTGTGCACCAGCAATTTCCACAGGTCAGGTAGCCTATTTACGAGTTCTGATAGATGAATATTTGCATACCAGAACACAGAGTTTTGGGGAACATCCACTTAAGCCTAAGCATCACTACCTAAATCATTATCCAGAACTTATCATTCAGTTTGGGCCACTCATCCGTTTATGCACATTAAGGTTTGAAAGTAAGCATACTTACTTCAAACAATGTGCAAGGAAGCTTCATAACTTCAAAAACCTCTGCAAAACTCTTGCTGAAAGACATCAACTTTTACAATCTTTTCTAAGTACTGGGTCACTGTTCCCACCCTCTGTAGTAGTAGAGAAGGGAACTGAATTCATTGCTGGAGACTACAATGCCAAGATAATACAGTCAGTTGGTCATCTGAACTTTGATCCTCTTCATACACTTATAAGTCATAGTGTGACTGTAAAAGGGACAACTTATAAGAGCAACATGTTTGTGGTGATAGGCCATAATGATGACGGACTTATAGTAGGACAAATCAAAAAGGCTATCATTCATAACAATTCAGCTGTGTATTTTATCACTGAGGTATACCAGGCTGTTCGTCAACCTTACAGTAACAGTTATTGCACTACACCAATGCAGGAGGCCTATTACTGTGTCAGTCAATCAGAGCTTCTTGATTATTACCCACTGCCTAAATATTCAGTTTGTGGCATGTCTTTGGTAACTCTTCACCACTCTGTCCCCACATTTTAGATTCCTTTCCTACATGTCAATCCATAACGAGATAAAGGCTATCATCCTCAGGGCTTTGCCCAGTCTGACTGAGGAGATTCGAGAACATGTCATCACTTCACTTGAACGCTCAGGTGTGGAATCTATAGAAGACCTCGTATATGTACAACAGGAAGATCTCAAAGATGTCCTGCCTATTATACAGCAAAGGAAACTTTTGGAGGCATTCAAACTTGGTAAGGTTTTGTTTCTATTTGTAATAATTATTATTATTAATTGTTTTGTTTTACATGTATATGCTTTTTATTGTCAAAGGGATGCTAACCATTGATTTTCTATCATTCAATTTTCATTGTTATATTGAAAAAAAAAAATTAACCTACATCTTGGTAAGAAATTGGATTAGCTTTTAAAAAATTGTATTTTAATTGTATGTGTTTCAGAAACTACAAAAGTCACACTTGATCTCCAAATATTGCCAGATGAGTCAACAGATACAAGTATGTCTTCACTCTCCAGTCCACAGCCTTGCACATCTTCAAGCTCAAGCTCTTCACGAGCATCAACACCTTGTACTTTAAGCAAGGCAAGCCAATCACCCAACATATCCAGTAAGTGGTATGAAAATTTTGAGATTCCTTGGGATAAAATGCCTGTGGAAGTGCAGTCAGCTATTGCCAACAGCAAGCGCCCTGCTCCTGACAAGCGACGCCAGATGATACGTATCCTAGCTGATGAAATCAGGAAATGTGAGAATAACCCCACACGCAATGAATGTCTCATCATCTGCCGCAACATTGTTAAGCATTTCCCCAACAGTTTTGCAGATATGACACCAAGCGGTGTCATCATTGGTAGTGGATGTACTTCACTGCTTTGTCAATTAAAAACAAGAATTGAGAACATGAACCGTGCAGGGACAAAGAACAGACTCCGAACTTCAAAAGTGCCTGGACAACAGCATCAGAGGCCAAGTGATTCTTATGGATGCACACAATTTAACCCTGAACTGCCACCAGAAGAAACATATGAAACACTGGAGCAGAAGAGGCAACAGTTGGAGACCATTTATAGACAAGAAGGTATTCGCAGTGGTGAGAAGGGGGAAGTGATTAACCTTATGAAAACAACATTCTGTCTTCAGCGTAGACACATAAATCAGGCTCCATCACCGTCCATCGAAGATATGAGAATCCAGTGGCCTTACCTTTTTACACAAAGAGGTATCTTCATTCACTTCGAGTTACTAACTGACATTAACGTGTTACGTGTCTTGGACCTATCCATTAAGGAATGTGGACAGGGAATCAGGAAGTACCTGCAGACCAAATCAAAGAACAAAGATGTGCAGTCTATCGTCACCCAGGATGAAGATGGAGAGTTGACTCTAATACAGCTGCTGATGGCCTACTTCGATGAAGGGATAGAGGGACTAATACTCCGTGCTGATGTATGTTTGTTTACATTTACATAATACTTGCTATTACTGGGTTTGTTATTCTGTCATGTATAATTTTTATACAATTGTCTGTGTTCTGCAGATATCTGCCACGGCAGCAGATGTTGAGAGCACTCTGACCATCCCCGCCTCTCCACGACTGATACTGCTGTGTAAGTGTCAGATAAGCAAGGTTCTCACATCAGTCTACCTCATCAACATTGTTTTAGCCATCCCAGGCCATGACAACTTCTGATCTGCAAAAAATGTATTTAATTTACAATGAATAAAGTACTGATGACCATATTAGACACTGTTTTAGCTGCAATTTGTTGTCTTTATCAGTTGCCGGTGATGAAGCCACAATTGGAGGATGGATGATCACCATCGAAAATCATGTAATCTGTGAAGGTGTCGACCAAAGCATCATCACAGGGCTAGCTGCAGTTTTCTCTACTTACTACATCTTTAATCTACAGTACCAAGAAGAAGCTTCAAGGACCCTGGAGTTTGTACAAAGGTAAATATTGTTTTGGTATTGTGCCTTATTTCCCAGATCTGTTAAGAGCTTGTCATTTAAATGGCTAGTTCACTTTGAAATTAAATGTTGATGTGTTTTACCCCAAGGGCATCCAAGATGTAGGTGTCTTTGTTTCCGCAGTAGTTTCAATTTTGATGTTTTTAGGTCCAACCGTTCTTGTCTGTCAGTCATATAATACATGCCTATGGTCACCTCATAAAAGAAAATACACAGATTCAAATTAAACCGTAAGTACACATTTATGAATTAAGACACGAAACGAGCGGTTTGTGTGAGAAAACCAACAGTATTTATATCATTTTTTACCTCTTGAAAAACATAATGTCCATGTTGCAGTGAACGAGCTTCTTTGTGATTTGCGCGTACTGGCTTGTTGATGCGCCGGCGCGACTCCTGGCTGTATGTGCCTCTCGCGCGAGCATACGCAATTCTTTTCTTTTTAAACATCCCTAAACATATATTTTTTTAAAAAACATTTCTTGTTTAAAACATCCCGGATAAGCCGAACGCGCTCACACACCAAGAAGCTCATGCCCTCAACATGGATATGATGTTTTTCAAGAGGTAAAAAACTATATAAATACTGTTGGTTTTCTCACACAAACCGCTCGTTTCATGTCTTAGGTCATCAATGTGTACTTACGATGTGGAATTGTTTAATTTGGACTGTTTAATTTGAACCTGTGTATTTTCTTTTATGAGGTGACCATAGGCATGCATTATATGACTGACAGACAAGAACGGCTGGACCTAAAAACATCCAAATTGAAACTACTGTGGAAACAAAGACACCTACATCTTGGATGCCCTTGGGGTAAGCTAAAACATATCAAAATTTAATTTCAAAGTGAATTAGCCCTTTAATATAAATTGTGCAATGATTTAACAGAAAGCAGAGAACTGTCAATAACATAAACCATGCACCACCATAATTTAATGTTTGTTCTCATACATATTATGTTTGGAAAAAATATATTATCCATATTTAATACAAGTCTCTTTTATTTATGTAGTGCTTTATCAATACACATTGTTACACTCATATGGCAGAAATGTCCAAAATACAAATCATGCAGTTAGTTCATGCACATGTTGTGTGCACTTAATGTAAAATAATAAAGATATTAAATTAGTAGTTACATTACAGTTGAGAAAAAATATGTCAGTTTCATTTGATTCCGAGGTGGCTTTTTACATCCGTCACAGGTGTCAGTCAGGACTCTGAAATGAGATCATTCTTTCATAATGAATATACACAGAGGTTATTATCATGAGTAAACCTCTTCGAATAGTCTTATATAAAATTCATCATGACTTACCAAGCCTAATATATGTTATTTCTACATTGCTTTTTAGGCGCTTCATTGGTTTGAATCCAGAGAGAGGGACAAAGGCCAGCCAGGTGAAGGTGATCTCCAAAAAGACGGGGAAACTTGTCCATAAAAAGACTGCAACTGTGAATGTCCACGTAGCCAACCTGATAAAAAATCTTTTGGACTTTGAGTGGGGTTTTGTGCAGTAATACAAAGCCAGTACAGCTGATGTTCAACATCCTGTTTCAGAGCTGAAGTCGCTGCTGTGCTCTGCAGTTGAGTGTTAATGCAAAGTCAGTACATTGTTCTGCATTTGAGTGTTCAGTTGAAGTCAGTGCAGTATTCTGCGATTGAGTGTTAATGCAAAGTCAGTACATTGTTCTGCATTTGAGTGTTCAGTTGAAGTCAGTGCAGTATTCTGCGATTGAGTGTTAATGCAAAGTCAGTACATTGTTCTGCATTTGAGTGTTCAGTTGAAGTCAGTGCAGTATTCTGCGATTGAGTGTTAATGCAAAGTCAGTGCAGTGTTCTGCTGTTGAATTCTTATGTGAAATCTGAAATGACAGCACTTTTTGCAACAACATATTTAAATTCACAGGATTTCAGTATGCTGCTCTTCAGTGTGCATGTACATTGCAGAAAAAAGTATTGCTGTTTTACAGTACATGTTCAGAGAATTGTATTTTGTCCATTATTTTAATGTCCACATATTTGTTAAGTGGAAACAATGTTAAATGTATTTTATATATTGGCTTTAATAAAAGTCCAAAGTTTTAAGGCCATCTTTTGTGTTTAAGAAATTTTCTTTTTAGAATACAAATTTTAAATCATAAATAACAAACATTTTTAATATAAACTAATACATAAAAAACTGTATAATACCAACCAATAAATTACAGTATTACACTGTACATAATATTTTTTTTACAGTTCAGTACTGTAATATATTTTACAGTAATAAACTGTCATTCCATATTACAGTACATGCACTGTAAAATTACAGCTCAAAGCCGGAAAATTTAGCTGCCAGCTGTTTACTGTAAATTAACAGGATTTTTTTTTTACAGTGTAGTATTGTAAAGTAACATGTAACAAAGACACCTTAAAATAAAGTGTTGTCATATTACTGAATAATACACTAAAGTTACTATTATAATCAAGTACTTTACATGTGCTTTAGCATGTTAGTCAACACATCAAAACAAGTGTACTTCTAATAGTGGACTCAAGTCTCATCCTACATTTTTTCCTACATTCAAGAATCCATTTCACATACAGTGGATGCCACAATAGATATGAGAAGAGATTATAGCAATTTCCATTTCATGCTGAAACTGAGAGAAGCTCAATGTGCAAGACAACGTGTTATTTGCACACACGTCTGAGCTGAATGAATCCATGTCATCAGATGTTGGTTGAGAGCTCTAGTGCTGGTAGGGGTCCAGGATGACACCGGCTCTGCTGGGAGCCTGTAGAGAAGATGCCGCTTCGGCAGCTGATAAGATGCTCTGCCTCATGCACATTCACAGGAGAGCGGAAGATTAGACCTGGGAATTAATGAGATCGGCTGTATTCCAGAAAGTTACCACTGTCCAATGACACAGAACATACATGTGAAGTCCTCTAGAGAATATTTCACATTGTGTGTCCCTTTATAGCCTCAGCAATCTGGAATCATGAATCTACTGTATATATATATATATATATATATATATATATATATATATATATATATATATATATATATATATATATATATATATATATATATATATATATATATATATATATATAAAGGATATTCAAAATGCTTGTAAAGAATAAAATTAACATTAACATTAAAATTTAAACTAATTTGATTTCAGCTAGTTGCCAAGACAACATTTCTCATTTGTTATTTGATAATAAATCAATCAATAAATAGTATAGAACACTTTTCACAAATAATTGGTAAACACATTGAAATTTAACACATATCTGGTGTATGTAAATTGTGTACAACATGGAAACAAGCCACTCTATTTGTTTTTTTTTTTTTTCAGAGCTATCATGTCTCTGTGGGTAAGAAAATGTTCATCCATCATCTCCAATTATTCAAGACGTGCAGGCAAACGTTTTCTCCTCTTCAGGATGAAAAGCAAGTTTAGATAACACAATTGACGTGGTCTGGGTTTGTTTTTCAACAAATCTGACTAAATCCTTATATATTTAGTGCCTCAAACTACCAGGCCATTGTTAATAGTTTATCCTTAATCTGGCCTGGAGATAAATGTTCAACTTTAATGTTATCCCATTGTCCTCTGTCAGGTGTGTAATGTGAGTCTGCAACTCACCCTTCACAGGGAGTTTGATTGACAGGCGATCTGACCAATCATAACGCAGAATCTGCCATTTTGTCTGACAAACAAACCAGACAGTAGAGTATTGACGTGACGTCTTTCCACGACTGAAACAAGATAATTCTGATGTTCATTCATGTTTATTTCATACTATAACTAGTAAAGAGGAAGAGCTGAATGGTTCACTTGCCACCTATGCCAAGTTCACACTCTCCGACAAACAAATTGCCTGAAATCATGCAGTGTGTATTATCAAAGACTCTATCTGAGAGGATCGTCGATGTTGCTAACACACATAAGATATATGGCATGCTAAATATCTGGATCTGTCGGCAATTAAAAATCCTGCTGTGTGAAATGAGTTCTGACTGAAAAATGCATCACGTTGACCTACAGCCAATGAAAGAGAAAGATACAGGGCAATGGGAATGGGATTGTTTAAAAGGAAATAATCCCTGTGAAGCCATGATTTACAGTGAATTTATAACAGATAAGAGGGTTTTAAGGAATCCGCTCCTTGTCATGTCTAACAACGCCCCTTAGCTATTATAAATTCATTGTAAACCATAGATTCTTGGGGCTAATTTCTTTAGTAATTTACTACCCC
The DNA here is from genome assembly GCF_963082965.1 of Carassius carassius. NCBI lineage: Eukaryota > Metazoa > Chordata > Actinopteri > Cypriniformes > Cyprinidae > Carassius > Carassius carassius. Next base: position 41,552,939 of record NC_081757.1, on the reverse strand, counting down.
CCCCCACACACACACACACACACATACCCCCCACAAAAAAAAAAAAAAAGTTTCACAATCTATCAAAGATATTAGGCCTATAATTTGAGTCTGAAAACCCTGCTCTAGATAACATGTTTCTGATATCACTGCTTTGTGTTTGAGTTTCTATATCTGCTTGTTTTATGTCTGTGAGCATAAAGTCTATTTAGTAAACATCTACATAGTCTTACATCGGCTACAGCTCCAATATGCAGTCATGGCTGAAGTACAACATGACATGAGCTTGTCTCTCTACAGGCAAATCCTTTCAATAAAAATCTCCAAATGCACAAACATCTGTGCGCCTGCCGGGTCTCCTGTAGCCGATCGTCAAAGTGAGCACGTTTTGTCTTTAATTGCTACTGCTGTAATGTATTATGCAGATCATTTATTCAATTTGGAGTCAGTAGCCAGTGAAAAACACAATATTTGGACTTTAAAGGTCAAGCATTAGTATTCCAAAGCGTGTTTGTGCTGTTGATTCTTTAGCAATTGCCTCAACAAATAAAGCAATTGGTGAGCACATGTGTAGATTTTTTAAAAGGACAGAAAAAAAACCTATCCCAGATTGAAAGCACCTGTTTGTTTTCAAAACAAGCATATCATCTAATTGAATTCTTTAAAAAATGCATGTGTCTTATTAATGATTCAGTTAAAATGACATATATGCAAGTCTAGTCAACAATTTTGGCATTGTATTAATTTTCCCATGACGTCCCCCACAACTAACATGAGTAATGCAAATACTTTTATATATAGATAATATATAAATTATAAATATTTTATCAGCTAAGCCCTCCTGTCAGGAATAACATAAACACTACGATCTGTTGCAAATAGTATTAAATAAAAACTTTTCTTTGTTAGTTTTGTGGCTTTCATTTCATTGCATGAGTGGAAGGGTAAAACGTTAGTTTAAGGAACTTAAAGTAATAAGCAACTAGTAAATACTAAATGATGATCCCTAATCTAAGTTTTACCAAGTGAAAGAAAATGAATGGAAATACATTTTACACAGTCTTTACATAAATTCATAATATATCCATTGTGGACACAAACTATTTGCATTAGACTTTTAAGGCAGATTTCTAGTTGGCGTATTGTAGCTTGTGTAAATACCTGCACAAAGATGGCATTTAAGCACGATTACCTGCATGATGGAGAGTCGAGGAGAGTAATAGGAGATTAATTGCGGGACTTCAGCACGGCTGGATCAGCGAGCGTGCTGTAGCATATGTTGCTGAGTGGAGGGTGGATTTGGTAGAGAGGTTTGCTCTCATCTATCAGTTTGCCATTTTCAAGAGCTCGAGCAAGTGCAGAAAACACAATGCTTTGTTGACATTTCCTGGAATGAAACACAGAAACCAGAGGTCATGATTTGCCTAATGCTCCTAAATAGGAGTCCAGAAAAGCCAGATCTAATAACCTAAAACCAAAACAGCAAATAAATATGGCCCAAAGCAGCTTAGGTTTTGTCAAAGTGAGATTTAGCCGGAAAGAACTGAATCACATAACAGATGCAGAACAAACTGCTAGTCATTTCTGTTTACCATGAAAATATTTGCAGTTTCTCTAAAGCCTGAGGGATTGTGGTAAGCCAGCATGATTGCAGCTTTCTTTAACCTACGAGCTCATGCAATCACTGATAAGATCACAAAAACCTCAGCTTCAGTTCTCTGTTTTGTTACTTTCCTAATTTCTTTGCTTACAAAATCCAGATGTAGATGAATTTGTGTGTACATTTAAATCTTGTGTTGATTTATACATTAAAATTAAAATGTCTCATCCTCACGTTCCAAACACCTTTTTTAGGGAAAAAGACTTCTTGTGAAAAAAGTGCAATTTAGCATACTTTTAAAAACTACTTAATACAAAATGAACTTAAGAATGAACTTAAGTGTGAGAGTTTTGTTGCATGTTAATTGTAATTAATTGAAAATGTGTTATTATTCATATTAAAATGCAATTAGCTGAACTTAAGAGTTATTAATTCATTTATTTTAAATCAGCAGTTAATAACTATGACTTAATTTCCTCATTATATGTAATTTCATTATTACATACAGTTAATTTCAAAATATAAAATACACTTTAACGGCATTTCTATGTAAACTTGTTTGTTATGTATGTCAATATATTTGTAATTAGACATTTGTAATGATGAAGTTGCAATTAAGTACGTTGAAAATGCATTAACTTTAAATATCGAAGAACACATTACAGAATTATAATCAAGTACTTTACATTGCTTTAGTATGTTAGTCAACACATCAGAATAAGTGTAGTTCTTTAACAAAAGTGTTAATTCATTTAAAAATGTAAAATGTCCTTGAAAGTAAAGCTTTTATTTAATTATTACAAAGTTCACTGTCAATAATTTATGTAAGTGTGGTAAATAAGAGCAGGCACATGCACTAAGTGCACTTAAATGACATTTCATTTAATTAATTATACTATTTTCTAAAAGTACATTTTTTAAGATAACTTAAAAAATAATAATAATAATAATAAAAAACTAAATTAACAATGTATGTTGTTATTCACTGAAAATCCTCCTCATTACCATTTTTTTTAACCTGAATTTGAACGCTTTAAAAAAGTGTGCTTCTTGTGGTAAGAAATGAAATAAAACTTTATTTAAGTACACGGAGCCAACTAAATATATTAGGTGGTTACACCAATAATACTAGGGTTAGCTCAGGTCAAAATTTCTCATTAGAGTAACAACTGCTAATTGTTATACAGTTATACTGTTGTCTGTGAATGAGATTTCAGAGCAATACATATTTTTATGTGAACTGTTCCTTTAATAATGTGACTATTCATAGCACACATTTCACACTGTTACCCACAGTGTTACTTCACCAATCAAACGTAAATAATATGTCACTGTCATGCTGACATCCAATCAATGTTACAATGCCACTGTTGCTTCATCACTTGCTTGCCCGAATAGAAGCTAATAGATCAGCCTACACAGTTTACCTACAGTATACAGTATGTGCATTGAGATATATAAGTCTGCTGCCTCTTCTGGCTAGGTTTTGTCCTGTGTGACTCCTGTGTGTGTTCCCATAGAGATGGCTCACGGTGTTGTTGAGGGAGGGGCTGCAGCTCGTCTCAGCCAATGAGCTCCTCCTAGGCCCAGTGATGAGCTAAATTATTTTTAATGGGTCTTCATAAAACCATCTGTAACAGCACACCTGCACACTGGAAGGGTTATCGACAGAGTGATTAGGACCACAGGACCAGCAGATTGCTCTGAGATGTGTAATCATTTTGTTGTATGCCACATAGGAAGCCATTCATTTTCTCTACTGTATGTTTTTCACAGGGTCCGATCGGAAAAAACATACATTTAACCAGAAACGTCAGAAGCTGTATTACTTCAGCTTATGGAGTGAACTTTCAATTAGATTGCATTTCAGATAAAAAAAAATTAAATAATGAATTAAAACTTGTAGTGCACTTCAAACCTTATTTTAAAAAACTGTAATATAATATTAATAAAAATAAAAGGCAACTTAAGTGTACTTCAAGATAGACACTTTCAAAAACACACTTAGGTAAAATTTGGTTTTGTCTACTTAAATGTTTTACTTTATTTTATTTTAATAACCTTTTGTCATGCTTTAAAGAATTATAATAATTCTGCTGTGTTGACAAACATACTAAGGCTTGTGTGCTTGATTCTAATTTGAACTATACTTTTATCTGAATACATTTAAAATATATGATTTCATATATTACTGATTCAAAATAGGTTTACTTCTAATCTGCAACTTCCTCATTACAAATGTGTAACTACAAATTCATTTATAAATGGTTCAAATTCATTTATAAAAGGTTCAAATTTCTTTTGAACCTTTTATGTCATATATTTATAAATATATGACATAAAAGGTTCAAAAGAAATTTAATTAAAGTATATTTTACTTTACCATAAAAGCTTGTTAGTACATTCAGCTGTACTTTAAGCATATTTCAAAGACAATGTAGCAAATTAGCTCAAAAGGGAAAGGCATATACGTAATTCAGCTGCCAGTAGTAACTTTGGCAGAATTAAAAAGCCATCAACTAATCTGTTCGTCCAGCGAACATTCAGTGTAAGTTCATATCAACTCTAAGAAAGGATATTTTTGTGGCCACAGAAAATATCTTTCCTACAGTATTAATGCATTAGAACATGTAGCTGGATCAGAATCATAAAGGGACATTATTCACAAGCGGTGACGGATTCAGAAACTCTGGAGACTAAAAAGCGAGGCGGGTCACTGAAGTGAGGCCTTCTAAGGGGCCGTTCACATATCGCGTCTTTTGCGCGCTCAAGCTCGTTATTTCCAATATAGGCGTGTGGTATGCGCGCTCATAATGGAAGCGTCGCGGTCGTGACGCGCACGCGGTGCGACGTGCTCGTTTTTACCAGGCGTGTCCGCACCGCATTGAGTTAAAATATCTCAACTTTTCAGAGAGTGTGACAAGAACCAACCAATCAGCTTCATCCTTTCCCGTAACAACGTTGAAAGCTCAGCCAAGATGAAGGAATTTTGAAATAAATTTAGTAGCAGAGCTACTGCAAGTGATTTTTAGTGCTGCTAATTCATTTATCCTATGCTGAAATTTCCGCCGTCTTCATGGAGAGAGCAGGTCATGGTTGCTTAGCAACGGCAGATGCCTCAGAAGCGCAAGTGCCCGAGCGCATTGGAAAGAAGGAGAAAGCGGCGCGCCTAGCATTTTCCACTCGTTTTTAGGCACGACATGTGAACGGCCCCTTAGATCTGTGGAGGTCACACCTCTCGATGGTCAATGGTGACTTGCACTTTTGAGGGAAAAAATTATGACTCTTTGTCTCAGAACATGTTAATTTGCATATTTGTTGATGCAAAGACTACTAAATATTCTTAGAAGACCATCCAAAGATGAATCCATAGAGACCAAACATGGTACAAGCATGGCCGTCGCAAGTGGGGTGAAAGGTGGTGACGATTATAGGGGCCCATGGATGAGTGGGGGCCCCCGGAGATCTCAACCGTCTGGCTGAGGTCAGTCTAAAAAGAAGATCAGGACAGTTGACAGGCCACTGCTGCGCGTCGTCATGAAAGCTTTTCATTTTCATATGTTTTTAAGCCTGGCCACTTTCCAATTTAAACATTCAAAAGAGTTTAAATCATTCAAACACAAGATGCGGAAAAGCTGAACTGATTACTCGCGCGCTGTGTTCAGCTGTGTCTCTGAGCCGCGTCTGACAGACAGCGACACTAAACTGAGCTCTCCTTTGCGAAGTTCTCCTCGAACTTTCTCTGTACCTGAACGAACAAATACAAATCGCAGTTTTAACAAACAGAAAAGGATGTGAAAAAGCCCAATTCAGCACCGCGGTGTTCTGGCGTTTAGGGCTCAAGCAGAGAAAGGCATTTCTCAAAACACTTTTTTAACACAGAATTTGCCTCTTTTTGCTCTTGTGCCGACAAATACATACAAAATATGTCAAAATACCCGTCTTGGAAAGTATGTTCGAAAAAACTGTTGGTTATGTAATAATAATACCATAATATAAATAATACCATATATTATTTAAAAATAGGTGCAGGACACTATAATCAATTTAGGTAAGTGAGTATAGCAAAATAAAGCGAACTGTGACATATTATACCAAAAAAAAAACTTCATACAGTGGACAACTAGTGAAATTGATAGAAAGAAATGGGACCAGAAATTATTCAGATACTCTGACCTCATGGTTTGCTTATGTGTGTTTTTTTCTTTAATTGCTAAATGCAACCTTTTCACACCACAGAATGAACAGAATTAAGCATTGCTTGGTAATTGTTAAACAAAGTATTGATAGTTGTGTAAATATTGCCATACTAACAGTTGTTTGAAGTTTGGTTTGATTGTTATCCATTACATATCTTTCTATCAAAGTTATCTGATATTTGTTTTCTGTACCTGGACACCTACAAACATGAAACAACTTAAACATTGTGCAATTAGCACAAATAAATAAATAGAATGAACATATAAATTAAACTATTTCAAACAGGGCCCACTGGTACAACCTGCACCGGGGCCCCACAAATCCCCGCTATAGCTCTGGGTACAGGTAAGGTTACACGATCGAGTGGTTCTTTCATAAGCATGCATAAAACAGTATTCAATACAAAAGACAATATACAAGAACAGTAATAATATACACTGTGGCCTGAAGATATGTGATAGGAAGGTCAAAGAAAGGTTCGTCTGTGAATGAAAGTCCATTTATATGGCATTGTGTGTTTATCCTATGGGTACATGAATTCCCACATTCCTGTGCACCAGTGTTATCAGCATTGGTTGCCTTGGAAGCAGAGGCCTTTTCTGCCTTTCTGAGGTGTTAGATGCCTTTTGGGGGAAGGGTCCATAGACCCTCATAGTTGGCTTGTTGTTTGGGTGAGGGGGTGTTAGAGATTATTTGTTAAATATAACAAATAGGTGTGTCTGATTGCTCCAAATGCTACAACAGTAAAATTAATTATGCAACTATATATAAAGATTTACTGAAGTGCAACTTAACTGGGTCAAAAATAGCATTCCAAGGTCAGCTAATTGTATTTAATATAAACGTATAAAGAACATCAAATGAAAGTAATACAACATGAAATAAACAAGAACAGAACAAATGGGAGGTCTATTGTGAATTCACTGCAAGATTTAATTTCATTTAAAGGCTTTTTTTTGTAGTGATTTTAAAATTGACAAAACTAGTAGTGACAGCAGCACTTTTCAACCTCGACATTAATTTACACATTTAAGGGAAAAATTTTAGATTTCAGAACAGCAAATCAGTAATTTTGAGATAAATAATCCGACCTATTGAGTGTTTTGCTAGTACTTGTCCAGACGCATCTATTCTCCTATTAAAATGTGCTCTGTGATCATGCTTTTAAATGGACAGTTTGACCTGGCTGTAAATGCATGTCTGTGATAAATAAAGGTTAATTGTAAAAGTTAATCTTCACGGCCTGCCAAAGTAATGGAGTTTAATAGCAATCCAAGTTTTATAATGACCCACCACCTCATGCGGATCCATAGCCTGCAGACGGTACTCAACACTAGTAATCTCCAATTAAAATTCTGTCCACATCATATGTCATCTTATTAGTATAAGGTGGATTATCACAGTTGAGAGTTAGGCATAGGAAAGGAGTGAGTCTGTGGAGAATATTGAGTGAAGCCGAATTGATTAACCTGCTATGCTAACCATCAGAACAACATAACCAAGCACGGGTGCAGACATATGTCAGTCAATAAAAGTCAAATCACACAGCTGTACAGTATCAATCAGGTGCATCATAAATATTCTGATCGTCCTGAAGCATCTCTTGAATAGGAGTCCGATGTTTACACCTCATTAAGTCATCATAATCCGTCCTCATTGGCTATTCTACGGCCGTGCTGGTTTTGTTGTTATTTGCCTGCACTTATTATGAATTTTTTTTTTGTACCCCAGGGACAACCCCCAAGTGCCCTTTGAGGCCATGATTTATACAAGACAGAGATTGTCCTTGCAAGCCTGGCAGATAGTTTAACAAAATTGAATGAGATCAAATTTAATGCAACCTCCATTGGGGTTGGCCACATTATTTTGAAGTGCTTCATTACAATGGAAGAGAAGGCTGGGTATCTTCATTTTGGACACTGGAGACCTCAATTCATCACATTCAATAAAGAACTGGAGCAGTGCCACAACACGGGGAGCAACCGTAACAAGTGCAAACAGAAGCACTCACTGTGTATTGATTGCTTTCGCTTAAGAAACAATGCAGATGGATAAACCGCAGATGTAAGAAACGGTCTTGTTTAAATATGCCTGAGATGGTTTCTTGAGGCTTTTAGTTTACTAAAATAATTAAGTTTAACAATCTGATGTATCTTATGTGTACTAACCACGAAACTGGTAAAGCCAGAAATTGTTAGCCCTGAATGGATTTGATCACAGCAATGCAGTTTTCAGGAGCCACAGGTTAACAGTTCACCAGGAAACAAAAATGGGTTGATATAATGAAACAAAAAATGTTGGACAATACAGATCCTGGATTTGTCAAAGTTTACTTCTTTTTTTATAAAAAACCCAAAATAAACAACTTCTTGTTCAGAGAGGTAAAGTATACACACACATTCAGTTTGCATATGGCACCCCTATATTATATATATATATATATATATATATATATATATATATATATATATACATCCATTTTAAAATGGATTGAGTTCTGTTTTCTTTGTTCTACCAATCCTTAAACCATTTCTACACTCTACACAATTAATGATATTAAACCCTAATGGGTATTTTCCATTACTAAAACACACACACACACACACGTTTGTTTTTGTGAAAAGTAGGGACATCTCATAGGCGTAATGGTTTTTATACTGTACAAACTGTATATTCTATGGCCCTTCACCAACCCTACACCTAACCCTAACCCTCACAAGAAACTTTGCATTTTTACTTTCTCAAAAAAGCTCATTCTGTATGATTTTAAGCGTTTTGAAAAATGGGGACATGGGTTATGTCCTCATAAATCACCCTCTCCTTGTAATCCCTGTGTCATAACAATGTCATTATACACAGTTGTGTCCTGATATGTCACAAAAACATGACCAAACACACAATAACTCTCAATTCTTTCTTCATTTCTACTGGAAACCCTTTTCAATTTTCAAAATTATCAAGTCAGTTTACTACAAGTTTAATCCATTTTTGTTTAATCCGGAAACACAGAACATTCAGTTTAAATTACACACAAAATTAAGTTGATGTAATAATCAACATTAGTGTGTCAAAAGAGGTCATCAAAATAATGTTTGCAACTTAATAGATTTAATTAGATCAATCGATTATAAGATTTAACTTTTAAGTAAGAAAAAAAAGATCTAAAATGCAACCTTAGGCTTTAATTTGGTCTTGCCTGCATGCATATTACCTGGGAACCGTTTTGGGTTGCAACCACTGGCTAGCTTAATTTTTCACAAAATGTTTTAATGTTCACCATCAAACTAAGCTCAGTTGAATTACTGTGGCACTGGAGGTTGAAAACCCAGAGGAGCTTGATGAAGCAACTGGTCTGATCACATGTTTCGCTCAAAGAGTAGCCATCTTGTTCCTGAGCCAGATGTGACTGTTATGTGGCGTCTGGGACACACACTCATCTATGCTGCTTCTTTGTCAAACATTTCTTTCTTGTTCTTATTTTTTTTAAAGGCTGTTTTTTGTCGCCTTACCTCTTTATAACCTCACTTTTTTTCTTTTGGTGTTTTTCAAAGCAAAGCTCTGTCTTTGTTTTCCCTCTTTTATCGTGTCCTATTATCTATCTCTCTAACTTGCGCTCCCCTCAATCTAATATCGTAAGCAGATGCTGGGAAGCCTCGAGAGAGTTTCTGCAAAATAAAAGCCTTAATGAATCGCCCTACTGCTTCGATGCTTAGCGCCGACCACATCTGTAGTCTCTCTCTTAGTGACTCTCATTTCCTAACAGGTAACACTTAAGACAAATAGAAAAAAATAAGGCTAAAATATATCAAACCACAATGTTTGTGAGAAAGCTGCCACAGGGGTGGTACCCTTTCAAAATATACACATTTGTACCTTATTTACCCCTGAAGGGTGCATATATGTACTTTAAAAGGCTCATATGATGCAATTTCATTTTTTTTCCTTTCTCTTTGGAGTGTTACAAGCTCTTGGTACATAAAGAAGATATGTAAAGTTGCAAAGAGTAAAGTCTAAAATCCAAAGAGATACTCTTTATAAAAGTTAAGAGTCAACATCACGATTTGGGGAGATTTGCATAACGCCACCCAAATGTTCATGCAAAGAAAGAAGGCGTAACTTTTATTTTTGCTGTTGCGGCCGCCATGTTTTGGAGATGCTGTTTTGTTGTGAAAGTGAAAATAATTTGTTTGGCCTTCCAAAGAGGACACAACTAAAAATCAGCGGATAAGTTGTATTTTCAACACTGTTCCAGAACAATTCAACCCAAATATTCAGATGTGTGCAGCGCATTTTGAGGAGGACAAGGACTGTTTCCTTATGAGAGTAGCCGACAATGCCAATGTCTGTTTCTATAAAGTGGGGCAATTCCAACTTTGCAAGGACAGTCTGACACTTCTGACACACAGCCTGTAAGTACATTTTCTTATGTAAAGGATTTGTCACTGATGATTCAAACGTGAGTTTTGAGCAGTGTAGAGTAACTGTTAGAGCTTGTTGTTTGTCATTTTCCGATCACAAATGCAGACATGGTTTTATGTTTACACATCACGATATGCAATGCAACGCGTAAAAACACAGTATGAGTCATGTGTATGCATAAACACATTGCACCAAATACACAAAATAATGTTCTTTTTAGCAACATCATATGAACACTATACCTATACTTGACCACTATCAATACCTTAATTGCACATATCTGTACCTTTTGAACAGGTATGCCAATGACAGCTTTTGTGCCTTTTTTCTGAGAGTGTAGCTTAGACTAACAGTGTATAGACTTTGGATTTATTTTTGATTATGAAACAAAATTATCAGATTTTTAGTTTTGGTAAATAGATCATAGAACCAATGAAATATTTAACAGCAAATTACTTAGATGCTGAGCTGGTGATTCTGCAAGGGTCTTGGCTCTGAGTTGAGTGTTTTGCTCTTTGCCCCTTGCGGGGAAGTAACCACAAACTAATTAGCAATTAATGTGTATCCTCGCCGTCCTCTAGCCCAATGAGGGGTGGCTTTCACAGGAGAAGACAACTATGTTCCCCATTATAAATTACCATACTGATGATTGATGTGTTCTCGGAAGTTTTGTCATTGATGGTTGTTATTCTTTTTTTCTGTTTATTTCATTACGTTAAACACAGTTATGGGTTTAATGGAAGTTTAGAGGAACAGGTGATGGGGCTAATTAGTCATTAGCAAAGAGTCTCAGGTCCCAAATGACAAGTGCATGCTTTACAAGGTCATAATTTGATTAAAGTGTCTGCGAGAGATGGGAGAGACAACCGCAGCATGATTAACTTGTCTCTGGGTACTGCTTGGACAGAGAGCAGCATAACTTCATCATGTGTTGATACACATATGCTTTATATAAAGGTGACTGAAGAACTTCACAGCAAACTACAGGTAAATGAATAAAGTGAAAAAGGACATTTTTACAAAATATGACAATTGCTACATCATTTATTTAATCCTACCATAGAAGACATTTCTCTTCTTAAAAAGCAGTGGATTTCTTTATGTGTAATGTAATGTTTTTTTTTATGTAATGTTTTAGTCAGTTAGTTGCATGCTAACTGCAATTAATTCATAGCCATCTTCAAGAAACAACTAAAAACATGCCTTCCATCTTTATTTAACCCTAGCACTCTCTATTCTACTCTGTCGTTTTTCTATTCTATCTACTTGTTTTCTTGTCATAGCACTTGCATTATTACACATATTATTGCTCTTTTGCTGGTTTTGATTGCTTTGGATAAAAGTGTCTGCTAAATGACTAAATCCTAGATCCTTGTTGAACGTTGAGGCAAGATGGCGCCAGTGTACCTGTCGGCAGGCCTTCGCCTGGCGTTTGTGTTTGTTCTTTTTCTACTCTTTTGTCTATCTGTAGAAAGAGTTGCCACACTCCATATATATGATCGCGAATACCTGCTTAGTATTCGTAATCTTGTCACGGATGTGCGCGTTTGGAATTCATGTGGACAGAAGCCGTTGGAGTCTGCACTTCTAGCCCGTCTACCGGCAAACATCTGTTGCACACCGGATTGTTCGCTTCATCGGAAGAAACGGCATAGGAAACGGGGGAAGAGAGGCTGTGTTCTGGCGAGATTAAAAAAATCCACCGGAGTCTTTGTCAGACGTTCCGAGTCGTCAGCAGTGGATGACATCAGTCTCCGTTTATCATCAAGCAGACGGTATTCTTCGTCCTCCCTTGCAGCAAAGTACTCTTCTCTTCACTATGTTTTCCCGGAGCATCCAGAATCAACGCTCTATTGTAGAACAGTGCGCACGAGGTTTCATGGAGGTGGAGTAAACTTTCAAAATTTTAGAGCTCTGAAGTTTGTCTCAAATCAGAGATTGTTTATCAACACCTCCCCAAATTTATCTACAGCCAACAATTTGAAGATGGCTTTAATAAATGCCAGGTCCATCTCAAATAAGACCTTTATATTAAATGATTTTATTTCATCTCGGGAGCTGGACTTTATGTTTGTGACTGAAACTTGGCTTAATGATGGTGATCTTGACTATTTTTCTGAAACCTCTCCAAGTGACTTTAACTTTTTAAGCACTCCCCGGTCATCTGGTAGGGGGGGGGGGGGGGGGGTTGCTACTATATTTAATAACCGTTTCAAATGTCGCTTGTTAGCAGTACAGGTTTATTCTAGTTTTGAGTTGCAGCTGGTTAACGTAGATTTAAACTGTCCAGTTATTTGTGCTCTTATATATAGACCCCCGAAATATAACAAACTGTTTATTCAAGAATTCTCTGAGTTTTTAACAACCGTTGTGCCGAGTTTTGAGAGGATTTTAATACTTGTTGATTTTAACTTGCATATCTGTTGCCCTAATCAGCCCATGGTAAAAGACTTTTTACATCTTATTGAGTCATTTAATTTCACCCAGTTTGTCTCAAGTCCTACTCATAAACTTGGTCATACTTTGGATTTGATTTTATCTCTGGGTGTTCCTGTCTTGAATAAAGATATTGAGGATGCCTGTTTTTCTGATCATAATCCAGTTATTTTTAATATTTCAGTTTTTAGTTCATCGTTAAATTGTAAGCCTTTAGGTCGGTATGTCCGTTCTATAAAACCTTCAACTGCTAGTGAGTTTTCAAATGCTTATACTACATTATCTTCAGTATTGCGTACCCCAGGGTCCTTATCTTTTGGTCTGGGTTTAAATGATATAGTGCCAATGTTCAATTCCATCTGTAATGAAATTATGGACACGTGTGCTCCTTTTAAAATCATAGGTGTAAAATCCAAACCACAGCCATGGCTCAATAATGATACTCGTTGCCTCCGACAAGTGTGGAGGAAAGCAGAGAGGCAATGGAAGAAAGATAAGTTGCAGGTGTCTTATGATATACTGAAGGATGCTATGGTTAAATATCAGAAGGCTGCTAAAACTGCAAAGATAAAATACTTCTCTGATCTTATTAAAAAGATTCCAAATAATCCTAAAGTGTTATTCAAGACAATAGACTCAGTTTTAAATCCTGACAAAACAACAAGCCTTGATATTACCCAGATAACATGTGATAACTTTTTAGAGTATTTCATTAACAAAATTGATGCTCTTACAGCTAGTATTACACCTTCAGTCCTCATCCTTGATTATGTCATTCCACCCTCATTAGTACATTATTTAAGTAATTTTAAACCAATTTCACTTCCTGATTTGGTGGACTTAGTCTGCCAAATGAAGCCCACTCTGTGTTCTTTAGATATTGTTCCCCCGCGCCTCCTTGTTCAGGTACTAGACGTGGTTGGTTTAGATCTTTTGTCCATAGTGAACTCCAGTTTACTGAGTGGTGTAGTGCCATCTTGCTTCAAGCATGCAGTGGAGCAACCCCTTCTAAAAAAGGCCAATCTGGACTCATCTGATTTAAAGAACTATCGGCCAATCTCAAAATTGTCTTTCCTGTCAAAAATTTTAGAGAAGGCTGTCTTTCAACAGCTTTCTACTTATTTAAATGGAAATGCTATTTTTGATATGTTTCAATCAGGATTTAGGGCTCAACACAGTACAGAGTCAGCCCTTCTCAAAGTATCAAATGACTTGTTTTTGGCTGTTGATTCAGGAAAGTGTGCAGTTTTAGTTTTAATTGATTTGACTGCTGCATTTGATACTATAGTGCATGCAATACTGTTGGAGCGTCTAAAAGAGTGGGCAGGGATTCAAGGAAAAGCTTTAAATTGGTTCAACTCATATCTATCCGGGAGAACTTTTTCTGTGGAATTAAGACATTTTTCATCTCATTCTGCTCTATTGAAGTGTGGGGTTCCACAAGGATCGATACTGGGTCCAGTCTTGTTTTCTATTTACATGCTTCCATTGGCTGAGATTTGTAAGAAACATAATGTATATTATCATCTTTATGCCGATGATACTCAGCTTTATCTACCTATAAAAAGTCTCTATTTGACTGTTTTAATGATATTAAGGAGTGGATGTCAGTTAATTTTCTCCACTTGAATGAATCGAAGACTGAAGTGATAGTGTTTGGCCCTCCGAGTTCTTCCAAACATTTAATTAGTCAGTTAGGCCCTTTTAAATCGAAGGTACATAATCAAGCTAGGAGTCTTGGTGTTCTTTTTGATGCTGAGTTAAAGTTTGATAAGCATATAAATTAAGTGGTTAGAGGTGGCTTCTTCCAATTAAGGAATATAGCCAAATTGAAACCTTTTTTGTCTTTTAATGATTTGGAAGTTGTTATGCATGCTTTCATTACGTCCAGGTTGGATTATTGTAATTCATTGTACTATGGTATTTCTCATGCATCACTTTCACGTCTGCAGTTGGTTCAAAATGCTGCTGCCAGACTATTAACCGGGACTAGGAAATATGAAAGTATAACACCTGTACTAGCATCCCTTCATTGGCTTCCAGTCAAATTTAGGATTAATTATAAGATGTTATTATTTGTTTTTAAGGGCTTAAATGGGATGGCACCAAGTTACATTAGTGAACTCCTTCAGATACATACATCCTCTAGGCCTTTAAGATCTGTACAAAGGTTTCAGCTAACCATTCCTAAGTCTCGACTTAAATCAAAAGGAGACAGGGCCTTTTCTGTTGCAGCTCCTCGTTTATGGAACAGTTTACCCCTCCATGTTAGATCTTGTGCCACCCTGGATGTATTTAAATCTCATTTAAAGACTCATCTCTTCTCTCTTGCATTTGATTGTAATTAATTTGTAAGATATTGTTTTATACTTTGTTTTATAATCTTAGACTATATGTAGTGGGCCTTATGTAAAGCACTTTGGCCAACGTGTGTTGTTTTTAAATGTGCTATATAAATAAATGTGATTGATTGATTGATTGAAATGTAATGTAATGAAAATGTGTTATAGTTTAAATTCAAATGAAATGCATTTAACAAATTAACTCATTTAATTATATAAAATGAACTTTAAAGTAAAACTGTACTTTTTAAAAAGTGTAAGTGTAAAGCAAAATCATACTTACTGTAAGTGTTTGTCAGTCGAATGCATAGTCTTTCAAAGTAGGAGGTCAACACATGCACTCTAGAAAGCTTCATCTTTGTCCAATGTCTGCTCTATTTTTCTCCAAAATGTATTTGTACTTTTTTTTAACTAACGCTGCTGCTATCTCATAACTCCCCGTACAATTGCTTGTAAATGCAGGCATCTGTGGCCCTGTCCCAAATGAAACACTTCATGTGCACTTGCAGTCTTACAGACTTACAATGGCCACCGCATGCACATGTCCATTAAGTCTACGTGACCATAGGGTGTCCCATTCATCATTTTTACATTCAGAAGGGTGCTCGCGAGTGTCCCTTTGCAGCCACTATGCACTCTCGATCCACACTTCTGCCAAACCCACACTGGGGGTGAACTGAACTGAAGTGGCATTATGTCACAAAAGTGCAGAGTCTCCGCTATTTTGTTGTTATTCCATCTCTTTAGGCTACGTTCACACTCACATTTTTTTGCCCCTATGCGACCTGTTTCTGATCTTTTCATGACAGTTTGAACGACACAGATCCGATCTTTTCAAATGCGACCCAGGCCACTTGGGTATGTGGTCCTAAATCCGATACGTATCCGATCTTTTGAAATGCGACCTCCATCTGAACGGCCAGGTCACATTTATCCGACCCGTACGTCATTGATACGCTACAAACGTCATAATTCTGCGTTGAAGTAGGCGGGAATGAGAAGATAAACAACAACCATGGCGGACGATGCTGCTTAAATAACTTTAATATTGCTAAACGAGCTCCGCTGTTGACTACACTGTTGTTATGACATCCATGTTTAGCTACTTCCGCAAACAACGAGTGACGTCGTTGGCCGTTGAGTACTCTTCTGCGCATGCGAATCACTTCTGGGTCATTTCACGTTCACACAGGAGATCACAAAAGGTCGCATTTAATTGGAAATGTGAACGGCCTTGCAAAAAAATTGAATTTTTAAAAAAAAAATTGGAATTGAGCATTAAGCCCTGCAGTGTGAACGTAGCCTTAGTTTAATTTTGAAAGAATGGTCCAGGCCAGAGCTGCCACCTTGTGGAAAAACTGATCACTGCAAAACCAAGTCAGTGTGCATGTGCGTTTTGCACATACATGCGGTTACAAAACTCGGACACTTACTATTCTGGTGACGAAATATGCTTCACGTGCAATGTATGTGGGCTCTCGCATACGCATAAAAACCGAAGTGTACTAACATAGCCATGAAAGTATTTCTCTTAAGTAGCCTTTTATTTAATTTATATTATCTGAAAGTACATTTTAAAACTTATAAAATATAATAAAAATATATATTATAAAATAAATAAGTATACTGTACATTCAGTACAATCAAGCAGACTTCTTTTTCATAAAGGTATATTGTTAATGTGACCACATGAGCATTGCATTTAACGTTATATTATTCAAGAGATGCATTCTTATCTTCACAGATAATACTATACATCTTTCTTTGCTGTCAGGTGAAGTAGCCTTGAGGCCCCAACACTAATCACTGTCAATGTCTTCCCTTCATCTGCTGAAGTGCAGCAGCGCTGCTATATGCAGGTTGCCAAAATACTGAAGAGAGTTTCTCTCACTGAGGGACTGGAGTGAATGCTGGCAGACTGGTGAATATGAGCAGGCCCTGATGTATGACTCCCGTCTGATCGATAAACAGTTGAAGCCCGGCTTCTCTCTGCTGACCTCCCTTGTTCCTCTCTCTCAACCAACCCTCTCATGCCAAACTTTTCGACTTAAACTGTCAAAGTACTTGGATGAAATTTACTCGCCAGCTTTTGGACATAAACGAATGCTAAATGTGCAGTCAGTACTGAAGCCATTTCTTATACTTTAAAATTCTGCCGGTTCACAATCTCAACTGGGTCTTGTCCAGCTTTTTGCACAGGACGTTAAAAAGTACACATATTCAGATGCAAGGTATTTATGATGTGAATGAGCACATGCATTATGAATAATCATAAGTGCATTTAAAAAAAATATATAAATAAATAAAATACTACTAATAAAAGAAAAATAATCTTCCAGAATCAGAATTCTCAAAAACTGCTTTAAATTGATTTAACTCAATTTAAGTTGTTCTGTGCTTTCATTAAACTTGAAATAATGTTAAACTCTAAAACATGGACTTGGACTTGGAATTGTAAGTTAATGGTTTTATTATTTAAGTTGCTCATAAAAGGCCTAAAAAATAACTTGTGAAACTTTATGTACATTTTGAATGTACATCAAATGTCTCGTACCAAATGGGGGAAAGCCCCAGCTTGGGATGAGAGATTATTTTCTCTTGCCTCTCTGACAAGACTGAAATATGGTTTGTACTGGTTAACCAAATGGAACACATAAATTTTCTACATTAGAAGAATTCCCATTATTTCTCCCTCAGCCATGAAAATCAATTCTGAAACGATTGTATTTACTGAGAGGGAAAAATAGTTGCGTGCCTTTTGTCTGGTCAGTGGATAGGGAGAGAGATTTTTGAGTGTTTCACACTTATACATACATTATGAACATTTTGTTCATTTCATAGGTGGTATAAACTAAAATTGCAAAAAAAATAAATAAATAAATGAATGCCCTGTAATTGTATTGCATTATTTTGTCATCATTGATTTTGAATTACTATACTAACATAATATCCTCAGTTGATAATTAGAATAACATTACATTGTTTAAAGACATATAAAAACTATATATAATGTATGTCAGACGCTGTTCCATGTTTTGTGTTCCTGTCCAAATTTTGTTCTTTCCAGGTGTTCCCCGTTTGCATTCATTTGATCCCAGGTGTGTCTCGTCTTCCCATTGTCTTGTCCTGTGTATAAATAATGTTCAAGTTTTGAGTTTGTTATTGGATGTTGAAATGTCTTCAAAGTTCCTGTGTTCATCCTTTGTGATTATATTAAAATTCCATGCTGAAGAAATCTCCAGTGTCTCCTTGCTCCTCATCCCTGTGTAGCGAGACAGAACAGCCAACCAAAAAAGTATGCAGCATCCCTTCTCCTTGATTTTCTTTTTCCAGTTTTTTGAAAGGTTTTTTTTTTTCTGGTTACCCAGAAGTATGCCGGAGAGTTCTGCAAGATTGCTGCGGTGACGGCGTTAGATGACGCTGTCTAAATCAGCTGTTCTGGCTTGGGGCCAACTACCATCGTCCTGTGGACCTCCCAGGCACCACTGGGCTAAGCTGTAGGGAAGGTGTCTAGGGAGTGTCTGGTCCCAAGTCAGAACCAGCCCGCCATCATCCGAGGCTCAACCAGGCCTTCCGCAGTTTCATATGGCAAGCGAAAAAGGACATTACCATGGCAAGCCCAGTGAATATTCATGTGGCAAGCCTGCCAGTCCCAAAGCGCACTCCAGTGCCCTCTCCTTAAAAGCGCCTTCTGGAGTGCCCTCACTCCAGTGTCGGCCCAGGCCTCAGAGTTCGCTCCAATGTTGGCCCAGACCCCCCCCTCAGAAGAGGAAACTAGGGGTGAGAAGAAGGGTGTCGACCCAGGCCCCAGAGTTCACGCCAGTGTCTGCACAGCCCCAGAGCATACCCAGGATGGGCTCCTTTTCCCGAGTTAAGCCCAGGGAGTGATCCTTATCCCCTGTCAAGCCCCGTTAATTTCCCCAAGTATTTTTTTGTGTGGGGGGAGGGGTAGTAAGGCTTCAGACGCAGACGAGTCCCCAGATCCGCTATGGCCTCCCCAGTCTCCTGATCTCCCATGGTACCCTGAATGGGTTCCGCTCTGGAGGCCTCTGACCTGAAGAACATCCAGAGCGTCCCATCTTCCCATTGTCTTGTCCTGTCCTGTGTTTAAATAGTGTTCCAGTTGAGTTCACTGTCAGCTGTTGAAATGTCTTCAAAGTTTCTGTTTACCCTTCGTGACTACATTAAAATTCCATGTTGAAGAAATCTCCAGCATCTCCTTGCTCCTCGTCCCTGTGTAGCGTGATCGAATAAGATTATCATTGTATAATTTCAATTTCATATACAGCTTAAAAGTGTTGAAACATAGTCACCAATGTGTCTAAAAGTCTCAACTTTGAGAGTTTTAGGATTTACAGAATATGAGATGATGTAAAACCTAAGCACTGAACTCTAGAGACAGTTGAAAGAAAATGTCTCATTTGTATATGCTGAGAGACACGGCCTCTGTGCCCAACTCATTTTACAATGGGTGAAAAGATGAGCCATACAGAGACGTCCTCATCCATTTTTAATAGATTCAGTGCAGTGACATCTGAGACGTGAGGTCAGCCGAGATGGGTCATGGCACTATCACAAATGCAGACGAGCGAGTTCTGGTGCTTCAGGGATACTACAGGCAACCTGCCTTTCATTAGCACTCCCAGATCTGTGGCTCCTTCCCTTGTGTGGCATGTAAATTTAGGATCCTCAAATTTGCAAATCACCTCTCTCCAAGTGATTGTAGGTAATTTAAGGAAATGTGCCAATCGATCTAAGAGGAGGTATTTTTAGGTGGCAGGCCCACTGAAGAACAGGGGGTCTCTCTCTCTTTTCGTCTCTCTGGCAGCTTCTCATTTATATTCACGCTTCTCTGTAGGACGCAATGGCTCCTTGTGGATGTCACTCAGTGCCACTTTAACAGATGAACATATCTGCAATGAGCTATGGTGCTAAAGCACTCAAACAGATGTAGAGCTGGCATTTTAATTTCCTCACACACACGTACAGACATGCACACCTCGTGCACATACATCACACGAGGAGACAGAAATACGTGCCGTACACGCGAGAGATATGGACGCAAACAGACTTATTCCTGTAAAGCATAAATCTGAGGCTCGTCATACATGGACAGGCCTGTTTTGCTCTTATCTTATGAACTCTGCTGAACATATTGGCTGCTTTTTTAGATCTGATTTTTATGTGGAAATGTGTCATGTTTGTGATGGGCTCAATGTAATGGCTGCACTCTCAGTCTAAATGGACTGGGGCTGTCATTTCATATTTGGAGTTTTCTGAGTCTGTAAATGCCTACTGTATGCTATGGAGGAGACCGAGTAAGGTTGTCACAGTCAGTCAGTTAATGCTTTTCAGTGTGCGTTTATTTTAAAGTAAGTCTGTGTATAGATATGTGTATGTTAAAAGTCTTGGCTACAAAAATAGATAAACTAAAATCTAACTGTGTTATATTGTTGAAAACCATCACAATAATCCAAAAGTATATTGTATAGTAATGCTGTAATTTAGCATCACTTGCTCACCAATGGATCCTCTGCAGTGAATGGGTGCCGTCAGAATGAGTCAAAACAGCTGATAAAAACATCACAATAATCCACAAGTAATCCACACCATTCCAGTCCATCAGTTAATGTCTTGATAAGTGAAAAGCTGTGTATTTATAAGAAACAAATCCATCATTAAAGTATCACCTCTGGACAAAAATATGAGCCCTCATCCATAATATTGCTTTCTCCAGTGACAACGTTGTCTCATCTGAATCAGGAGAAAAATATGGACTGATCAAGCACAGTTCACAAACCAAAAAAGTCCAAAACTGTTCTAAACAATCATGTTGATGTATTTTGATTTGAAAGAACAACTTTTTCCACTGGATGAAGTGAAGACAGTTTGGCCAGAAATTATTGTTTAAAGTTAAAAAGCTTTAAAGGTGGATTTGTTTCTGAAAAACGTCTCAGCTTTTCACTTCACAAGATGACTGACTAGCGTGGTGTGGATTACTTTGGATTGTGAATTATTGTGATGTTTTTATTAGCTGTTTGGACTCTCATTCTGATGGCACCCATTCACTGCAGAGGATCAATTGCTGAACAAGTGATGGACATTACTCCAAATCTGTTTTGATGAAGAAACAAACTCATCGGAATATTGCAGAGCCTTTAGTAGAGTACATTTACTGCAAATTTAAATTTAATGAACTATTCCTTTAATTTGCAATGGATTATAGTTCGCACAGTTATACATAATGCATCCTGTGACTCATATCTGATTATAACCACATATAGGCATAGGTTTCCATATTCTCTAATTTTGGCTTAAGCTATAATGAATATTTGTTTTGTGCAATAGAAGAAGAGTAGAGGTAATTATCTTGATTATTGATTCTATTAGATCCAAATAGTTCCAGTGGTTGCTCATCAAGACAATACATTCCTTTGTTTAATGTTGTAATGTTGTTTCCAATGCTTTATTTTGAATCATTTGCAATACTAATAAACTGCAAAATTGACGTTGATAATGCTGATATTAATCAAAATGATAATATCTCATAGACAAAAAGATGTGAGTTTAGTGACTCAATGCTAAAACAGAA
Source organism: Carassius carassius (assembly GCF_963082965.1). NCBI lineage: Eukaryota > Metazoa > Chordata > Actinopteri > Cypriniformes > Cyprinidae > Carassius > Carassius carassius. The sequence goes on along the minus strand of NC_081757.1, from coordinate 41,531,371 downwards.
AAAGCTGTGGCAGCAACTTTGATATTCTGATTTGGTCTGAAGTTGGGAGTTTAAGTTTAATATATTCTGACTTGTACTTTAAAGCTCAGTTTAGCTCAAGAGTAACAGAGACCCCCTCCTTGATGAACATCCCTTATATTGAGTAAAGAAATATTCTATGAAACATCTTAATGGCCTGGGTCACTCATGAGAGACGACTGGAGAGCTTAACTTAATCCTGGAAATGCAATTAATATTCTACATACCTGTGTAATTATCAGAGCGCTAAAATGCAAAAATAAAATACAGGCAAACCACACTCCTCCAGTGCAACTCATTTCACCAAAAGCCAGTTGCATCATCTATAGAGCTGGTTTGGAGTTCAGGAAAAAGCAGAAATTGACAGGTATACATTCTTTTCTCACAGAATGCTCTCAATGGTGTTGTAAAAAAAAAAAAAAAAACTCAAGAATCTCTCTCTATCCACTGACCAGCCAAAGGCAGAACTATTTTTCTCTCTCCCTGAAAGCAATCGTTTCAGAATTGATTTTCATGGCTGAGGGAGAAATAATGGGAATTCTTCTAATGTAGAAAATGTATGTGTTCCTTTTGGTTAACCAGTACAAACCATATTTCAGTCTTGTCAAAGAGGAAAGAGAAGAAATCTCTCATCCCAAGCGGGGGATTTTTCCCCTTTGGTATGAGACAACTCATCATTTTCCCAAATCAATCATATCAACTCTTGGAGCAGGAAAAGAGCCAGCACTTTTACAGATGCTCCGCCTTCATATATGTAGGCCAGCATAAAACAGTGATGGTATCAGATGATTATACCATGGTATTCTGCTTTATACCATGGAATATACATGGTAAATCATGGTATTACTAAGGTATATTTAAAAAAAAATGTTTATAATATACAACAATATGCAAGAAAGAAATGATCCAAATAACCACCATGTTGTCAAACCAAAACCTGTATGGCCCTCAAGAGTGTTGCAACCATGCCATTACATATCTTAGATAAATGCTTATATAAATTTTAATAGATTGGGATACGTTTCAGAAATAAGAACATTTCAGTTTTTTTTTTTTTTTTGGCTGAGATTATTGATCAGACACTGTCTACTGTGAACACAGTCTAGGATTCATTATTAGTATCAATGGATAGGTATTATAGGTTATTAATGATCAATCTTTTGAGTGAATGACACTATTGATTTCCAGATTTCCTTTATTGTTTAGCTTTAGCCTAAAGTAGAACTTTTATGAATTTGCACATACAGTAATACCTGCTGTTCCTAACTTGTATTGTATTGTTTGTTTAAAAAAAAAAATCTAAAAATAATTTTTGTCTGACACAATATCAGCAGCTTCCAAAAATACCATGGACCCTACTGACTTTCATTGCATGGACAAAATGGCATTTTTCAAAATAGAAAGCTGTACAGGTGTGAAATGGTAGAGGGTGAGCAAATTAACATTTTCATTTTTGGCTTACTATTCCTTTAGGGTAAGAAACGGGCTTGACTGCTGACCTGTACATAAACTACTAATTAACAGTGACATTAAGTTGCTCTTTACATTTCATTGCATACATTGTCATTGCCTCCGGCTGTTTGTCAAAGAAAATCTAGGCCCAGAAGCAGCCTATCTTGTGTTGATCACATTTGAAAACCTAAGCACTTCTGCTACCTCAGCTTTCGACTCCTGATCTCCATATGATATTGTCCCTGATGCACTGTAGGATGACATAAAAATATGGCATAATTTGCACATTATTAACAATTAAAGTGCAAAGTTTTAATCAGCAGAACGTGTTCGTGTGATTGTGTTTACTGACACCGGGGAGCTATTCCTTTAGCATTCCAATTAGCGTTTGGTTAGTCTCACGTAGCCAGACCTTCAGACTGAAGGTTTGGAATTCATGGCAGTATTCATTGGCCAAGGCCCGCCCATGAGGCCATTTGACCGGCATGTCAAACAACCAATTACAGTTCGCTTCGTTCATCGTCACGTTTCGAGGCGGGGAAATGTTGCCACAATAAACAAACTGGTGTGTAAAACTCTCAGACATTTAAAAAAAATTATGCCGGGAACTTTAAATATTTCACATACTTTTGAAAATTGTTTAGTTAATCCTGATGGTGGCTTTCTTCTTTCGTGAGGGATTTTGGCGCCACGGTATCTTTGTTTCCTGGCGGAACGTTAAAGAACGCAACACATACGTCTCGCATAAATTCTCGTAGAATTTCAACCAAACCGATGACGACTTCGGCACTCCTGAAGTGTTTCCACTTTTGTGTCCCATGTGCATGACGTCTGAGGCTGAGACTAGCGTTTGGTTTGCTTTTGGGTAGGCTACAAGCACAGTCTAGCCCTATATTATTTGCTGTATCTTTTATTGAGTAATAGACAATTCCAACTTAGGCTCATGAGGAAAATGTGCCTGTGGCAACATTTCTACAAAATTATTTTGCGTCGCATCTTGCATGTTTCTTGAAATGTCCAGTGAGTGGTGCTAAAAGTGTGTTCAGATTGATCTGAAACAGATCAAGACAATCTGGCAACGTTTAATCACGTTGGTTGTTGTACATCTCATAGCACTCATAGCATAGCAGAAATGAAATGCCTAATATGCTCAAAAAGATTAAGATTATGTCATGTTTGAAAATGTACCACTTACAATAAATTCAACCTTAAAACTAAATCATACACTATGGTAAAAGTTTTCTGAGGCCATAACTAGAGTTAATTTTGTTAATGGAAATGATGACGAAATATATTCGTTGATAACATATTAGTAGACAATGGTGCATCGAAATATGATGATAATGTATCAAAGATAGCCAGAGACTCTGTCAAAAGCATAAAATAATATTATTGGCAATATTAAGAGCATTTGGCATTTCCAATTAATGTAGGCCTGTTACATTCTTCGTATAACTACTATTATTAGTTAGGTTACTTTTATTATTAAATACATTTTAGGCTTACAATTAATTTGCCCTGGAATTATATTATGTATCACTGCATAACTGACTTGCTGTGAGGATTATAAGAGACTAGGCTATTAGTTTAGGCTAATCCTCATTAAAAATGTTTTATTTTTTTATTTTTTGACGCAGTTTGGGGGGGGGGGGGGGCTGCGAATTTGCGCTACGATACTGTTTGGTTGTATGTATCATGGCAGTTCAAATATCCAGTGAGTGGCACTAAAAGGTTAATGTGTAATCATGTTTGAAAATAACATGATGTAAAGCATACCCTAATCATAACCAAAAGTGTGAACAAAAGCAAACGTGAGATCATTTTATTTTATTTTTTTGAGAAAGCAACCATGTCATTTTAGTTCACTTTGCCATGTCTTTGAGATCTGTTATATTGTATCTTGTGCTTCACAGAACTCAAACCTGAGTGCTCAGCAGTGCTGTACCAGGTGCGCTACCGAGCAAGTTTACTATGCTAGAAAAGCTATACGTATGAAACTGTGTGATTAAAAACCTCAAAATTTGTTAGTGTACAAATCTTTCAGTATAATAAAACTGGTTGCACTTGTCATAACGTATTATTGTTCCAAGAAAGTTGTGAAAATAAGTATATGCTGATCAATAAGCTGCCCTGGTGTTCATAATTTGTGTGAAATGGAAAAAAGTGTTTTTACTGCCACTAGTGTTCATGTAAACTGAAAACTGCAGTATGTATACAATAGGTAGATTTTTTAAGTTTTGCAAAATGGTAGACATAGTTCAATGAGCTTATGTTTTAAAACTCAGTTTTGGCCACAAAAAATGGTTAAAACAAAAAGGTAGAGCAGAGAAAACGCTAAAGAGCCCATTTCCAGCAGCCCAGTGACAGATTGAGGGAAGCGGTGACTGAATCTGAGAGGGAGGGAAATGAGACGTTGTTGGCATCAGGGCGCCAAGTTGGATGACAACTGTGCCCTTTATCTGACAAGCGCCCCCAAAAAATCCCTTTTGGATTCAAAATGGGAGCCGTTATCAAATTGTGAAGAGCTGTAGTCTGAAAATATATCATATACAAGCAGCGAGCTGCTAAAAGGACACAGATGCTAGGCCCTGTCTGGTTCTTTCTCTCTCCACTTATTTTTACTTCATCTTGAGTGTTGGAAAAATATCACAACGGTTCACGAGTATATCCCCGAAAGGTTACTGCCACAGTTTTTCTTTCTTAAAGTCTTCTGCATAACTTCTGAAATGTATGTGCTCAGCCGCCGAGCCGATACTGACAAGTGACAGCTGCCATAATTGTTCAGCTCCTCTGAGATAGTTCTTTAAGCTAGCATATTTGGGTAACAGTCTTATCTTCACCATGTCTTGAAGTCTAATAGTCTCTTGCATTTCCTTATTGAGAGGCTGGAGGCTTACTGCCTTTGAGCTGTCAGGGTTGTCCTCCTTTCAGAAGTTCAAAAGTTCAGTTAGTTGTTGGAGATCAATACAGCGCTCTGAGCTAGTAAATAAATGCAGACCATGGTTATTATATGGTCGCCGTTAGATAATGTTCAAAAGAGCAAAATCATTCAACTGCCCCAAATATATATCTTTGTTGTTGGGCAAAAATAAATAAATAAATAAAGGTTTTGCCACACAAAAGCTGAATTTTGCTTACTACAATGGCGAGGAGCGTCTGTCGCCGGTACTAAAACATTTATTTTCTCGAAGCAGACTTTTTTTTGTTTGGGGGCTCATGAGGCACAGCATGGAAACCGAATGCTGCCTCATCTAAATTTCTAATTGAGATCAATTATTCATTTATGACTAATGCTGACTAATTATGGCCTCTTTTCTTGCCAAGGTTTGAAAAAAAGGAATGTGAAAATATTGCTGTTGACTCTTAAACGTGTAAGGAAATTCTGCACTCTGAACTCCGACTGCGGAACAAATACACTGACATACCTCACTTAGAGAAAACAACATATGGTCTGGACACAAATAAAAACGAGTCTGTCAGACACATAAGTGCTGCTGGCTCTTGAGGATCCAAGTTTGATTCTAAAAAGATTCCCCCTGCTTTCCTGTAAAATGAAGGCATTTTGTCAAGTTAGCTTTATTTCTGTAGCACTTTATACACTACAGATTGAAAAAAAAAATACTTACTATGAAAACAGTTCAGCTCTAAACGACACCAGCCCTCCAGGAGTCAAGTTGAAGAGCCCTGACATAGGTCTTCATGATTACTCTTTTTGAATTCTGCTTCTCTTGTTTTATTTAAGCATCATTTATATTTTCCTGCTGGTTATTTATTATGAAATGTTTCATTTTAATTTGGCATTTGTATTATTTTGCATTGTGGTTGTATTGGTTGTCAGATGTTAAGAATTCAAATCCCCAAATCAGAGCTTTATTGTTATTATTAAATGGATACATTTTCTGCCAAGTGGGTTACTTAGGGTATATTAAATATATAACAATAGTGTACTACAAAACCAGTAAAAATGCTTTATTATGCCAGGCCAGTAGCTGGCGATGTCACTTTGTAAAGAAACTTACGCATGCCTATGGACTGAACACACAATACACATGTGTATGATGCCACTGTTTACACAAATTTGAGACTATAATTGTATCATTTTCAAAATGTTGTGTTCTCAGGCCCCCAAACCGCCGTGTCATGTAAATGCCCTGTTAATCTTCCCACCCTGGCAACCTTGTACACACTTTCTCTCTAGTGCATAGTACCAACTGCATGTGCATAAAATTAAATATGAAAATCCACCATGACTGGCCCATTGATTTTAGGGATTATATATGTTGTTTTTAGTGTTAATTTCGTCAGACGAGACAAGACGAAATATGTTTGTCAACAACCTTTTTTTTCATGACTAAGACGAGACGATGACAAGACTGTACCAATGTCCAAAAACGCTGACTAAGACTAAATTAACATGCATTATTGTTGACGAAAAAAGACGAGACGAAAATGTTTTGCATAAAATAAAAACTAAGATAAAATCTCTCTTCATTTTCGTCTACAATCGTCTCTGCTTTTTCATCAACTGTTACGCCTTTAAAAATTCAGAACGAGTTTGTGGCTTCGCGCTGTTGCTCAAGTTACAGGTCGCATACTCCGGTTGCTGCCAGCCTGTGGCTGCAACACAAAACTGCTGAACACACAACACCTGAAGCGAACAAGAGTGACGAGCGCCGACGACATACTATGTCGAAGGAAGAGGCTCGATATTTGTGTGTTATAGTTAGCAGCGGTCTGTTATCAAGAAATAAAATAGGGTGGTGAGTAAAAAGAATGTGTCCACACGCCGCTCAAAAAATACAAAATAAAAAAAATTCCTGAGCGCAAGTCCACCGACTAGGCAGGCTTTTTGTGTTAGATTATAGGCCTATTTCCTGTTGCTGCACAGGCTCTTTTATTGTACAGTATATGACAGCTTATGTCCCGATGACCGGTCTTTGCATTACGATTAAAAGCAGTATCAATAAAGTAAACAATTGTGATCAGGTTAATCATTTGTGAATGTGTCTCCTAAATCAGAATTTGAAAACCAGACACATTTAACATTTGCATCCAACAAAAATGATTCAACAAGTGTATTTTGTCAGGTAATTATGACATTTAACCAATGTTTGAGATATGTGAAACACTTTTTTTACTGAAATGTTTATCAGTAATAATGTGTTATTTTAAAAAAACACTAAAAATTTTTGACTAAAACTAGACTAAAATTAAAAGACTTTTAGTCGACTAAGATACCTTGAGCTTTCTTGAATGATTAAATATGACTAAAACTAACAAGGACATTTGACACAAGACTAAGACTAAGACTAAATTAAAAATAGGTGACGAAATTAACACTAGTTGTTTTAAATCTGATTTGTGGTCTTTTGATTGAACTTTTTTATTTACTATGAATTTTACTTTATTGTATGTAATGCTCACCTTTAATCCTCTGGCCCTCTTCGGTCATTTTTGACCAAATGTTTTTATATTTTGAAATTTAAAAAATCTTAGCTTCATCGGAATGAGATGATACTTGGTGACTTTTGTCACATTAGCAATATGAACACACACAAACAAAAAAATCATGGACATGATTTGGATATTTTAAAATAAAAAATAGTAACACTTGACTTCTTCATGGTCAAAAATGACCGACATAGGAAATGAACAGGAAATACGAATGTGCAGCAATCAACACCTACACCTACTCACGTGCACACACACACACACACACACACACACACACAGAGAGAGAGAAATGAACTGGTAAGACTGCAGCAGAGCAAATAGAAAAAATGTTAAATAACATTTATTGAATTACATTGAATAAAATATCAATTAATTACAAAATTTTTGTATAAAGTGTTTTGAATTATCTCTTTCCATTCCTTATTTTGTTAGATTTTTACATTTTCAAATACTGAGTAACAAAAATGCATTCTACGTGTTCCCTTTCTAACAAGAGTTTAATGTTTGGCTGTAATCATAATGTTAAACCTGATACTTTAACCAAAAATGTCTAAACCTTGACAAAAGGCAGTCTTTTAGAATGACCAAAATGACTTTTTTTTTTTTTATGTCAAAAAACAACAACAAAATAACGAAAATCCAAAAGCCTCTGTATATATCTATAAAGGGTGCTAATACAAGAGGTTATGCAACATTACACACGTTTTTAATTTTTAATGCCTCCAGATGGCCAAATTCTCACTTCAAAAATGGTTTTGAAATGCCTTTTGCATAGTAACATAAAATTCCCTCAAAATCATGAATAATAATCAAAAAATATTATTGAACAAAAATATATTCCATTGATTTTCCTGAAAAGAAAAAAAAGTTACATTTCAATGCTTTGGTCACTTTTGATCGCAAAGGAGGCAAGTTGTGACTCCTAAAAGAAGAGTGCCAGAGGGTTAAAAGCCAAACTGTTTGAGTTTTTAATTAGTTTGCAAAATGCCATCAGAAATGAAACCTAATGAGATTTAATGAGAGCTTTGTGTCTTTTTATGCTTTGTTGTCCTAAGTTGTGTTTTCTATCTTGCATACGTAATGCATCTGATTTTTTAAAAACGTTCTTACATGATCTATATATAGGCTTTCAGCAATCTAGAACACAATATGATGAAGTCTGCAGGTAGGCAGATGGCTCAGAGTGATCGAGAATGACGTACTGCTGTCAAACAGGCAGGGCCCTGGAGTCCAACTCCATCTGTAAGAGAAAAAAAAAGTACAAAAAATGAACTATGTACAACAGGGGCTTGAGAAACGAGGCGTCTGGACAGCGTGCTCCCCTGCCCGCTCCCTTAATTGCTCTCTTTTCTCTCTGGACTGAAACTCATCCTCCCATTCCTCTGCTGGAGGATGTACAGCAGTGAGACGGTGCACCAAGGCCCTTTCTGCTGTCTTCTTTACGTCACAGTACCTTCACAGAGAAAGAAAGGAAGTGTGTTTCCTGATGAAAGAAAAAATGTGGCTCTGAGCCCACTTCACTAAATGCCAACTGCTACATACTGTTATTAGAACGGTAGGAGGTCTATATATTGTATGCCTGCACCAACCTTCCATACATGCTGTTCTTGACGAAAAACTATAAAAATATGTCCAATCAAAACTAGTTACTGGTATACAATGTCTAGCTCTGTTCATAACCATATTCAATTACTACAGTCTCATAATGATTAAATAAATGCTCCTTTCTTTTGAAAACTCTACTCATTGGTATTAGATGTCTGGGCTCTTGATCATCTGATCGTCTGGGGTCTTGAATATAATTTAGTTTAAAATTTTGCATATCAAATCCTTTAAAATTTTCAAAGAAATCGTTTATTTATTTTTATTCAAATTGAACTTTTCATTTACTGTAATAATCATTTGATTTGGAATAAAACTCAAAATGATAACAAATAAGACATTATAAATCAATATTATATTTTGTCACTGACAAAAATGGTCAAAGATGTAAGATGTTAAAGATGTACTCAAGTCCTCCTTAAGAGTTACTTTTAATTTATGTAAAATGCAATTACCTGCGTTTACACCTAGGTTTACATCATTGACATAAATTCCTTTGCGTAAGCATAAACATGTACCATTTTTTTTTTTAGATTATCATATATATACAGTATATATGAAAAACTGTGCAAGTGAACAGTAGTGTGCAATTTAAACCTAAAAGATCAAATAAAAACTTTTAGGATTTTGAAAAAAAAAAAAACAGCAACTGAAATATTTAGGATTTACCTTATCATGAAACTGGAGCTGAACCAGAATCCCATGCTTAACCAAGTTAGGCATGTTTTGGCTCATAACTTTGACCACAACGGTTGTGTTAAAGACCTTTTTGACAGCAGCTTTTTAATAAACAGTCCAGAGCCCATTAATATTAATTGCAGGCCAAAACAGAGAAGTGGAAATACTGCATCCTAAGGCAGAAAAATTCAGCTCTCATTGAGTTTAATCTGTTTTCTATTAATTCCCGCCACTTGAATACTAATCGCTCAGTAGGCCTAATGGCCTCCAAAATCACATATTAGATTTTCCACTTTCTAAAGTGACCTTTTCCATGCTGATAACATCACCTGTGCTACATCACAAGGTAACAGTTTTATCTTAATAGGATAGGATTTGTGCAGGATGGCATCCCCTTTCACAAACCGCTCACATTTACATTTTGACACACAATGAATTGTTACCCAGGGGAGCTGTTTTCAATCTTGGTTAGCAAACAGAGTAGCATCCAAATAAATGCCAACATGGCACTCCACTTAGACCTGTGAATGGAGAGGTTCAATTGGCTCTTCAGCAGCATGGTTTATCATATTTATTTAGATTTTTAAAGCAGAGCGAGATTTATTAGTTGTTAATGCTGATGGAAATGACACTTTCATTAAACAAGCAATAGTTCAAAAGGACATTATGGTTGTAGCTTTCTGGACATAATGAGTCATAATATGTCAACTCTACACAGAAAGTCAATAGCTTTCATATGTCTAAATAATGAGAGGCTAGTTTCATTCCCTGCACTTAAATGTAGTAGGAAAAAAAGAACTACCAGTTAATTTCACAAATGATAAAGAAACAGCAAGCAACAAATAGACTTAAATGTGAAATTTTGAAAACAAACAGCATTTTCGAAACAATATCTGTGCAAAGTTTAATGCTGTGAGGTTTTTTTAATTCTATTCTGAATTGTTAAAATTATTACAAATTGTATTAAGATATGTAAAAAAAAAAAAAAAGGCAAAATGCAATTCATTGAGACATTGACTTTGACATTGACTTCATTGACTTTAATATGCATGTACTGTATTTTTTTTTTTTTTTAGTTTCTGTATTAAAATTAATTGTTGTGGTGCATTAACTAAAGAATAAACACAATCTCGCTCTCTTGATATTATAATGAAAAAAGTCTCATTAAATGGCTTACGTTCTGGGGGGTGAAATTAGTGCAAATTTGTATCATTATTTTGTTCAAATATTAGTTATGATACATTTTAAATTTAATAATAACTCAAAGAAAATCAAAAGTGCCAAATCGTGTATCAGAAAACACAAAGCCCTGTATTTCCTGCATACTTTTATTATACAAAGCTTTTTAAGACTGATGATTAATGATGATTAAAAATAATTTCTTGAAATATGTTTGACAAATTTTTGTGATATTAAGGTGCATTCATTCACGTCATTACTTTTTACCTGATGGTTATACCATTTGACACTTTCAGTTTGTTCACTTTGTTTTAAATAGTTTAAACTATTCACTTTATGAATGTAAGAACTTGCAAGAACTGAATGTTGATATGATTTCTTGTTTTCATCATCGTGGATATGACAGATTTGTCATGGACCCATTCAATCAACTATATGTAATTCTGTACATTTTTGTGACTGTGGAGCCCCACACAGTTGAATGAGTGGAATTCACTGTCATAATTACAGTGGATCATGTGCTGTACATGTGCATTTGTTGCTGCCATAAAATAATTTGCCCTTTTTTGCAGAATCTTGTACCTGCTCAACAAACTAGCATACACCCAGAACTGATGTTTGTGCAAGAAACTTATTATAAATCAATGTACCATCAGAATGATATTGCAAGGTTTAAAACTTACTTTAAATACTAGACGTTATCATTTGCATGGGGTGGGGGGGGGCAGACTTTTCTTTAACAGCACGATTGTCAGACAGTCAATCTGAATGTCATCTGCTGTAGATCTCATTGTAAGGACTGTGTCACACAGACCCAGAAGCTCATGCTGTGTTGACTGGCTCGTCTCACACATGACAGCAGTGGTTTCTCATTCTTGGATGTGACTTCTCTGTTTATTCTGCCATGACCTACCGATGTTCTTTTGAATATTCAACAAGGCCAGTTTATTTATTTGTGTAACATGTAAATAACCGTTAAATGTTGAGGAACACGCTGAGCAAACAGACTCCAAGCCAATACTGATCAACTCCTCTACTCCCAAAGGTCTTGCCAGATTTGATTCTTCACAGCCATGAATTCCTACCTAAACTCAACAGATAGCAGCAGATTATGATGTTTCTGTATAAGTGCTCAGATTTAATATTATCAGACATTCATACACACACACTCACACACACACACACACAAATAAAAACATATAGACACATACCGGTATATGTAAATGTAATTTTTCTATCTATCTATCTATCTATCTATCTATCTATCTATCTATCTATCTATCTATTATTAATCATGTTTTAAAAATCCACTTTTTCAAATTGCTTAAAATCAGCTTACATATGACCAATATTCAATTAGTTAAAAGTATTGAGACTTGGATGTATTCATAAATATATAAACCTGGTTATTATTTTAAACACATTTAGTTTAATAAAGAAATCTTACCCATTACATTTAAGACAAAATTTAAAACAAAACATTTATGTTAAAATGGCAATGTTTTAAAATGCCAATGTAATCCAAACTGATTTAAAAATAATAATAAATTTTATGCGATGCAAATGCATAAACACTAAATGTAATTTCCCCCCCTTTCTTTTCACTAAGATTTGTACTTTATTTCATTCATGCCGTTGTTGTAATTGTATAAGACATTATCAGTAAATGTATAAAGAGGCGCATGTGTTTGCGGTATAAGGAGGTAAAAGTGTATTCTGACGGGATTCAGTGTCCAGGAAGCAAGAAGACAGACATGTCCCAGCAAGAAAAATGGCAAGTCAAGCTTCTAAAGAAGAGCTCCGTCAGAGATGGAGACAAAAGGGAAGTGACTGTGTGTCTGTGCTCACCGAAAGGCAAAGAGCATTTGAAGATGATGCTTTTGATTGATGTGAGGAGATGAGATCTGTGGGAAGGCAGGAGCGAGTCTTGCTTTGGCCAGACGGCAGTCTGAGATGGAGGACAGACAGTAAGATAGGATGATAAGACCAGGTCACCCCTCTGAGGTGAAGCCCCAGCACAAATGACTGTCTCTGCTGATAGACGTTTGTCAAGAGGCCCGTCTGGGAATAGAGTATGGAGTTTGGCAATCAGTTAACCCCCTCTCTGTTTTCCTCCACTGTCTTCACTTATTGAGACTGGAAGCAATTGTCTCAGTGGGAGAGCGAGGATGGGAAGCCATCTGAGAAGCAGCAATAATCTTCAAAGTTCTTTTCCACAAAATATATCAGAATAAGAAAGGACTTCAGTTTCAGCAAACGGAACATTTTGTGAAAATCACAAATATATCAGCTGTTAAATATATCACTATAATTTTATTTAAAAGCAAGAGGATTTTTTTCCGACAATCCACGAAGACATGGAAACAAAATTGCTGTTCAAAAGCAAATGGTAAAACCTCTATTATCTTCCTTTCTAAAGGCTTTCAATTGTTAAAAACATTACCTTGTGAAAAATAAGTGAGCTTAAGTGTATACTTAAAATCCTAAAAGTATATTTTTAAAAAGCAGTACTTGCAGAATATGTGAACTTAAGGTCAGAATACTTTCGTGAATATGCTTCTAAACACACTTAAGTATACTTTTAAAACAGGCACTTAATGTCAAACTGACATGTTAAATTAAATTTTAAATGATTGTATTTTAATTGTTTAATTGTAATATTTCAAAGTCAACAAAAGTCATTATGAATTACATATAAAGATAGTTAAGACCTACTTAACTGAGTAAAAAAAAGCACTTTACAGTTCAGCAAACTGCATTTATTATATTTTATTAATAAGTAATACTTTTGTTTTTAAAAAAAAATGTAAATGGTAAGAAGCATTCAGTTTGCAATTCATATGTTTTCTGCAAAAAGGTCTCTTTTTAAAATCAGTTAGCCTACCACTAGGGGATAAATCTTAATTTTTGGGATATTATTTAGATACTGGGAATAGTTCTAATATAATGTTTTGCTCTTTGAAATTCTCTTTCTTCATAATGACATTTACTGACCTGAGAGGAAAGTCAATGAATGTTCTTAAAGGGATAGTTCACCAAAAACTCACTCTGAATTTGCTTCAGACCTATAATGGTGCGTTCACATCAGACGCGAATGAAGCGTTCAGCTTGAGTGATTTACATGTTAATTCAATGCAAAGACATGAATAGACATCGTGCGTTGCGTTTCGCACGAATGAGGCGGCACAAATGACGTGGCGCGAATTGAGCATTCAATTCTGAACTTTGGCGAAATTTGGCGCCGCGCTAACCAATCAGGAGTTTGCTCTAGTAGTGATGTGATTGCGATGTAGCGAGTGGAGGGAAAATCCGAAACAACAATGGAGGACAAAGTCATCGTCGCTGTATGTGGATACCCGGAGCTGTATGATACTTCTACATACTTTTACAGAAACAGGAATAAAAAGGATCTTGCTTGGAAGAAAAAGATTAATTGAATAAAGACCAAAGATTACCTGTTAGATTTACCCAAAACAAATTATATTTTATGTTGAACCACTAAAGAGACATTAGAGCCAGCGGCAAATGTCGAGTTGAGAGTGCTCTCGGCAGATACATGAGGACTGAGCTCCCGCTGATCACATGGAGCTGATCACCGAAATCGGTGAAACACATTTTTAAATTTTTGAAGAATGTGGGAAACTAAACAGTTGATGGTAACCACTGACCTCCATAGTATAGAAAGAATAATAATACTATGGAAGTCAATAACTACTATCAACTGTTTCGGTAAGTAAATGATGGCACAACTTTAATTTTGGGGGAACTGTCCCTTTAAGGAAGGAGAAAAGATAAAACAGACACTGTATAATGTTATAGTAGTTTTCCTCAACAAACACAAGGAAAATAAAAGCAGTAGATGAACAGTTACAAGAAACTCTAAGAATACTATTTTAAACAACTGTCAAAAATAAAACAAGCCACCCTTTTAGCAAGCTTCTTTGTGGTAACGTTCATAGATAAACCAAAATCGTAAATAAATAAATGAGCATACATTATTAACAGTGCATGACATAAAACAACATTAAAACAAACTAATTAAAAATCAACCATTGCAATGTATGCTGAAAAAAAATACACTGTTTTAATTGGAATAAGACCGATAGCAGGAGTGGAATGAACCTCTCCAACCATTCATTAAGCTAAATTGGATAACTAATGAGCAGAACTGGACTCTAGATATGATCACTCTTCATTTTGTACCTGATTTGAGCCCTTATGCTGCCTAAAATGCGGACAATGAAACCCAAAACTAAAACCCATATATTCAAATAAAAGCAGCTTCAGTTTGGGTAACCGCTGACATCATTGAGTGCACAACTCCTGCTCTCTCTCCGTTCTCACTCTTTATCAGACAAACATAATTAATGGAAGTGAAGCAGAGAAAGATGCTGCAGCTTTATAGATTTTTGATGGTAATCAGTCGGATTAATTATGTGATATATGTCCCTTGTTAAGTTAATCGCAGCTGGGTAAATACGATGCATGAACTTTGATAACAAACTGGCAGCCAGGCCCCCAGACTCCTAAATCAATTTGCCAACTTCCACAAATTACTTAGTGCAAGTGCTTGTGTACAATGTGACGCAACCACAAATATCTGAGATGGGAGGATACATGTTTGCTAAAACAAAGAGGGGATTATGTTAATGATCACGGCAATCATTATGTGCTATGATAAGATTTGGCAGATCTTAAAGATCATTGCAAAAGCAGCTGTTTTAATGCTGGAAAAGTTGAGGCTCCAATATAAAGTATACAAAACTGGTCGAGTGCATGTCGAGGGTGAGCGATTCACAGAGGAAAGCTTTGCATGTATGAGGGCATATGCAAACATGTGATGCAAACCTCCATAAAGATCTAATAAAAGTTTTATACAGGCTCCCTGCAAGGCCCTGGAATAGAAAACAACATCTTTACCCAGCAGCACATGTTCACACTTGATTCTGTATGCATGCCTATATATGTATGTTTGTGTGCAAACATGCACTCGACAGGACAGTGAGTGATGACCTGCTTTCTGTAAAGCATACTTACAGACAATATGTCCAACACAAGCCAGTCTGGGGGATGGAGACTTGATTTATTTCTCGCCTCTTAACAAAATTAACACGCGCACCACTGACATGTCATCACACCTTGAAATAGTGGCCGTATGGCAGAGCACATGCGTAAAATAATAGCCATGACAATTTGACAACATCTATTATGAATTACTATTGCTGTCTGACCTCCTGCTAAGATGCTGCAAGAATAGAAGACAAGAAGAGCCATAAAACAATGTCTTACTGGGAAAATATACTCAATGTAGACATCTGAAAAAATATTTTGGGTTTTTGAAATCTCAAGTCTTTTGTTGGGATTAAAAGTCTCTTGATTCTGATGGCACAAATCATAATTTACAAATCCAATATATTACATATATCAATCTACTGAATAGACAAGGAGATTCATAAAACAGTGTCATACTGAAAAAAGTAACAATGTCTTACACGGATGGTAAACAGTAAACTGACAAGTCTTCATTTTGGTTTTCTGTCATTTCAGAACTTTTGATTGGGAATTCAGAAGTACTTGATACTGATGAAAAACCATCATTTATAAATCTAATATATCAATCTGCTGAGAAGAACAGAAGAATCATAAAATAATAATGTCTTACTGAGAAAATTAACAATGCCTCATCAAGAAAAGTAGATGTAAATGTAACTTGAGGTTAAATATCATCCATCAATAATATAATATAATATAATATTTTATAATATAATATTTTATAATATAATATTTTATAATATAATATAATATAATATAATATAATATAATATAATATAATATAATATAATATAATATAATATAATATAATATAATAGTGGGAAAAAAAGATAATTTAGACATTAGTGTCTAATTTAATGATTTAAATGCAGACAGCCTTTAACCATTACTCCTCAATGCTTCTTCAGTATCTCTCTTCATTAGCAACACATTTTAAAAACATGGGAATTCAAAAATTAATAAATAAATAATTGAACGCCATTTGTGTTGTATCATTCTGCTATCAAAGCTGTTTTTGAACATAAGAATATGTCAAGAATTATGACAAAAATCTATTAATATTGATTTAATAAAAAATTGCTGTCAAAATTAAAACTGATGTGCTCCTTGAGAAATAATAAAAAAAAAATTACATACATACCTAACTATGTCAAGCCCTGATCCTAGTGGGCTGACAGGAAACATGAAACCAAAAACAAATCAAGCAAAATCTATTTCACATCACTGTACTTAGTTATTTCATAAAATTATTAGACTTCCTAATAACACACAAATACACACCCAAATGCATGAGTACACCTTATTTTGCTCGAGTCTAATTTAGTGCTTTACTTCAGCGCCCATTCACCCTTGAGATCAATGGCCTCAGCCGCCCAAATCAGCCTCTCCAGGCTGTTCCACCCTTTCATAGGAGCACCGGTCCCGTCTGTGCAGGGTCCCCGTGCACCATTGTCCAGTATTAATAAGCTATTGATCCATGGAGACATACTTTTTCAGTGTCTGGGTCTGCCGGTAGCTCTCTTTTTGCCCGTCTGTATCGATGTGCGAGCTGCAAAAAGTGCCAGTAATGGATACACAGAGGCAGCTGAAGCCCTTGGGCATTGAAGGGATGGGGTATTTTTGTGTTTTGGTTCTCGTAAGCCTCTGTTTCGACAACCACAGGCCCCCTGGGAGGAGAGGAAGTGGCGGCTGACATCAGAGCACTGGGTCGACTGAGGAGGCCACTCCCATTTACCCTGCTGCCTGACATGATGGATTATTTTAGTCCGGCTCCTTCAGCCAAGCATCTCACCCTCTGCAGAAAGCATGCGTGTATGTATTTATATTTAGCATCAACTGAGACAATTCCACACCTTAGTTTTTCTATGACATCATTGTCATTGACAGTACATCATGAACACTGATTCAGACACTAGTTTTTTGCTCTTAAAAACATTAGAACAATGATGTGTGGTACAACATATTTAACAATGTCATTGCTGTATAAAACACCACTCTGGATCTCCACTGTAGCTGTTTTAAAGTGAAGGGGCAAAACGGATAAAACCCATACATAATGGTATTCATATATATATAATATATATATGTATTCCTATGGCTCAAGTGGTAGAGCATTGTCTTAGCAGCGCATTGTTGTGGGTTCGATTCCCAGGGAACACATGTTAGGTAAAAATTGTTAGCCTGAATGCACTGTAAGTCGCTTTGTATGAAAGCGTCTGCTAAATACATATATTTATTTATTTACATTTATATAATATAAGCAGGCGGCCTTAATTTCGACTTGCATACTACTCTTAGGGTGTATATACTTTCTAGTAAAATATGTGACCCTGGAGCACAAAACCAGTCATAAGTAGCACAGGTATATTTGTAGCAATAGCCAGAAATGCATTGTATGTGTCAAATTGGTCCAAAATTATGCCAAAAATCATTAGGATATTAAGTAAAGATAATGTTCCATGAAGATATTTTATCATTTTTTTTTTTATAATAAGTAATGAGCATTGCAAAGGTCTTCATTTGGACAACTTTAAAGACGATTTTCTCAATATTTAGAATTTATTTATTTTATTTTTATTTTTTGCACCCTCAGAACAGTAAATTATCTGTTCAATCGTTTAAATGATTTAATTTTGGCAGAAGCTGTTTTACCAACAAATCTGTAACAAAAGCTATGAGCTGAAGAAATATATGCTTCAGTTTAATGAAAACTCTAAAGAACTTCTTGGAAAGCCAGCCAGTGAACCTTGAATGCTAACTTTGTCATCCATTAGCAGAACAAGACATCCAACATGAGACGAGCATTTGGACAGTCATGGTGCGGCAACAGTGTGCCGCACCATGGAGCAAAACCCGCTTCCTGTCCTGTGCTCTAAACTCCGAAGGATTGCTTACACACATGCTGGTGGGCATCACGCATGACACTCGCCTGCCTTGACCCTCTGGAGAGATGCTCCATTTGGCCACACAGGTGCTGACGCGACAAAGTGCATGTGAGCTTGCTACTGCAGCACTACTGGGAGCACGGGAGAGACCCGATGCATAAAGCAAACAATTCCTGCTCGATTTTCCTCATTTGTCATATAAATCAGGCAATGAACGACCATAGAATAGTCATTTCATGACTGTGAAAGAGAAGCTGCCACAGAGGTTCAGAGGACTCAATCTATTTACTTGATCCTTGGAGTCAAAATCCTCTGAGAATCATTTGCAACATGTGAGGTGAGTCTCTGTTGGTCCACTGGTCCAGGGACCACTCCAGGGAGTTAACTTATCTTATGATTTGAATTAATATGTACATGTTTACTGCAGTCATTTTAACCAGGGACGGCCTGTGACATAGGCGACATGGGCAGTTGCCTAGGGCACAAAATGACTGGGGGGCGCAGAACGGAAGTTTTTTTTTTTTTTTTGGAAGTGCACCCTCTGGTGATCATTGTGCGCTCTACACCCATATATTGAGCAAAATCAACATCATTAACATAATTTTAGTACTGATCAATCATCAAACTGATTAAAATAATGTTAGAATAAAATACATTTGACTAACGAAAAATCATAAGATTTGGCAACATGCTATTTGTTGAACTAAGTTAAACAAAAGTCATGACATAATTATAATACGTCATCATAATGCATTAATTATGCATGGCACATGCAGTTAAAATAGTTTTGCCATTTATGTGCTCTTAAAGTATCATTTCTAAAAAAAAAAATGAAATTAGGAATTTGTGAAAAAAATTCTTTATAAAAAACTGCTTCTTTCTAAAAACTGCTTTATTTCATTTGACTTTATTTTCTTTCAAATGAACGTCGCCGATCCTTGCACGCAAAGGGGTTAAGCTTCTGTAATGCCGTTTTAATTTCAGTTTCATTGCTGCTTGCTTTTAATTCACCAAAAAGTGCCAAAAATATCATGACTAGGACTATAGCCTAGCATTAATAAAATGAAATAATTAAGTTTAAATATGTCATTTTCCACTGTATGCACAAAATATAAGGTATGGGTATGCTAATAAGACTATATAGCTAGCTAGCTGGCTAACATCTACAAACAAACAACAAAATGTTGCCTTTATTATGATCTAAAATCTTGATTAGGGCACCAAAAGATCCTGAGCCGGCCCTGATTTTAACACATTTGATATTACCACTGTTGAAATTCATGAAGTTGATTAGAATAATTTAATTATTTTTTAGCTTTATTTCAATTACCATCCCTAATTTGTATGACAGATTCTGCTGCCTAGAAAAGTACATTCATCTGGCCTTGTTAAAATTTCTAATTATTATAATGGCATCCTAAACTTCTGGAGGCATACATTTATTCATGTGATAAAATAATCCAAACAACAGCCTGGCACTTCCAGTTTTTCAGATATATGGTTTAATGGTCTGTGTATAATCGATGGAAATGTTCAAGCATCAGAGTAGTGTGAAGGCATCTAGTCACAAACAGATGTGATGTGAAGAAAAGTAAAGACACTGTGAGGAGGATGTGACGCCGCGTGCCTTCAGACACTCCAAACCAGTGCAATCCATTTAGTGTAATAATTTCAAGCATTGAAGCATCATTACCATAAAGGCAGATTGATTCACCGCCGTTTGGGAGATGCCGGCGGTGCAAGAAAATAAAGTAACGTGGACGGACAGCTCATTAATTCCCTCATGCTCTCGCATATGACCGAAATTTTTACACGCCGGGAATTTACAGCACTGACAGACTAACAGGGCGCACTCCTAATTTGTATCGTCTCATATTTGTTTTTGTTTTGCAGTCATCTTTATTCTTTACTGCAAATTACAGAGTGCCCTGGGTAATCTGGCAGGTCCACTGAATGTTGATGAGCCACGGCTGCAGGGATTTACAGTCCGAGCAAGTGCCGGGCCGGATGTTTATGATAATTGAGCCTGTTCTTTCGGCTTGGTCAATGCCTTGTTGTTTTTACCCCGTTCCTCTCTTTCTCTCTCAGTTCTACTGATCTCAGCTTGGTATTCATGGAGCTACAAATTTAGACTCGCCTCCCCACAACCTAATAAATTTCATCATTTGGTGCAGATTCATGAGCTTAAATAGGTGATTCAAATTTTGCTTATTTAAACTTGTTTTATTAGCCTCCTCTTGAAATGTTCTTAATAACGCCATTTTATCACCAGCAGGAGTATGTTGGGGACAAATTCTCATTGAGAACAAAGGAAAGGGCATCTGCTCGGGCTTTGTTTGAGCTGACTGAACAAACTAATGGTCAAAGAAATGTGACATAAGGTCAGACGCAAGCTACTCGTTCATCCTGTGACTACCCAGTGCCATCTGTCCAGGAGCCATATTTCAGAAGTGATACAATCCCATTAAAGCCAATGAGCAGGTTTAAAGGTAGACTAATCAAATGATTCAAAACTTTAGTCAAGGTTATGTGGCAATGTAATTTGAATTGGATACTGTGTTCACGTCATGGTCGCTTGGAAGCCACTGAGTGTAAAGTTCACCTCTCCATTCCTGAAAGGCACCGCTGGCTCCATCACAATGTGTGAAAGTTAGTCTGCCTTCTCAAGACATTCTGCAGACCCAACACAGGTCAGAACAGCTCCTGTTTGTAAATCAAGACTAACTTTTGACAAAGTCACTTTAAAACTTTTGATAAAGTCACTAATGACAGAGCCTCTCAGGCTTCATCATGCTGGTTAACCATGCTGCTGACAACAAAATCATGCTCAAACCCCCTCTCTACTGACTAGCCTGAGTTGTCCTTAAAAAGAAGTGTGCTTAATTGTATTGAACATGCACTTTAAAGTGTACTTCAAATCTTAAAAGTACATATTATAATAAACAGTTCTTGTAAGTAATATAATAGCAATGAAATAAAAGGCGACTTAAGTGTAACTATAAAGATAGACACTTTTTGTGTTTCAAAACTGCACTTTGTAAAAATGTCAAATTAAAAGATTTATTTTAAAGTATAATTACTTTACAACTTCGCTACTATTTTTTCATGCAGTGCAATAAACATGTTAAAGAACATAAAGCACTTAAACTTAAATGTAGTTTATTTTATATTACATTTAAAGCTAATTATTTTAAATGGAATAACTTCATGATAACAAATGGGTAATTATGACAGAAATAACATTAAAATATATTTAATTCACTATAAATGATCTTCAGTACATTCAGCATGGAATTTTAACCATATTACACAAATCAATAGAAGTAATAATGAAATAAAATATAAAGATGTACTGTACTTAAGTCCTATTTGTTGGTCAAAAAAATGCACTCTAATGCATTTAATATATCATTCAAATTATAATCCATTTTTTGTTTAATGACAGTTAACATGCAAATTAAGCATCCAAAACAGTACATCCAGATCACACTATAGTATATATATATATATAAAAAAATGCGTGACGGCTGCTTCGCGTTTTCTGTGTCTTTACACACCAGAATCGTTCCTGACGCGGCGCTGGTGCGCTGCTGCTACTGTAGGTGACATAGAGGGAGGCCGCCGACAGACCAGGATCTTGTGTTCACTACAACAATATCTATACTTCATGTTGAGCATAAATATAAAGCCTACTGATAAAGGACACCGTCAACAGTATTGACGGCAAAATAGATTATGTTTGACAGGTGCAATATGCCAGTGTGTCACCGGCCTAAGGTTTTCAAAAGGCATCACGTGAGTGTGAACGTCACTACAACTAGGAAAAAAATGATTGTAATTCAAACGCAGCTCCCGTCGGCATTTAAACAGACCTTTGCTCTTAACTCCGATCGGTCCAACGCAATAACGAAATCTGAGCAGGTCTAAAAACTGAAACTGTTGATGCTGCACTTTACACTTTGGAAAAGTTTTATATATATTTTTTAAAAATGAGCAGGCCTACAAGCTGGGATTGGTAATGCTGCGCTGTAATCATAGTTATTTATTTATATTTTTCATGATATTTTATTATATGATATTGGTTTGAGACTGAGAGT
Organism: Carassius carassius; assembly: GCF_963082965.1. Lineage (NCBI taxonomy): Eukaryota > Metazoa > Chordata > Actinopteri > Cypriniformes > Cyprinidae > Carassius > Carassius carassius. Next base: position 41,508,954 of record NC_081757.1, on the reverse strand, counting down.
ATTTTATTTAGTGGAGAACTTTGCAGCAGTATTTTATTTCTTATTCTTTTTTTATTTTATATATATTTTTTTTTATTAAAAAGTATTTTTAAAAAAAGTTTATGGTAATAAACAACCTATAATTTAATGTTTGCATTTCTTTCCCTTACTGTACCGAAAATGAACCGAACCGTGACTTTAAAACCGAGGTACGTACCGAACCGTGATTTTTGCGTACCGTTACACCCCTAATATATATATATATATATATATATATATATATATATATATATATATATATATATATATATATATATATATATATATAATTTAATATTTCAGTAGTTTACATGGCTACATTTGAATGACTGTCAGTGCATAAACATGCTCTTAGCAGCCAGATAATGTAGTTACATAATTTAGCAGAAGGTTACCATATTCAGCCAAATCTTGACCCCTTGAGTTTACCAGCTGGACCAGGAAAAGATAAACCTCTTTCTCCACCTTCTCTGCTTTTCTGACCTTCTAGTGTAAACCTGACCCTTCCTCATCACAGCTGAAAAGGACACTGACATTGTGTGTCTCTAAAACAAAGGCTGGCTCCTGTTACTATCAGTGAAGCGTAACCAAATCAATTCACAAACAGTCTTATCAGCAGCGAGATTAACTGATTCACCTCTATGCATTAACTCTTTACATACTAAACTGTCTGTGCCATGCTGCTTTATCTAAAGCTAAGCTTCACTTGTCGAGTGGCTTGGATCACACTGGACAGGGACGAAATGTGCCAGCAACAACTGCAGAGTGAATTCTGACATGTCCTTTCTAAAACTCACTTTTAATAACTCGCACTTTGTGCAGCAAGAGAGAAAATTCTTAAACTTATTGTCAGACTATAGTAACATACTTGCTGTTTTGTATGGTTAATTAATGGCTTTCAAAAGCATAGAAACCTTTAAATTCAAGACTTTTAAACCACAAACTCAGTAGCTATAGCAAATCAAGTGTTTGAAGGAAAGACAGTTGTAGTCACCTAATCATGAGAAAGGTCATGTAAATGTACCTTAGCATTTTGCTTTCCATAAAATACTCATAACATACAATATTTGAACTATTGTAGTACATTGTTAATACTGTACTTTCCATACTTGCCAAAATATATTTTAAACATATGCTAAAAATATACACTGAAAACAGTATTAGTTACAGTAACAGTAATGTATATATATATATAAAAATATATATATATGTATTGCCAAATGGATTATTACAGAAATAACAGTTTAAAAGAATATACTAAAGTGCAAACGTTATGTAATGTTTTCATTATGCATGCTAATTTAATTTAAGAGAAATTGGATTGTAGTTTGAATTTATATTAAATGCAATTCATTAAAATTATTTTTTTGGTGAATTAACTTTAAATGTAATATTGAGTAACAAACTCTAGTTAAAATTATAATCAAGTACATTATTTACATTGACCAACATCAAAATAAGTCTAGATTGCATCATGTCACTTTCAAACAGTTTAAAGCTAGTTATGTCTTCAATCATTTGACAAACTTTCAACTCCACCTTTATAAAAACTGCAAGATCACAAAATGTCTTAGACATGCTCTGTTAATTCTAAATAATGGCCTTATAGTTATGAATAAAATTCATTTTGACTGAGTCTGACTGCTGCAGCAGGCCATATGTCTGTCTTCTCAATTGGTGGTAACAGAAATCATTTCAGTTCTTGATGGAAGCGACCACACTTTCTGTAGTTAGCACTGTTCCAAAACGCCTTGTTACCTTCGGTTGTCCTCTATTAGTTCTGCAGACACACAGTACCAATAAGCCTGAGGGGTTTGGGAGACGTCCAACAGCAACTTGACATAAAGGCTTTCTGAAGAACACAGCGAGCAGGGCTGAAGAAATGTAGGCCACGTACTGGAACGTTTACATTGGTCTAAAAAATCTTTTACCGCTGGAAAACCCCAAACTGACTAATTGATATTTCATGCTCATTTGTATTACATTCTGTTTACTTCCATTGATACACCATTTTGTAGACATTTGTGTCATGATTTCAAAAGATTCACAGTCTGTAGCTGAACTAACTTTCTTTTTTACGCTTTTTCAGATATCAGTCACCCATTTAGGCTGTAAGTCAACTTAAAATAAACTGCATTTAAAAATGGTCAGAAGGACTTTTTACAGATTAGTTCATATTCAGGACAGACGCTTTCTGAAGACAGTGATGTTTTGTCTTTTTTTGAGAAATAAATTGGCACTAGGCATTAATATGTATAAATAATCTTTGTTGTTATCCACATATTTGAAGAACGGGGGACGAACGCAGCACATTTCTGAAAGCCTTGCATGCATTTATTTTTACATTTCCAATCCAATTCTGCATTACTCATCCAATTCAATATGGGTTTAGTAGAGGGTATCAACTTATGTCAGCAAAATAGCGTTCATTGCACATTTTCAGAGAGTAATAAGAAGCAGGGTAAACTATAATTTCTTATATATAAAAAAAGTGTTCAAATAGAACGAGTTTACTGTTAACATCTAAACTCAAATTCAATCAGAAATGTTTTAAAATTTATTCAGAAATTGTGCATTTCATAACAATCTCTGTTTGGCTAATATAATAATAATAATAATAATAATAATAATAATAATAATAATAATAATAATAATAATAATAATTATTATTATTATTATTATTATTATTATTATTATTATTATTAAGATGGGCACCCAGGTAGAATTTGTTGTGAAATACATAACTATTATTATTATTTTCATCATCATCATCACCATCAATATTATTTTTTACAAATGGAACATTAGAAAATTTTAAATAAAAGCCATTTTAAGCTTGTTATGAAATGCATAATAATAATAATTATTATTATTATCATTATTATTATTATTATTATTACAATTAGTATTTTATTATAATAATAACCATTTTGATCTTATGAAATGCATCATAATAATTATTTAATTTAATGCTGATAATAATAATAATATTATTATTATTATTATCAATGACTTTAAAAAAGAAGTTAAAATGTGAAACTCTAGCTTTCTCTTCTACAGTAATTTAGAAACGGATATCAGGAAAAATTGTCTGCATTAGATTTAGTGCATCCTGAGGACCAAACCAAGGATAATTTGACACCTGCTTAGTACAGTCTGGCACTGAATCAAAGTGTGCTAGATACTGTATTCAGTTTCCTTTTCCAGGTGTTTCAGTGCTAGCACAGCACTAAAGCTTGCTTCATCTTTGCTAAGCGAGTAAAGTGGTTTCAAAATGCAGTCTTGGATACTTAGAATCCACCCCCTCATTAACTTAATTGGCCCCTTTTCAGGCGGCTGTCTGCAAATTGTCAATTGAGACAACCCCTTAAAATGTTGTGATACTTAGCAAATTGCCTGTGATTCACAACCTGATTGTGCTATGATTATATTGTCAATGGACTTCATGATTAGGACGGTGCATAATTTGAGGTGTGCATTAGTGTTTGTTGCTATAGTGTTGAATACGTCCAACTCTAAGCCACTTGTGTAATATGTGCTTTGTTGAACAACTTAAGGGTTCATGTTTTGGCTGGTTAGCACAGCTATGCTGGTAGATGCAATAACTACACCATCTGGGATTCTGCTAGAGTGGAGCAACTGCCATTGAGATGAATGGGAATACTGACAGATAACTTTCTTCAGGTATTAAGTTGGTGCTCTATAATAGTGATCACTTAAAAGTGTGGTTCGCATGGTCACTACACATACTGAGTGCTGCTGCCAGTAATAGCTTTGGGACAATATTGTGTCAGCCGGAGAAAATGTACTTCAAATCAAGTCTTTGTTTGCAAAGTAGCCATTATAATGCAGAGCTGCAGAGTATATGCTAAAATTGTACTTAATGAAGCTGCCTCGGGTATTGCGCATTACGAGTGCATTTTACAATGATGCATTTTACAACTGATTTCCATAAATGCTTGTGTACACACAAATATCTTAACTCCCAAATGTCCAACAGGGAGTTTTTAATTTGTTTTATTTAACTGATTTCTGGATGTGTGCGTGTTGGTGGTTTTTTTTAATGTGCAATATGTAATATTGACAGCTAGTGGATGAAATGAGTACTGCAGTCCAAATTCAAAATATTGAGTTGCTTCTCCTGGCCCCTTCTCTTTAGACTCAACACTCACATGGGTTGCCAGATTGAGGACAAGGAGAAGGAAACGGGTATTACACTGTAAGTTGACGAGTTAATATCCGCATTTTATTATGTCTTTGGTCATAAAGTTTTTTAGATGGATTCTGAGGCTTTTCAGTTCAGGTAGAATTTACAATCTCTGACCCAGTTCCTTTGCTGGCTTTCGTGGCTGCAACACACTGCATTTTTCATCAACTGGCAACCCGGTGTGTTGAAATCCTATTGGTTAAATTGGCAGTGGGTGGAATCACACAGACCAAATCAAAAACTACATAAAGCACCTTTAAAAGGAATGACTAAAAAATAAAAACTATGTCAAAAATCCAAACTGTCTTGAACATAAAAGGAGATATTTTGAAGAACATTGGTAGCCAAACAGCTGATAGTGGCCATTGACTCAGTGCCGTCGCTCCCTACACACAGAGTACGCAGTCTGCGAAGGGCACCAACTCCCAGAGGGGGCACCATCCCAGTTGCTCAAAAAAAAAAAAAACCTTCCGCCATTCTCCCATCCGCGCTCGCGACCGCTTGCACCTCATGTTTTCGGCTGAATGTTCATAATTGATGGATGAACATAAATGTCATAAAGAAAACTAAAGAAAGTAAAACAATAATAATAATAAAATAAAAGTTGGCTTGACGTTAGATGTTCTAGAGTCTCAAATTTAGGGACCGTCTCTAAAGTTACATGCGATATTGGTATACACTTTCTAACGTCAGTAGCATTTGAGGAGAATGACTTACATTCATAAAAACAACTGTAATTGTTCATCTAGGTGACAGCTATAAAGCACAATTGAATTGAATGTTGGATATTTATTAAAATAAACTGTAAATCATATGTAAATTATGCTACTAGTGTGTGATCGTTATTGCTAGGAAAGTTTTTGGTTTAAATTGTGTGTGTCTTACCCTGGTTAATACATGCTGAAAGTGGCGCTTGGTTTTGCGTTTTGCGCGGGACTGCCTGGTTTCGATCTGCTAAATAGTGAGGCGTGGCCAAAGCCAGTGAAAGTACTTAATTAGCTGTTTAGAAAGCACTTGTCAGAAGAAACAGTCGAGCTACAGAGAAGGACAGCAGCTTGTGAGTGTTTAGCCTTGTCTTCTCATCAGACTAGTGTGTGATCGTCATTGCTAGGAAAGTTTTTGGTTTAAATTGTGTGTGTCTTACCCTGGTTAATACGTGCTGAAAGTGGCGCTTGGTTTTGCGTTTGCCTATCGCGGGACTGCCTGGTTTCGATCTGCTAAATAGTGAGGCGTGGCCAAAGCCAGTGAAAGTACTTAATTAGCTGTTTAGAAAGCACTTGTCAGAAGAAACAGTCGAGCTACAGAGAAGGACAGCAGCTTGTGAGTGTTTTGCCTTGTTTTCTCATCAGACTAGTGTGTGATCGTCATTGCTAGGAAAGTTTTTGGTTTAAATTGTGTGTGTCTTACCCTGGTTAATACGTGCTGAAAGTGGCGCTTGGTTTTGCGTTTGCCATCGCGGGACTGCCTGGTTTCGATCTGCTAAATAGTGAGGCGTGGCCAGCTGACTTCAATCACAGGTAATCAGGCTAATACAAAAGCGCTAAGTTTCACCGCGGCAGCCCTCGTGTGACTCCTCCTCTTGTGAAGACGGACGAGTGTAAAGACAATCGACTCTACCTGCGCGACTCCACCGAGCAAGGACACTGACAGGGCACTTGAGTATTGCTTTTCTCCTCTTTCGTTACTTTTTGTATACCTTGTTCTTAAATATCTTACACTTGTAGTCACTATGTGCTTTCAGATCTCTACTATCACTACTAACACTCGGAGAGCACGCTATGGACGTCGCAGGAAGGCCTGTCTGACAAACCTACGGCCTGTCCCTCTGACCTCTACTACTACGCTCTCTATTCCAGTTGGTCTCTGGAATTGCCAGTCTGCAGTTAACAAAGCAGACTGTATTTCTTCTCTTGCTACTCATTCCGGTCTCAACCTCATGGCACTGACAGAGACTTGGATCAAACCTGAAGATACTGCCACCTCTGCAGCCCTCTCCACTAATTTCACTTGTTCCCACACTCCTCGTACCACTGGGAGGGGTGGAGGGACAGGTCTCCTTATATCAAAGAATGGAAATTTGATCTTCAGCCATCACCTACAGGTACTGGTTCATTTGAATCACATGCCATTACTGTAACCCACCCTGTTAAAATCCACTTTGTGGTCATTTATCGTCCCCCAGGTCAATTGGGAAACTTCTTGGAGGAGTTGGATGTGCTGCTATCAAACTTTCCTGAAGATGGTACTCCTCTGGTACTGCTTGGTGACTTCAACATCCACCTAGATAAACCCCAGGCTGCTGACTTCAAAACTCTGCTCGCCTCATTTGATCTCAAGCTAGTGTCTACTACAGCGACTCACAAATCAGGCAACCAACTGGACCTCATCTACACGCGCTGTTGCTCTGTGGACAACTCTTCAGTTGCTCCACTGCACACCTCAGACCACTTCCTCATTACTGCTAACCTAGCACTTACTCCTGAAGTGCCTCACACTCCAACGCAGGTCACCTTTCGACGGAACCTACGCTCACTCTCTCCATCTCTCCTGTCTTCTGTGATTTCATCCTCGCTTCCTGCACTCTCTCAGTTCTCTGCTCTGGACACGAACAGCGCTACGGACACTCTTTGCTGCACTTTAACATCTTGCTTGGACAACTTTTGCCCACTGTTGTCTAGACCAGCACGCACTGCCCCATCTGCCCCCTGGCTGTCTGATGTTCTCCGTGAACATCGCTCTAAACTCAGGGCTGCAGAGAGGAAATGGCAGAAATCAAGAAACTCTACAGACCTCAGTGTGTATCAGTCTCTCCTCTCTTCCTTCTCTGCAAATCTCTTCACGGCTGAAACATCCTAATACCACAACAAAATTAACAGCTGTTGTGACGCTCGGACACTCTTCAAGACTTTCTCTTCTCTTCTTAATCCGCCGCCACCACCTCCTCCATCGACTCTTACAGCGGACGACTTTGCAGTTTTCTTCACAAATAAGACGAGATTCCATCAGCGGCCAATTCTCCACACCGCAGACTGAGGACAACTTCACAATGACCGATGCACACTCTTTCTCCTCCTTCTCCCCACTCTCAGAGATGGACGTCTCCGAACTTCTCCTGTCCAATCATCCTACTACTTGTCCACTTGATCCGATCCCCACTCACCTCCTTCAAGCGATCTCTTCTTCAGTCATACCTTCGCTTACTCACGTTATCAACTCCTCCCTTCACTCTGGAACATTTCCCTCAGCATTCAAGCAGGCTCGGGTAAGCCCACTGCTCAAGAAACCATCTCTAAATCCAGCGCTTCTTGAAAACTACAGACCGGTATCCCTTCTTCCATTCATTGCAAAGACACTTGAGCAAGCGGTGTTCAACCAGTTTTCTATGTTCCTTGTACAGAACAACCTCCTGGACAGCAACCAATCTGGCTTCAAAAGTGGCCACTCAACTGAGACTGCTTTTCTTATCACTGCTACACTGATGACACCCAACTCAACCTCTCATTCCAACCAGATGACCCGACGGTAGCTGCTCGCATTTCAGCCTGTCTGAGTGACATCTCTAGCTGGATGAATGACCATCACCTTCAGCTTAACCTTACGAAGACAGAACTCCTGGTGATTCCAGTTAACCCATTGCTTCATCACAACTTCTCTATACAGCTGGGCTCATCAACCATTACTCCTTCGAGGACAGCTAGAAACCTAGGAGTTGTGATGGATCATCAGTTAAGCTTCACAGACCACATTGCTACAACTACCCAGTCCTGCAGGTTTGCCTTATACAACATTAGGAAGATTAGACCCTTCCTTTCAGAGCAAGCAACCCAACTTCTTGTCCAAGCTCTTGTTCTCTCCAGACTGGACTATTGTAATGCTCTCCTGGCGGGCCTTCCTGCATGTACTGTCAAGCCTCTGCAATTGATCCAGAATGCAGCAGCGAGGGTTGTCTTCAATGAGCCAAAAAAAGCTCACGTTACTCCGCTCCTCATCAGGTTACACTGGCTACCAGTAGCTGCTCACATCAAATTCAAGGTACTGATGCTAGCCTACAAGACGACCACTGGCACGGCACCAACTTACCTAAACTCATTGGTTAAATCTTATGTGCCCTCCAGAAGTTTGCGCTCTGCAAGTGATCGACGCCTTGTGGTACCATCCCAAAGAAGTTAAAAATCACTCTCAAGGACCTTTTCCTGGACTGTGCCCAGCTGGTGGAATGACCTCCCAATCTCAATTCGTACAGCTGAGTCTTTACTCATTTTCAAGAAACAGCTAAAGACTCATCTTTTTCGCCTGCACTTAACCAACTAACACTAGCACTTTTCCTTTTCTTGTCTTTTAATTGAAAAAAAAAAAAAAAAACCTACCTATGCGTTCTATACTAGACTAACTGAGACTTGTCATGGCACTTGTATACTGTTGTTGTTTTCTTGTTGACCTAACTGCTTCTATTGTTCTCATTTGTAAGTCGCTTTGGATAAAAGCGTATGCTAAAAGATTAAATGAAAAATGAATGATTACTTTTTCACATGGGCTCAAACGCAAATTTGAAGTTCAATAGCATTTGAGGAGAAAGACTTGCAGTCATAAAACAATTGTAATGTGTTCATTTAGGTGTCAGCTACAATGCACACCTTATACATTTTTAATATATATTAAAATAAATTATAAATCATTTAGGTAAAAACAAGGCCTGTTTATCACTTTCAGGCACATTCCTGTGAACGTTTTTTTTTTTTTTTTTAACGAAAATTACCCATGGTTTTAACAATAACACCGCAAATCATTGTTCTTGTTGCCATGGTAACTGCAAATTAACCATGTTTTTGTTACTTCAAATAATAATTTACAAAGTATTAATATACTGTAATATTTTTTTGATGTTGTTGCTATAAAAAAGAGCTAAGCCATCAATAGCCTTTAAAATGACTTAAAATGCATATATAAAAAAACAATGAGGCAATGTAGGCAAATACAAAATAAACAATTTATGTACGTTATTACAAATGCCTACAAAGGGAGCCAGATGCCATGTAATTGCTGCTGTTACACTTACAGGACAATCAAATCCTTGTTTAGGCTACTGACCAAACATTTAATTCAAATAGTCACTTAATCTTTCATTTTTGGCCACCTATTTGCTATAGATGACACAGCCTTTATAATTTCTTCAACAAAAAACATGCATATCACAACCCTTACAAAAATAAACCATGGTTTTATCATAGTAAAACTGCTTAATCTCCTTTTGCATGATTTATGAATGCTTGAGACTATAAAATAAATTAGAGTCATAATAAAGTTATAGCCATAGGTAAATGTCGAGAGCTACAATTGTAATTTGAAAATAATACAATTTATTCACTTAGTTTTTTATTTGATTAAAGTTATTTTTTCACCCCTATAGTAGGTGTTTTTTTCATCATCATATTTGAGGAAGGGGTTACAACAATACAATCCTGCTTAGGGCACCCATTTGGCCAGAAGCGGCCCTGCATTGACTTCCATAGTTCTTAGAAAAAAAATGACTACCAGCAACAAAAGAAAGAAACTATGGTTTGGAACAACTTGAGGGTGAATAAATTGTACTATCCCTTTAAGATTAGCTCTCAAAAACAGACCAGTTAAACTGTGCCAGCAATTTACAGACAACTCCTATTGCCTACAAGCCTCAGTCCGCACCCAGTCCCACCAGCCCACTCTTATGCAGAGTCTTCATTTACTTCTGAAACGTTACGCACTCCAAAAGACATCATACACATCAAAAGCAATTCCTCTGTTCTTGAAACATCAGAGGAAACCCTGGCAGACCTCCTCATTTCTATCACTCTCACCAAGATGCGCTCCTCTCCACAGGAGTGTTCTGAATTATCTCCTTCTCTTCGGGGGATAAAACCTATTGTCGTTGAAGCTGATGGCTTTCAGTCAACCGGCTGTGACTCAAGCCTACATAAGACAAGTCAAGATTGCTTCACTGGGACCTAAGACTGTAGTACTCCAGCAAACTATAAAAAGAAACGGTAGCTAATGAAAGCAGAGCACTGGAGGGCCTTTGCCCTTTTGCGAGAAGGATTAGAAGTGGCTTTGTCCTTTAACGTGTGCTTTGAACAAGGAGAGCCATGGCCCTCTCACCTTATACTCAACTTCAGTCGTCAATTGATACAGTGGCATATAGTGGAGAGAGGTGTGAGGCGAGAGGGACAAACAAGAGAAAAACAAAAATGAGGACATTAACCCTCAGGCCTGCAATACCAACATTAAACCAACGTTAATCAGCCAAAAATTAACTTCACTGTAGGATATGATAGGGCTAGGTGACTTTTTTCTGATTTTATTGATTCATTTTAATGCAATGTTTGGCTACAATTTATTTATTTATTTGTTTAAATTGAGGAATCACAGTTTAAAAATATAATATTAGCAAATAGTACATTTAATTAGACAAGTTAACTACACCAATGATATCAGTTAAGAGAAAATAAAATGATCTTAAGTCATTTGTTTTATGTTTACACCATTTTGACCACTTCATATGTGCTGCACTTGGAATAGAACTTTCTTTAACCAGATGGTTAATAAAGAAAATGTTATGAAAATGTAGCTGAGTTAATTTTTTTTTAATTGTAATCATGAATCAGTTAATCAGTAAGAAAAAAAAATGCCCAGACTAATATGGGCTAAAACCAGTCTGAAAACCTTAGCAAACACATAGCAATACGCTAAAACACAATGGCTTAATTCAGAATTCTCTTGCATGCAACATTTAATATTATTCCAATAACAAATATGGCAGAAATAGTGTACTAGTTCAAATTTGGCATCTGAGCATCTTAAGCCTGGTTCACACAGGACAATTTTAAAATTGTCGGCCGATTTTCCAAACCTGAGAGACCCCACACACGGCGATAAAAAATCACGGGTCTAACAGTTTTGGTCGTACAGTGTGTGGTGTGCAGCCACAAGGCAAAATCAACACATCACACACGAACCAATTTGACTCCAGAGCATTCCGAGGTCAGACAGGAAATCTCGCAAAATCCCTCGAGATCAAACGTGACTTCAGAGTAAACAATCATGGCGGATGAAGAGGATGCAGTGGCCATAGTTTGTGCTTTGTTTGTAACCGAAAAAAAAAACAAGAAAAACAAGAAAAGGCGATGGTCAAAGAAGTGGAGACAAAGTCCTCCATCTCCGACGTCCACCGGACTTTCTGGTGTGCCATGCTGCCGGCTGTTTTGATTTTGTTTCCCGGTACTTCCTCGCCGCCTCGTCACCTCGCTCTCTGATTGGCTACACGCCACAGTCCACAAGCTGCGTGATCGTTTGTCCTCGGGGGACACCACACACGAGAAGAAATCGGGCCAAATAAATCCAACATGTTGGATATCCCCGATTTGAGATCGGAGCGGTCCCGACGTCCTTCCGAGCAGAGGAGAGCAGTCTTAACACACCACACACGGTAGGAATATCTGATCAGATTATTTTACGATAATCGGAGCATCCTTAAGATTGTCGGAAGGTGTCAATCGGGGCTAAAATCGGCCTACTTATCCTGCCGTGTGAACCAGGCTTTAGCAACAACACTGCAATGTTCTGGCAACCAACCAACCAACATCCTGGTATTATGGCTGTAAAAATAAATTACCTAACAGGAAACATTCCAACAACTTTGACTATGTTATATGTAAAAGTTAACCTATTGAACGGCTAGGAACAAATCTTGTTCAATTTTATAACACATTGTTAAGATGATATTAGAATTTTATAAAATATGCAGATGTTTGAACATTCCAACTATCAATTATTTGAATGTCCTTTAAACACTACACTTTTGAAGATGTTGCTGAAGTTCTTGAGTGGCTTAAAGGTTTAAAAAATGTATTTCTAACGGTGTTTTTTTTTTTTTTTGATGGGTCTGCAAAATACAACATAATGATAATGAGAAACTTTGTAAGTATTTGTCAACTTATTCTACTAACCCTAAACCTAACCTAACCTAACATTCTAATCTTAGAGTTAGTAGACATGTAGTTGCAAAGTTACTTATAGTTAGTAGAATGTCAAAACTGGACTAAAGTGTAACCTAACCAAAGTGGTAAAATCTCTGTTCTTACAACCAAAATTGAATGCTTTGAAGGTTTGCTAGGTGGTCAAACAGTGTAAAAAATATAGTCTATATTGTTTTATTGATTGAAATCTCACCAGATATAATGCCAAGCAACCAGCATCTGTACATCAAATACTGAATAAGTGCTGTTGTGAAAAGTGTTGCTTCCACTACTGACTTGTATTGCTAATGTTCACTGCTGTTGATGAGACACTTTAGCTGTCCATAACCACCAACAAACATAAACTAATCTGCATCTCATTTATCCCATGTGTAATCCTCCTTCTTTTTTCCCTCTTATAAATTCTCTCTTTTCAATCTACATTACCGTCTTAATCCCAGCTCATTAAGGAATACTCTTGAAGTTCAAAAATCCCCTCCTTCCTGTTTGCACACTATGATGGATGAACACATTCCTTGTGTTTGGGCCCGAGGAGCTTGATTAAAAGCCACCTCTCCGACCCTTGATGAGCGTATGGATTAAAAATGCCCACTGATTGCCTGGCCATTCCTCCCCTATTCATAATTGAAAGCTATAATGTGTACCAAGTGCTTATTAATTAAAATCATGAGGTGAAAGGCCCAAGGGGGACATTATTTAGGCCTCATTAAAAATTAATAATGTTACTTAATTGTTCTTCTTAATATTATTGCCACACACAAACAGTAACGTAATAAAAACGCAAAGAAGCTGAGTCGTTACCTTGCTGAGCGGATGTGGCATGTTTTGCATGCTGTTTATAAATTCATGACGCTTTATTCATATTTTAATTAAAGAGGGGGCGCAACTTGTTTTCATGATGAATTCCTGATCAGCAGTTATAATGCACAGCGTTCTTGATCAATGAGACACACTCAATGATGAGGTGAGGAAAGACCATTCATCTTACTGAAGATGCAGTCATTTAAAGTAAATGAATACTGAGAGAGTCTCTCTCTCTCTCTCTCTCTCTCTCTCTCTCTCTCTCTCTCTCTCTCTCTCTCTCTCTCTCTCTCTCTCTCTCTCTCTTGTCTGTCGTCCTCACTTTTTGGGTGTAAACTAGATAAAAGAAGCAGAATTACTTACTAAACTATATGTTTCCAGTACTTAAACAGTGTACTCAAAATAATTCTGATTAATTTTAGTAAATTGGGAAGACTTTTTTCTATACCAAATAGTATTTGATTAATTTATTATATACATATTAAATTCTGATTACTACTGGATTACTTTTAGATTACTTTTGATCTAAGTTTAAATGGGACTATAGCTAAAAAAAAAAATGGAGAGGCTTCTGGTTTGGCGATGTAAGAGAGAGCAGCAGAGGCGAGGACCTCCCAACCACACTCCTTTTAAACATATTTATGCGTCTTCTTTTTCTAGTCTAATTGCTTTACAATATAACATATAAGAACTACACTTAGCTCAGAAAGCGAAATGAGCAGCAATTCTAAACAGAAGCATAGTACCGCGCCAGCAACACGGTCAGGCACTACTCTAGCGGGTAAACTAGCAGTAATGGCGGCTAATGTCAGCAACAAGGACATGCCTGAAAAAGACAATACGGACAACTTGTCGATGAGTCAGCTAGTCTCCGAACTGGCAAAACAGCGGGCCAGTTTAAAAGAGGACATGGCAAGTTTAATTCAAGATTCAATCAAGCCGTTACAAGCCTCCCTTGACACGCTACGCGAAACAGTTGGCTCGTTTCAGCACAGACTTGCATCTACTGAAGTACTGGTCGGCGAAAACTTTGAAAGGCTAGCCGCCGCGGAAGAGACGCTCAAATCCTTGAAGGCACAGAATACATCTCTTCTTGACCAAATGGACGATCTTGAGAACAGATCCAGAAGGTCTAACTTGCGTATCATCAATATTCCGGAAGGCGCTGAGGATGGAAAAGACCCCATCGGATTTATATCTGGGCTGCTTAAAGAAACCATGGAGAGCGTGTTTGACAAACCTCCTGAACTTGAACGAGCGCATCGTGCGTTTCGCCCCAAACCTGAAACAGGGCAATCCCCAAGACCATTCATTGTCTGCTTCCACCAATTTCAGGAAAAGGAAAAGGCACTTCAATGGGCCAGGCGACATGATACTAAATTCAACGGAATATCACTGCGGCTATACCCGGATACGAGCGTAGCTTTAGCGAGGAAACGCACCGGATTCAAAGAAGTCAAACAATCCCTCTATTAGAAAGGCATAAAGTTTCAACTTCTGCATCCTGCACGTCTCCGTTTGAAATTTGGAGAGGAAACTCATACTTTTGATTCACCTGAGGCTGCCGAGGCTTTTTACAAACAACGCGTCCTTACACAAGACTAAAAACCGACTCTGGCCATAATATATTGTCTGTGAAGTTAAATGGCACAGACAATGTACTTCAAGCAATAAGGTGACTCTCTATCTATTCTTTTATCGCAAGTTATATAAAAAAAAATAACTTTTTTTTTTCTTTTTCTGTTTATTGCTCATTTACATATACAATGCTTAATAATGACGCTACGCTGTATTCCGTGTAAACATTGTGGTTTGGAGTCTCTCAAGAAGATCGAGATTAAGACTGGATAATCGAGAGCCATGCAATTTAAATAGGTTTCTGCGTCTTGTTTCAGTTGGGGAAGCAAGCATTAGGAAAATGTTGGGAGGATTGTTTCTAAGTTTCATTTATTCAGAAAGTATTGGAAAAGTTTTGTTGTATGTTATGATTTTAAAAAAATTGTATAGTGAGAAAAAATATATGTTGCTGATTGCATTTTTGATCTGTGTATACATGCAAATGTATATTTGTCCATGTCTGATATGGCCGATTTAACTAAATCTCCAGGGTGGTCGAAAGTTAGATTTGTTAGCTGGAATGTCAAAGGCCTAAAGAGCCCAGTCTAAAGAGGTAGAATTTTTGGACACTTAAAAAAATTTAAATCTGAAATTATATATTTACAGGAAACCCACTTACGCATTGTTGATCATCTCAGAATTAGGAAATCATGGGTGGGGCAAGTTTTCTATTCTAACTTTAACTCTAAGGCAAGGGGAACTGCCATTTATCAAGAAGATCGAGATTAAGACTGGATAATCGAGAGCCATGCAATTTAAATAGGTTTCTGCGTCTTGTTTCAGTTGGGGAAGCAAGCATTAGGAAAATGTTGGGAGGATTGTTTCTAAGTTTCATTTATTCAGAAAGTATTGGAAAAGTTTTGTTGTATGTTATGATTTTAGAAAAATTGTATAGTGAGAAAAAATATATGTTGCCGATTGCATTTTTGATCTGTGTATACATGCAAATGTATATTTGTCCATGTCTGATATGGCCGATTTAACTAAATCTCCAGGGGGGTCGAAAGTTAGATTTGTTAGCTGGAATGTCAAAGGCCTAAAGAGCCCAATCTAAAGAGGTAGAATTTTTGGACACTTAAAAAAATTTAAATCTGAAATTATATATTTACAGGAAACCCACTTACGCATTGTTGATCATCTCAGAATTACGAAATCATGGGTGGGGCAAGTTTTCTATTCTAACTTTAACTCTAAGGCAAGGGGAACTGCCATTTTGATACACAAAAGCATTCAATTTACTGCCTCTGCTTCTATTGCAGATCCTCAGGGAAGATATGTTGTAGTCTCTGGGATATTATATAATGTTCCTGACATATTAGTTAATGTATATGCGCCTAACTGGGATGATGTGAATTTTATTAATAAGCTAGTTTCATTGTTGCCAGATCTAAACACCCATCTTTTGATTTTTGGTGGCAACATAAACTGTGTAATGGATCCATCCCTTGACCGTTCTATCCCCAAATCTGTATCCCGTTCCAAGATGGCCCAAGCCTTATCTACATTCATGGATCAAGTGGGAGCTGTTGATCCTTGGCGATTTCTGTTCCCACACAACAGAGAATATTCCTATTTTTCACGTTCATGACTCCTATTCAAGAATTGATTATTTCTTTATTGATAAATCCCTCCTCCCTTCTGTTGGACAAATCGAATATTTACCTATTGTGGAATCAGACCATGCTACCCTTGCAATTAGACCTTAATTGCAATTTGAGGTATAACGAACGGCCTATGTGGAGACTAAACACAACCTTGTTATCGGATTCCTGCATTTTTGACATTTGCATCAACAGCATATAGATAATTTCCTATTACAGGATGCAAGATGCAAGTAAACTCAGTTTATTGAATACACAGTAGGTCAGATATAAAGACACAGGTCGGGGACAAACACTCAGGTGGCAATTGAAGCAGGGACGAGATGGCGATCCGGTGGTGGTGCGGTGAAGAGCGTGCTCGAGAAAACCCAGGAACCGTGGAACACCCAGACAACAAGAAGAACTGACGAAATCCAGACGAAGAACTTAAGCAGATGAGGCATGAGAACAGGACACACACCGAGGAACAACCGCAACGATTTGACAACATGAGAGGGAAATACTGGGCATATAAAGGAGTTGGAATTCATGACAGCTGGTGACACAACGAGTAACCACACCCACACAATTACACTCATGCAGACACATCAGTATGAGACAGCCGATTCATGAACCGTGACAGTACCCCTCCCCCTAGGAACGCCTCCTGGAATGCCTCCAGAATGTCTCTAGCAAGGTACCCAACTTCTCTCCTCCGGACCGTAACCCTCCCAGTCCACCAAGTACTGAAATCCGTGTCCCCTCCGTCTCGAGTCCAGAATACGGTTTGCCAAATACGTGGGTTCCCCATCTACGAGTCGCGGCGGGGGGACCGGGGCATGCGGATTAATGTGAGAATAAAACAAGGGCTTGATTTTAGACACACGGAAGGCTGGGTGGATTCTCCTGTACGCAGGAGGGAGTTTGAGTCGGACTGTCACTGGACTACTAATCTTGGTGACAGGAAACGTGCCAATGAATTTGGGAGCTAACTTGTTAGACACGGAGCGGAGAGAAATATTCTTGGTAGAAAGCCACACTTTTTGACCCACGACGTAAACGGGAGGCCTTGACCAGTGGCGATCGGCCTTGGCCTTCATGCGCCCCCCTGCTTGGAGTAGAGTCTCACGGGCTCTAGTCCAAGTACGGCGGCACCCCTGGATGAACGCGTGAGCGGAGGGGACCGCGACCTCGGATTCCAGACTCTGAAAAATTGGTGGCTGGTAACCTAAACTACACTTAAATGGCGAGAGGCCCGTGGATGACACTGGTAACGAATTGTGGGCGTACTCCAACATAGAAAGCTGCTGGCTCCATGATGACGGATTCTTGGCAACCAAACATCGCAACATTCTCTCGCGGTCCTGATTGGCTCGCTCAGACTGACCATTACTCTGGGGATGATAGCCCGAGGACAGACTGACCGTGGCCCCCAGTAACTTACAAAATTCTTGCCAAAATTTGGATACGAATTGGGAACCCCTGTCAGAGACCACGTCCATGGGGAGGCCATGTAACCGAAAGACGTGATCTATGACTGTGACCGCTGTCTCCTTGGCTGAAGGTAATTTGGGCAAGGGGATGAAATGTGCCGCCTTCGAGAACCGGTCCACTACGGTTAAAACAACCATCATGCCATTGGAGGGCGGGAGGGCGATGACAAACTCTAGAGCGATATGGGACCAGGGTCTCGAAGGGACAGGCAGCGGTCAAAGTAGCCCGTCTAGGGGTTGGTTAGATGTCTTACCAGTGGCACAGACTGAGCAAGCCAAAACAAAATCGTGAATGTCGCGAGCCATTAATGGCCACCAGAATCGTTGCTTAACTAGAAAACTAGTGCGAGTCACTCCTGGATTACAAGCCACATTGGAGCAATGACCCCATCAAATAACGTCGGACCGTAACCCCTCCAGAACAAACAAACGACTCAGTGGGCAACCAGGCGGAGGCGTTACCCCTTCTAAGGCTGTCTTGACCTTCAATTCGACCTCCCATACCAGAGTGGAGATGACAAATTTCTCAGGTAAAATGCACTCGGGGGTGACCGGGCATTCGGATGGATCAAAAATACGAGATAAAGAGTCGGGTTTGATGTTTTTGGACCCCCGGCCGTACGAGAGAACAAAATCAAAACGTCCGAAAAAAAAGAGCCCACCGAGCCTGCCTGGAGTTGAGTCTCTTAGCCGATATGATGTATTCAAGATTCTCATGATCGGTCCAAACGATAAAGGGTACCCCCGAACCCTCTAACCAATGATGCCATTCCTCCAACACTAACTTAACTGCCAACAACTCTCTTTTACCAATGTCATAATTACGTTCGGCAGGCGACAGTCAATGAGAAAAAAACGCGCAGGGATGCATCTTGTCGTCTGAGGAAGCGCGTTGTGAAAGCACTGCTCCTACTCCCACCTCTGACGCGTCGACCTCCACCACGAACTGACGTGTGGGATCAGGGGTGACAAGAATGGGAGCCGAAACGAAGCGACTTTTGAGGTTGGTGAACACTGCCTCGGTAATGTTCGACCACCTGAACGTCGTTCAGGGGGAGGTCAAGGCAGTCAGAGATGCGACTAGTTGGCTGAAGTTGCGAATGAAACGCCGGTAAAAATTGGCGAACCCCAGAAACCGCTGTAGGGCCTTACGGGAATCTGGACTTGGCCATTCTACCACAGCCTTAACCTTGTCAGGATCCATGCGCACTCCCTCAGAAGAGATGATGTACCCTAGGAAGGGAACAGACTGTGCATGAAACGAGCATTTCTCCGCCTTGACAAAAAACCCATTCTCTAACAGTCTCTGGAGCACTTGTCTGACGTGTTGAACTTGTTCCTGGAGAGATGAAGAAAAAATCAATATATCATCCAGGTAAACATATATGAATTGATCTACCATGTCTCTCAACACGTCATTCACGAGTGCCTGGAAAACCGCTGGGCTGTTGGAAAGCCCGAAGGGCATAACCAAATATTCAAAGTGCCCCCTAGGGGTATTAAAAGCGGTTTTCCATTCATCCCCCTTCCTGATGCGAACCAAATGATATGCATTGCGTAAGTCCAGTTTCGTGAAAATGGATGCTGCCTGCAACCTCTCGAAAGCTGAAGACATCAAGGGCAAAGGATAAGAATTCTTTACCGTGATGTTGTTCAGCTCTCGGTAGTCAATGCAAGGTTGCTGAGAACCATCCTTCTTCCCAACGAAAAAGAACCCCGCCCCCGCAGGAGAAGAGGAAGGCTAGATGAACCCAGAGGCCAAAGAATCAGAAATATATTTCTCCATGGCCTCCCTCTCGGGAACAGAAAGAGAGTAAAGTTTGCCCTTAGGCGGAGTTTTACCTGGCAGTAGATCTATCGCACAGTCATAGGAATGATGCGGAGGGATAGAAGCAGCACAGGACTTACTGAACACCTCCTTTAGGTCGAGGTACTCCGCGGGCATGTTAGACAAATCCGCTGCCTTAATCTGAAACACAGAACCAGACACAGAGGGACAGGCAGACACTAAACAGGATTCATGACAGTGGTTACTCCATGTGGAAATAGTGTTAGTGCACCAGTCGACCCGGGGGTTGTGTTTGGAAAGCCACGTGTGTCCCAAAACCACTGGTGCAAGTGGTGAGTCCATGAGTAGAAATGAGATGAATTCAGTGTGATTGCCAGAGGTGATGAGGGTGATACTTTCAGTGGAATGTGTAATCCGGGGAAGTTCTTGACCATTGAGTGCATTGACGGTGATCTGGTGCGAGAGAGGAGTGATGGGGATCTGAAGTTTAATAGCCAGTTTGAAGTTTGATGAAATTGCCCTCCGCTCCCGAATCCAGAAGTGCGTTGGTGTATTGCGTCGACGTTCGCCATCTCAGTCTTACCGGGAGGAGGGTTGATGGTGGTGATGAGGTCTTCTCGGCGGAGATCCCACCCAATAGTAGCCTCATACTTACTACCGGGCCTGTTCTTTTACCGGACAGGAGGGGATGAAGTGGCCCGCCCAGCCACAGTATAGACAAAGTCCCTGGGATCTCCGCCTCTCCCTCTCCTCCTGGGAAAGCTGAGCTCTCCCCACCTGCATGGGCTCGTGGTCGAATGCGGGGCTGACCGCGCTTGCACCACCGGGCTGGTGGTCCTCTGTGCTGGGCTGTGGACGGCTGGAGCGCGGCAACCTGGTCACGTGATTCAGACGAGCATCAACTCTCAGAGCGAGTTCTAGAGTCCGTAGAAGTTGTACCTGTTGGGTGAGTTCAGACACCTGCTTCACGAGTGCTTGCACCGCACGACCTGTGCCCGAGATGTTCTCCTCTTGTTGGCCCCTACGTGAGATGCTGTGAGCGATGAAGTCCTTGAGCTGGGACGTGCTTGCTGCATCCATGGTCTGGTCAGATCATTCTGTGCTGAAATAACAGGAGGATGCAAAATGCAAGTAAACTCAGTTTATTGAATATAGGTCAGATGTAAAGACAAAGGTCGGGGACAAACACTCAGATGGCAATTGAAGCAGGGACGAGATGGCAATCCGCTTAAGCAGACGAGGCATGAGAACAGGACACACAACGAGGAACAACCACAACGATCTGACAACATGAGAGGGAAATACTGGGCATATAAAGGAACTGGAATTCATGACAGCTGGTGACACTAATCAACACAACGAGTAACCACACCCACACAATTACACTCACGCAGACACATCAGTATGAGACAGCCGATTCATGAACCGTGACACAAGTTCAATACAATCTGTTATCAACAAATAAAACTGAATGGTATCTATTACATTCTAAAGGTCATATATATGAACATGGAGAAAAAGCAGGACGACTTCTAGCCCACCAGTTAAAATCTAAAGCCGCCTCTCAACTTATACCTCAAATTTGTAACAGTAATAATGATTTAATAGTTAATCCAACTGAAATTAATAACATTTTTAAGAATTACTTCTCAAATTTGTATATTTCTGAAAGCCCTGATTCTAACTCTGAAATGTTTGAATCTTTAAACAATATAAATATACCCACCCTCAATTATGAGCAGAAATTTTTTCTGGATCAGCCCATACAAATAGAAGAAATTTTAAACTCGGTCACATTAATGCAGAGCAAAAAAACTCCTGGCCCTGATGGCTATCCGATAGACTTTTATAAAAAAAAATTTGCAGATAAATTAGCCCCTATTCTTCTTTATTTGTTTGTGGATTCGTTTGAAAAGGGTAGCTTGCCACAAACCTTGAATGAAGCAAACATTATACTTTTACTAAAACCTGGAAAGGATCCTTTGAAATGTAACTCATACAGGCCAATCACTCTCTTAAACTCCGATGTAAAAATTTTGGCAAAAATCATTGCTTTACGTTTAGATACAGTAATAGAGAACTTGATTTCAAAAGACCAAACAGGTTTTGTCAGGGGTCGACATTCTTTTAGTAATATCCAGAGATTGTTAGGGATAATACACTCGTCTAAACTTTTTTAGGACCCTGTCCCTCAGGTAGTCATCTCGTTAGATGCTGAAAAAGCGTTTGACAGGGTGGAGTGGAAATATTTATTCTTTGTGGTGGAAAGATTTGGATTTGGTACATCTCTTCTCTCATTGATTAAGTTATTATACTTTTCCCCTAAAGCATCTGTAATTACAAATAGATTATGTTCAAAGTATTTCCCCCTATCATGGGGTACAAGACCAGGATGCCCTCTTAGTCCTTTACTTTTTACTTTAGCCATCGAGCCCCTATCTATAGCATTAAGACACTCACAACATTTTACTGGTATCCGCAGTAGGGGCATAGAACATAGAGTATCCTTATATGCAGATGATATGCTGTTGTATCTCTCAGATCCGATCTTAGGTATTACACAGATATTGAAAATATTGAAACAGTTTGGAACTTTCTCAGGCTATAAACTGAATTTTGCAAAAAGTGTTTGTTTCCCCATAAATAGTAAGGGCCTCCATATTTCAAATACCGATATACCTTTTCAGTTGTCTTTATCAGGTTTTAGATATTTAGGGATAAACATCACACAGGGATTCCCTAACCTTTATAAAGAGAACTTTGTTCCCCTAATCGACAAGTTAAAACTTGACTTCAAAAAATGGAATTTGTTATTTCTCTCTCTTGCAGGTAGAATTGTGTAAAAATGAATGTTCTACCAAGGTTCTTGTACTTGTTTCAATGCATTCCAATATTTTTAACAAAATCCTTTTTTCAGAACTTAGACAGACATATTTCATCATTTATATGGGGTGGTAAAACACCTAGGATTAAGAAGGAATTTCTCCAAAGACAGAGATCTCAAGGCGGATTAGCGTTTCCTAATTTCAGGTATTATTACTGGGCTGCAAATATTTCAAAAGTACTGTATTGGGTTCAGTGCCCCAAATATGTCTGGTGTATTTCAGAGGCAAACTCCTGTAATTCATCATCCCTTCCTGCTTTAGCTTTATCTAAATTGCCCCTTTGCATCTCACTGTATACTCAATGCCCAGTCGCAAACACTCTCAAGATTTGGTTTCAATTTAGACAATTTTTTTGGTTTCAAAGACTTCTCCATAGCCAGCCCTATCACATATCACATGTTCCTTCCAGCTCCATTGGACTCAGTCTTCAATCAGTGGCAACAATCAGGTCTTGTCAAATTTAGCGATCTTTTTATTGACCTTTTTTTTTTTTGCCCCTTTTTCCAATCTCTCCTCAAAATATAACCTGCCAAGATCACACCTTTTTAGATATTTTCAGGTTCGTCATCTAATACAAAATCATTGTCCCACATATCCATCCATTCCTCCCAGTACAGGATTGGATACAATTTTAAACATCCCCTTACATTTGAAGGGAATAATGTCTAATGTATACAATACTTTAATGTCAATAAAAAATATTAATCTAGACAAAATCCGGGCAGAATGGATAAAGGATTTGGCAGTGGATATATCAGAGGAAACCTGGAATAATGCCTTATTTAGATTGAATGGAACAACTTCCTGTACTCGCTTGGGTCTAATACAGTTCAAGGTCCTCCACAGACTTCATTACAGCAGCAAGGTTAGGCTGTCCAAGATATACGCAAATGTAGCTGATACATGTGAGCGTTGTCACTCTGCTAAAGCAGACCTTGCTAATATGTTCTGGGCTTGTCCCAGACTGCTGGATTACTGGACAGCTATATTAAAAATATTGTCTGAGGCATATGTTAAGGATATCAGGCCTAGTTTTGAGATGGCTATCTTTGGAGTACCTGTACAAGGTGTGGTCATGTCCAAAAATTGTCAAGACGCATGTGCTTTTGCATGTCTTTTGGCTCGGAGAAGAATATTACTTGATTGGAAATCAAATAAACCACCTTTAGTTTCACTTTGGCTTAGTGATGTGATGCTGTTTTTGAAATTGGAGAAAATTTAATATTCTCTTAGAGGATCCACTAAACGTTTTTATTCAGTATGGACTCCAATGATTTCATATTTTGAAAAAACTTAACTCTTCCCCCAAACTAAAACTAATATTTTTATTAAAAGGCCTGTGCAAATTGGAACGGATAACGCACTCCAACACAATGGGCTAACAATGATGTCAATTATTTTCTCACTGTTTTTTTCTCACTGAAATACTGTTTTTCTTTTTTTGATTTTGTTTATTTCATTTTTTTTACATTTATATATTATTGTTATTATTATTTATATTTTTCTATGTTCAGTGGGTGGGTTGTGGGAAAGTAAAAAATTGTAAAAAAATAAAAATAAATAAGGAACATTTGTTAACTCTGTCTGTATGTGATACATCACTTTGTTCTTCCTTCAATAAAAATATATCAAAAAAAAAAAATGGAGAACGTGCAAATGTGTTGTTAAATTATTGAAATATTAAATCCCAAGGGATTTATAATCCATAAAAAAATAACTATAATGTAAACTTTAAACCGTAATGTACTCCAATTACAAGTACAAAAGTTTTGGAATCTGATTCCATAAATCATATTACATGTAATTAGTTACTACCCAGCACTGTTCATCAGCATGTTTTTGACATCTCACTCTTAAAAATAAAGGTGTTTCACGATGCCATAGAAGAACCTTTTTGTCTAAATGGTTCAAGAACCTTTAACATCTGAAGAACCTTTCTGTTTCACAAAAAGATTATTTGTGGTGAAAGAAAGTTCTTCAGATTATAAAAAGGTAAAAAAATTTAATTGTTCTTTAAAAAACTTTTGACTGAATGGTTCTTTGTGGAACCAAAAAAATGGTTCTTCTATGAAGCACCTTTATTTTTAAGAGTGTATAGAGTTTAACAGTTAGTGATAATGAGGCAGGCCTTTACCTCTGTCGACAGGATCCTTCATACGTATTTAGTGTGAATTGTTCTCATCAAATTCTGTTTAATGCTGTCATTCTCACTCAGATCCTTATTGTTCTTGTGCCTGATCCCCGTTTTCAAAAGAGCAGTTTGAGTGTAGTTGAACTTTGAATTGTGAGCAGCTTGCAGCTTGACAAGTTACAGTTTCAAAGCAGCTTCCCCAACACTAGTGTTCCCTCAGGGAACATTTTGAGAGCTAAACGCCTCCTGTTATGACTTGATTGACAAAAGCAAAACACAGGCAAAATGAGTTAAAAGGCATCAGTAAATATTTCAGAGATTTCAGAGAGGTTCATTCATGCTTACTGAATGAAATATTACATCAGTAAATGTATTTCATTTTGTATAGAGAAATTTTTTTTGCAAAACTTGAAATCAAGTTTACATGGTGGTGCCAGATGTGCAAAACTTGCAGCCACAATGCTTGTGTGGCAGTCGAGGGGCATATAGGACAGTAGCAGACTACGCCACGATGGGAGTTACACCCAAAGAATCTTGTTCTCTCGTTCTAACCAGGCACTCAAGTTCGTGGATGGATCAGCCAGAGACAGTCGTCCGTACAAAAATGCATTTTTTATTATTACTTAAAAACACACAATGATCACACCCCCGAGAGAAGAGGAGGACAGGGCGGAATCTTACCAGTGGGAGACTAGTGGCTCGAGCAATGAGCATCCTTAAAAGACACCCCAATCACACGTGTCGATTTCACACACACACACGCACCGCAAGGGAAATGGCCACACTCAGTGAACACAGCCACAGCACACACCAAGGGACCCACCACCGCAAGGGGCACTGCCCCCACTGGCAGTTCTCAGCACCTGGACAAAATGGACACTTGAAAGTTGAACAAACGAAAATAACAATTACAACACAATGTCTAATCAGTCACCCGTTCTAAGGCCCAAGATTATACTGGGGTTAGCAATATGAACAGGGACTCAATCACACAATAAATCAAAAATAAACAATCAACCCTAGACAAATCACATAAAAAGGTCAAATGAAAAACATCACAACTGAGTTCAATCCTCCTTGGTCCAGTGTGAAAAGGCAATCGGGTACGACATAAATATGTGAACATGTAACGTGAAGAGTATAAGCAAAGCAGCAGTTGTTCAGCGTCGATGTAGCCAACTGGCGGCCGCACCCCCGGTTAAATAGCACTCCCTATGATTAACAACATTGCGTCACAGGCGCTGAGCTCTGATTGCTGATAGCAGAGCGCACACTCAGCTGGTGAAAGGGCTGCTGCCGCACCGGGGATTCTACAACATGAAACATTCCTTATAAGCCCACTTTATAGAGTTAACGAGTGAAAAGAGAAACAAAGCTAACCATACCTGCGGCGCTATGGTAGACAGGTAACCAGGCAGACATCAGGTCACTGGGCAGGTAAACAAGACAAGTCGCGTACCGGTGGCATCATTTATCCAAAGAAAAGTCCCGGTTTATAAAGGGGGAGTAGTCCTCGCGATTGGCTCAAAGTTACCTGCCCAGAACCACCCACAGCTGCAGCAAATCAAGCGTCACCCAGGGAGGCATGAGCCAGAAAACTGCATCCCGCCACAATCCGCCCCAGTTTTTTTTTTTTTTTTTTAATCGGCGCCCCGACGATAACCCCAAGACACTCACCTTCGCTATGCGAAACTAGTAGAGCGAATACAGAGAGACCCGGGGTACAAGTCCTCTTGCCATGACGGCTACTAGACGAAAAACACGAGAAACTTGGTACAAGTCCTCTGGCCTTGATGGCTACACAACGAAAAAAAACACTAGAGACACTTGCTATCACGGCTACTCAACGAGAAACACGAGATACTCGGTACAAGTCCTCTGGCCTTGACGGCTACTCGACGAGAAACATGAGACACTTGTTACAAGTGCTCTGCCATGACGGCTACACAACAAGAAACACTCGCTATGACGGCTACTCAACGAGAAACACGAGATACTTGGTACAAGTCCTCTGGCCTTGACGGCTACTCGACGAGAAACATGAGACACTTGTTACAAGTGCTCTGCCATGACGGCTACACAACGAGAAACACTTGCTATGACGGCTACTCAACGAGAAACACGAGATACTCGGTACAAGTCCTCTGGCCTTGACGGCTACTCGACGAGAAACATGAGACACTTGTTACAAGTGCTCTGCCATGACGGCTACACAACAAGAAACACTTGCTATGACGGCTACTCAACGAGAAACGCGAGAGCCGGGCCAGGAGCCGGGGCAGGCACAGGGCCTGGGGTCTGACGCAGGCGCTCATTACCTGCTTTCAGCGGAGCTATCAAGCCCCTCGACACCTGTAACTCATTCCCCTTGGCCACCCCGTTCCATATTTTGACAATGCACAATCTAATTGGCAAAAAAAAAGAATCCCCACCTTACCTGCCCTGTTACCGGTCCACCAAAGAACAGCTGCTGCTTTGCTTGTAAAGAAAACAGAAAAACACACAAACAGGAAAACCAAAACAAAAATTTGGTACACGTCTCTGGCTTTACCAAGCGACCCTGCCGACTACGCCAAATGTGGCAGTCGAGGGGCATATAGGACAGTAGCAGACTACGCCACGATGGGAGTTACACCCAAAGAATCTTGTTCTCTCGTTCTAACCAGGCACTCAAGTTCGTGGATGGATCAGCCAGAGACAGTCGTCCGTACAAAAATGCATTTTTTATTATTACTTAAAAACACACAATGATCACACCCCCGAGAGAAGAGGAGGACAGGGCGGAATCTTACCAGTGGGAGACTAGTGGCTCGAGCAATGAGCATCCTTAAAAGACACCCCAATCACACGTGTCGATTTCACACACACACACGCACCGCAAGGGAAATGGCCACACTCAGTGAACACAGCCACAGCACACACCAAGGGACCCACCACCGCAAGGGGCACTGCCCCCACTGGCAGTTCTCAGCACCTGGACAAAATGGACACTTGAAAGTTGAACAAACGAAAATAACAATTACAACACAATGTCTAATCAGTCACCCGTTCTAAGGCCCAAGATTATACTGGGGTTAGCAATATGAACAGGGACTCAATCACACAATAAATCAAAAATAAACAATCAACCCTAGACAAATCACATAAAAAGGTCAAATGAAAAACATCACAACTGAGTTCAATCCTCCTTGGTCCAGTGTGAAAAGGCAATCGGGTACGACATAAATATGTGAACATGTAACGTGAAGAGTATAAGCAAAGCAGCAGTTGTTCAGCGTCGATGTAGCCAACTGGCGGCCGCACCCCCGGTTAAATAGCACTCCCTATGATTAACAACATTGCGTCACAGGCGCTGAGCTCTGATTGCTGATAGCAGAGCGCACACTCAGCTGGTGAAAGGGCTGCTGCCGCACCGGGGATTCTACAACATGAAACATTCCTTATAAGCCCACTTTATAGAGTTAACGAGTGAAAAGAGAAACAAAGCTAACCATACCTGCGGCGCTATGGTAGACAGGTAACCAGGCAGACATCAGGTCACTGGGCAGGTAAACAAGACAAGTCGCGTACCGGTGGCATCATTTATCCAAAGAAAAGTCCCGGTTTATAAAGGGGGAGTAGTCCTCGCGATTGGCTCAAAGTTACCTGCCCAGAACCACCCACAGCTGCAGCAAATCAAGCGTCACCCAGGGAGGCATGAGCCAGAAAACTGCATCCCGCCACACTTGAATATTGTGGGTGGTTACCATTCATCTTACATCTTAGCCTAGTTTTGATGTAAAAGGTCACCAATTAATAAGGTATATACTACTAAATATTTTTATGGTGCTCCATTAAACTTTTGGTGTGTGTAGTGTGGATTACTTGCGGATTATTTTGATGTTTTTTTTATCAACTGTTTGGATTTTCATTTTGACAGAACCCATTCACTGCAGAGCATCAATTGATGAAACAAACTCATCTGTATCTTGGACGGACTGAAGGTGAGTACATTTTTAGCCATGTTTTTATTATTATTATTTTTGGGTGAACTATTTCTTTTTTTAATGGAATTTCAATGCAAAATATTTTTTTAACATTAGTTATATGACGCAAAATAAATTAAAATCCTCCCAAACAGGATACATTTAAATTCTTTGCATTTCAACCCAACTTCTGCTCATGAATTTGAAGGCTGCTATTGAATTACCGAAAGTAAATATTACATTATGCAACTACGCATTATTTTACAGAGAACTGGTAACGTTCTGCCTTTAAAAAATAAATAAATAAATGATGCAACAAAATTAAGGGCAGGTAGTTACAAACTAGCCAGCAATTTTAAAACACTTCACGTTCTGTTACTTCTCATTAAACAGCTGGTGCAACCCTACCCGGGTTTCATGTGGTTGCTAACTTGTTTTAGCATTAGCTGGTTTTGACCTAAAGTCAAAAGAAACCACCTCTAAATTTAATATTTAGGATTAGGGTAAATATAATCCTTAATCTTACAAATAAACAAAAGTAATTGTGATGCTAATTTAACCAAACACCACTGTAACATAATCTCTAAACCTACACAAGTCCCTTTGATCACTACATGAAAAACACTACTTAAGGAAAACAAAATACCTGAGGAGCTTTTTTTTAATACTCTTTCTGAGTTATTATTACTTTCAAAACCACACAGATTTTTGAGAGCGTTCCCTAGTTTGCTTTATCTTGTCAAGTGCATCGAAGCTAATTTGCTGTTGAAGGCGTGAATGATGCTCATTGGACCGAGACAAGACCAATAAATACCTAAGATAATGAATAGCTTGTTGCCGGCAAGCTGCTTTGACACCGCCGCTAGTTGCTTTGGAAGGCTTCCCTGCGTGCATGTGATGTGAATTTCCCTCGGGTTTTTCTCCTTTGTATGCTCAGGCATCTAGCATGGGCCTCAGCACACCTGGTGAAATTAAAAGATTTTGAAGAATTTCAATCATATCATCAGAGCCTTGCGTTAGTACACCAGATATGGGAGGAGTGTGCTGGAGAAAGAGAAAAGAAAGAAGAGGAGAGGGGGAGGATGAAGAAACACCAATGCCAGAGTAGAATTATTCAAGGAGAAATGGCACCTGGCCTAAGGGAAATCAAGGCTGCCTTCAACAGGATTACTCTTGGCACAATACGGACACAGTCTTGTTTGATGTCCCCCTCCCATCTGTCTTGTATGTAGTCTTTTATCTCACTCTAAAGTAATATAGTCTTCACTGCAATTCAATAATGGCCCAGCCGAGCCTGTCAGCCCAGGTTTGCTGGTTATCTCACACGGCGGGCCATCGTATGGTGTGTTTGTGTGCACGTGAGAGCGCGTGTCAGTATCGGTGTGTAAGGCAGGAAAAGGTGAGCCTGAGTGCCACGTTGCATGTCCATGTTCGAGTGCTGGTTTATCCCATCTGTGATCTAAATGAGAACTCCGTACTGCTGATTGTGATGAGGATACAAGCATAAAGGTATTCCTCAATGTCGTGTAGACTTTTTAAAGAGAACTTGTATCCTAATTGGGTGGAAGAGGAAGATAAACTACAACCTAGACCTGGAAATCAAGACTGACATATCTCTGCGAAGGGTAGCAATTTAGCCGGTGACTGACAGCCTTGTTACTTTTTGAGCCTCTTTTGCTAAGAAAAGAAGCCGGAAGCAATGCACAGAACCATTTAAATAGCACTCGCTCACACAGTCGATGACAGAGATGTTGAGACTGCAGGAAAACTAAATGACATGGTAAAGAAAAGAACAGTACTGCAGTTCATAATAAATAGAAGCTTAACCATTATTTAAAGTGGACCAAACAACAACTTTGTAGTTATTCTTAAAAGTCCATTAGGCCCAAATAATACACTATATGGGTACACAAGGTCTGGCATGCTTTTGCATGTGAAGTCCACGAGACTGTATGGAGTCCTACTCGAGTATTAATTAGTTAGTTACAGTCCTCAAATCTGATTTGCTGTGCAATGTTCAAAAAGTGCTGATGACAGTCCAATGCCAAAGACTCAGTTTGTGAATTTCAGTGACTGTCATTGCATGTTAGTATATAGTCACCCCAATTGGTGGCAACAAGTGACTGTCTTCATGAAGGAGTCATTGAATCATTCACTCAATCAACACAATTTGTAAAAAAAAAACTGTTTAAAACATGTGAGTGTTTAAAAGTATGTTCTATATAGCTTAAATCGGAGTAGTATGTATGAAAATAGGACATACTACAGTTGTCACGCTGTCATTGTCATGTGATCTACCAGCATTAGTTATGCTGATTCACTGCAACACAATCTCAAATTTGTAAGTATTTTATGTTTTGGCGATTTGGTGGATAATTAATAGGAATGTAAATGATCCAATTATTACCTTTTACGTATGATTTGTTTTCATTGTTTAGTGGTAGTGTTAGGGGGGGACCTTTCTGCATTCTATTTTTCTTAAAAAAAAAAAATCTTTATATAATAATAAATATATTACTCAGCATTAATGTTATGTTTCCTTAACTGTTCTATAAAAACAGTATCACACTCAGAATAGTGCAGTTAATCTAAATATCAGCACAACATGAATATTGTTTTAATATCATAAAATGTAATATAATATGTTGGGACTGAACTGGTATGTGTACCACACTGATACACCCAACAATGCCAGTAATAGACCTCTTGCTTTTAAATTAAAGGATTTTGTGACCCTTTTGTGACCCTATACTAATCTATATTTCCTGATGATGTCAAGTACCTTTCCTTGACTCTGTATCATTTTACCATACCACAAAAGTCATTAACATTTGCCCTTTAAACCACATATTTTCAGTGTCAAGTATTTCATTGTAGAAGAAAAGGATGAGTGGGCTTTTTTACACACAATTAATCACAAGCTAAATAATTCTATAAAAGGTCAACACTTCATGCCCAGTTGGACTTCCACCAAGACTGTCCTACATGTGTCATGTGACAAAAACACGATCTGCCACAGACTCTAATGGTGCTTTATTCCCTGCTCAGGCAGTTGCAGTTAAGTCAATAGTCGCTCCATCTCAAAACAAAACTATCCAAATATGATGACATTCCGGAGTTGCTTACATTGACTGTCCACACTAGTGCTGCAATTGCATTATTTTGATTGTTCAATAATTAAAAGCAAAACCATCAGGCCGCCAAAACAGCTTGACAACTTTACACAGGTCCAAAACAGCATCTGTTGGTTCATTTTCTCCCAATCTTACTTTTTCCACTGTTGGGGCATATAAAACAGAACATACACACAAACTGGACACAAACACACACACAAACCCTTGCCACACACTTCCCTGCCTGCCTATAAAGACAACAGCTATTTCAAAGGCTGCATTGATTTCTCAGCATATTTTGTGATAAAATGAGTTCCTCTCTAGTGGCCCCTAATAGTCCTATTTGAACCCCTCTTATTTGGCAGAGGCATAGAGGGACTGTAAATAGATCTGGGAGTCTAGAAAGGTGAAGGCGGCCGTCTAGGACAACTCAAGGACAATCATGTCTACAGAATTTTGAAGGTACTGCCTTGGATGCAATGCTGGCTGTCTCAACGAGGCCTTATGGTTTTAAAAAGAAAAATATAATCAGATAATTGTTTTTTTGTTTTTGTTTAGTTTTTAATGCAGATACAATTTAACTGAATTGAGCTCAAAGAAGAAGTGTGCCATTTTTACAACATTCGCTTATCCAGTTAAATTTGCATCTGTTTGTCCAAACAGTAGAGGAGGGAGGAAGAGTAGATTTAGAGGCCAATCACCAAAGGTGCGTATAGGTACCTATTGTAATCAATTGCCTTCTTCTTCTATTTAATCTATGGCAGCCCCTAGAACCGCTTGCAGGAAAGTTTGGCACACAGACATAAGACAGTTTTAACATCAACCATAGCAAGTTTGGAGTCTCTAACTCAAACCCTCTAGTGCCTCCAGCTGTTCAAATTGTTACTTATGTTTATTCTAATAACTGTTGAGACATACATTTTATAAGCAACATTCTAGTGGAACGAATAACCTACTTTTTTTAACTTGTCCAAGATTGTCTGATTATTGCCAAAATTGATCGCCAAAAGATTATCGAATTCAAGCTGATTAGTCAAACCTCTCTAGAAAAATATGTGAAAAATATCATGAACAATCTTGTGTAATAATAACCAATGGCCTGGTGGTATTTGCACAGTTTTGGCACAGCACCACCGAGTGGTCAGGAGATGTGAAATTTTTTGTTTATAACTTCTGAAAAGTTTGGCCAAAAATGACATCACTGGTCTCTTTAGATTTGATGCGACATACTGAGTTAAACGATACCAAATTCTCCTATTTTGGCCATTTTAGGTATCACCATTTTCAATTTTGTCAAAAAGTGCTGTATTTTATAAATGCATTGGCGTATAGTGTGTCTTCGGCCAAATGCCCTGAAAGTTCTCAAAACATTTTGAGGCATCTCAAAATTTTAATGAAGCTTCAAAATATGCTAACAGCTTTTGATTTAAAAATGTCTTTAATTACTTATTGTTGCATTTGGTCTGGTCGTCCCTGCCATCCTTTCATTAGTTGCTGCTTCTTTATATGGAGCTCCATCAGTGCTGCTGTCTGAAAAATAATATTATAGATTTAGACCCCATTTTTTAAGATCTTACATGAAACCACATGTATCATCCTTTCAGAAGCGTTATCTCTGCCACAGAAAATGAATTGAAATATCTTGTCTTTTTAAGAGCATTTTAGTTCTCAGTTCTTTGACTTTAATGAAGTGATGTCCAGGCTACATTGGTTTATCCAAGCGGTTTATCATGATCTATCTATCTTTGATTTTGATGCAATAGAAAACCAATCGTTTGTGGCGATACGCCAGGCAAAGCATTAGTCATCATGCCTTTGACATCATCAGCGAATTGAGTCATTTGTTTAAATTAAAATCATTCATTTGTAAATATACACTTACAGGCAAAAGGCATTCACAGCCTCATATTTTGATCTATGAAAGAATAAAAAAACGCTGCTTTAGTGATTTAGAAATATGGCTGAATATTTTGGCTCAAGGTCAGAGATGAAAAGATCTTTTCTCTGAGAAATTATTGCTGCTTCATAAGGCCGTGGCATATTAATAATGACAAATGACAAGCTAATTTCATAACATTAAAAGACATTGGGGTAAATCAGCATGCAAAAGTTAAACAAGTTCTCGTGCTGCCATCTCCCCTGTGCTTGATGGAAGATTCAATAAAGCCATCTCTGTATATATCAATCTTCTTGTTGTTTGAAATGCATATAATGTTGTTAAAAATTCAGTTCAATTTCATAGGCTATTAAATTCAACTTTAAACTGCAGGCTCATTAGACGACCAAGTTATTATATGAACAGCTGTGGCATTAAAACTGTGTAGTTCTGTAGGAATGGACAAACACCAGTAATAAAAGATATCAATCACTAACAAATCAATCAATATAATTCTGTAATATAATTCTGTCTGATCATTTTTGTTGATTTGCAAGTGGTCACTGACACCACAGACTTCCATTTAAAAACATAAATCACCAACTACAATTTCATATTTGCCAGTACTTTTGTTTAATTGTGAGTAACTTTTATATTTGAGGATGTAAAAACTAAATAAAAGAAGGAAATTATAATTTTTTCCACAATATGTTCCATGAACATGTGCAGTTAAACATGGACAATGATGTCGATGCAGCCTAAATTATCATTGATACTCATTAATTAATTATCTTTTTCATTGACAAAATAGATAGAAACAGTATGGGCATACTTATAAGGTTATATATAATATTTTTTTTAGGTTAAAAATAATAGGCATGCAACTGTATTGCTACAGTATACACAGCAATGACATCAAAACAAACTCTTCTGGGCATTTATTCAGAGGATAGCTCCAGTTTTGAAAGCTTATATGGAATTTCAAGTTGAAACATTTGAAATCTGGTCATTTGGGTCGATCAATGTGGCTGCGTTTTACTGAGACAAGTGCTATTATCCATGTCTTACTGAGAGAGAGATGCAATGTGACATGCCTTTATGTCAGTACCAACATTATACTGATTGAAGAGCAATATATGCTTAAAAACCTTATGCATTATATTTTCACATATTTCTTTAGCCAAAAAGTGCGTAATGCTTACATACTGAACAGTCTACAACCCGAATTCCGGAAAAGTTGGGACGTTTTTTAAATTTTAATAAAATGAAAACTAAAGGAATTTCAAATCACATGAGCCAATATTTTATTCACAATAGAACATAGATAACGTAGCAAATGTTTAAACTGAGAAATTTTACACTTTTATCCACTTAATTAGCTCATTTAAAATTTAATGCCTGCTACAGGTCTCAAAAAAGTTGGCACGGGGGCAACAAATGGCTAAAAAAGCAAGCAGTTTTGAAAAGATTCAGCTGGGAGAACATCTAGTGATTAATTAAGTTAATTGATATCAGGTCTGTAACATGATTAGCTATAAAAGCTTTGTCTTAGAGAAGCAGAGTCTCTCAGAAGTAAAGATGGTCAGAGGCTCTCCAATCTGTGAAAGACTGCGTAAAAAAATAGTGGAAAACTTTAAAAACAATGTTCCTCAACGTCAAATTGCAAAGGCTTTGCAAATCTCATCATCTACAGTGCATAACATCATCAAAAGATTCAGAGAAACTGGAGAAATCTCTGTGCGTAAGGGACAAGGCCGGAGACCTTTATTGGATGCCCGTGGTCTTCGGGCTCTCAGACGACAGTGCATCACTCATCGGCATGATTGTGTCAATGACATTACTAAATGGGCCCAGGAATACTTTCAGAAACCACTGTCGGTAAACACAATCCGCCGTGCCATCAGCAAATGCCAACTAAAGCTCTATCATGCAAAAAGGAAGCCATATGTGAACATGGTCCAGAAGCGCCGTCGTGTCCTGTGGGCCAAGGCTCATTTAAAATGGACTATTTCAAAGTGGAATAGTGTTTTATGGTCAGACGAGTCCAAATTTGACATTCTTGTTGGAAATCACGGACGCCGTGTCCTCCGGGCTAAAGAGGAGGGAGACCTTCCAGCATGTTATCAGCGTTCAGTTCAAAAGCCAGCATCTCTGATGGTATGGGGGTGCATAAGTGCATACGGTATGGGCAGCTTGCATGTTTTGGAAGGCTCTGTGAATGCTGAAAGGTATATAAAGGTTTTAGAGCAACATATGCTTCCCTCCAAACAACGTCTATTTCAGGGAAGGCCTTGTTTATTTCAGCAGGACAATGCAAAACCACATAATGCAGCTATAACAACAGCATGGCTTCGTCGTAGAAGAGTCCGGGTGCTAACCTGGCCTGCCTGCAGTCCAGATCTTTCACCTATAGAGAACATTTGGCGCATCATTAAACGAAAAATACGTCAAAGCTACCACGAACTCTTCAGCAGCTGGAAATCTATATAAGGCAAGAATGGGACCAAATTCCAACAGCAAAACTCCAGCAACTCATAGCCTCAATGCCCAGACGTCTTCAAACTGTTTTGAAAAGAAAAGATGATGCTACACCATGGTAAACATGCCCCGTCCCAACTGTTTTGAGACCTGTAGCAGAAATCAAAATTGAAATGATCTCATTTTGTGCATAAAATTGTAAACTTTCTCAGTTTAAACATTTGCTATGTTATCTATGTTCTATTGTGAAATAAAATATTGGCTCATGTGATTTGAAAGTCTTTTAGTTTTCATTTTATTAAAATTTAAAAAACGTCCTGACTTTTCCGGAATTCGGGTTGTAAATGTGTTGTTTCATCTATTTCCAGTTTCATTTCCCTAATAGTGTATGACAACCCAGACTAAAAGATTTATTATTTTCTTCTTCTTTCTTAAAGAGTTAATTAACAGTATGGCATATGAGCTGGAGCTGAGTACCAGTCATCCTTAAAAATGCAACAGCTTAAAACCACTGTCCTGGGTTTGCTGTCCCTCGCACTTTCAAAATGATGAAACTGGCCCCGGATCAGCACTGAGGTGCACTCAGTCCTAACCTGATATGGAGCGTGTAGAGATGGAGACTGAATGGTAATGTGAATGTTGGGAAGCTGAAATTCGAGGCGAGAACTCCATCATCACAGCAGAGTGGTCTGACACTAAACCCCTCCACATCACACACTTCTGTGATCTAACGGCTCATGCTCCACTGCCAGACAGACAGAGAGACAGATCCCTGAGACATCGACTCAGTGCCAGTTTCAGTTCGGGACAATAACAGTATAACTAGACATTTTAAAGTCATTTGAATTATTGGAACAGCGCAGTCCACACCACAACATTAATGATAATGCCACAAAAGAACAATATCGTTGTAAAGTTATTTTTTAATGAACAACAAAAACACTGACAGCCAATCAGAATCCAATTGAAGAACTCAGTACCCTTCCAAGTGTGAGTGGACAAATATAAAGCTTTACTATGGATAACGAGAATATCAGAATGCTGCAAATGATCAATTAGTGATCGTTCAAGCGTTTGATAGAGCAATAATAAAAGTATACTAATACCAGTATTCCATGTTAAAAGTTTGAAGGTGTGCAATTATAATTTTTTTCAGTAAGCACACAGCTATAAAGTATTTCCAGGACTGTCGACTGCAATACACTCCCATATTACTTTGGAAAAGTTCTTTAAAAACCTGCATTACCACCAGCGGAAGTGCATTATTTTTCAATAATTGAACAGTCCGTCATGAATTATTCCTTACATACCACAGCCAAATAGTAGGAAGTCGTGGAGACTGCTTTCAGAACACTGCTTCGTGAAACTTGGAATCCTTTTTGAATCATTTGTTTCTAACCATATCAAACCACCAAAATGATCTGAGTAAAGAGGCTTTGTCATTTTTTTTAAAGAATCTATTCCCAATGCATTATAGGACTGCATTTTCTGCAGAGGATACATGCAGTGCTGCCTTAAAATTAAGTATCTGAAGTAGCAGCATAATTAAGTTGCCTTTTGGGCCCTCATGTCGGGAGATGAATGGCAAAGCATCTATCAACTCTGGCATCTTTTGGCAACTTTTCATTAAATTATAATGGCACTACAGACTTCAGGACACAGATTTATCCTTAAAATTTGAGATGATAAAGTTAAAAGCCCTTCACCTCAACAGTTGTTCGGAGACCCCTGACGGCATCTGTTCCCTTGCTAACGTCTGTTTCACACAACGTGAGACAGAGTTGTCTTTGCTTCCTGAGAAGTTTGCTCTGTCGCTCCATACTGCACTGAAGACAACTGATGATTCATAGGCTGTGACACTGACAGATGGATAGATTTGAGGTATTTTGGGGACTTCATCCTTGATGCAGGTGGCAAAATGAAAAACATTTGTCATTCTAGCTGTGCAGGGTGGTTTTATGTGTACACATGCGTACACTGGCTGTGTTTTAAGTTGCACTAATGCTGTCAAGTGTCAATAGTGCACTCAGTGTGAGAGAAAGAGTTTGTCTATGTGAGTAAGAGAGAGAATGGGACTGTTTGCATAAAATTGATCGATATTGATCCTGTCTGTCATATCCGCATTTAAACAGAGTGCTTTATATCCACAATGGATCAAAGTAGTGGATTCCGACATGTATGCACTTCACAAGTCATGCATTAGATATAACCATCGCTGTGCATGCAGACAGAGAGAGAGAGAGAGAGCACGAGGGAAGAGTCAGTGGATTGGCTGTCTTGGGTATTCGCAACAGTTGGAACCGCTTCCCTCTTCTCTTGCCTTTGATATCTTAAGTGCTTTGTTCAATCACATGCTCCTGTTGCATGTGATGTGTGGACACACATGGGACAATTGCTGCTTCTGCTACTGAATTCCCTGAAGCACACGGCAAAAAAAATGTTTTCTCTATTTGAATCAATTCTCATTTTGACACAAACACAAACAAATAAAATAAAATGTACTTAAACATTAAATACTTTTTGGTGCTTTTTAATGATGCATGACAGATCACTGTAGCAATGTTGCCAATTATGTGGTATTCCTGCAGAATTGGGCTACGTATACGTTTTTTTTTTTTTTTTTTTGACCCCTCGAAAATCAGTTTTGGAGAGATTTGGAGAACCAGTTTCCCCTGGAACATGATTGGGATTTGGGATAGATCTGGCCACGATGGGGTTGGCAGGTTTTGTTATGCAGACCTGGCAACCCTGTGCTGTGCATTTCAAGTGGCATGTAAACTAGTTAGTTATGTCACAGTGTCTGGGTTGTGTTCCCTGGGTTTCCACTAGGTGTCCTTCTTTCCCACGGTGTCTGTCACCTTATCACTTCCTGTTCCCTTATTTGGTCACCTTCCTCTTTGTTGAGTAATTGATTGTTCCCCACCTGTCTCCTGTTCCCTCATTATCCTTCTGTGTATTTATACCCGGTCTGTCTGAGTCTGTGTTACGGAGTCCTTGTTTAAATGTCCTATAGTTATTCATGTCCGTCGCTTCTTGCCTTGCCTTGCCTTGCCTTGCCTTGCCTTGCCTTGCCTTGCCTTGCCTTGCCTTGCCTTGCCTTGCCTTGCCTTGCCTTGCCTTGCCTTGCCTTGCCTTGCCTTGCCTTACCTTGTCTTCGTGTCTTGTTTATGTTATGTTTGGATTTACCGGTTTGGACTGTTTACCCCTTTGGATTATCTGTAGCACCCAACGTGACAAGTTATGCATGAATAAACATTACATCAGAAGGTGTGTTGAAAAATACAGTATAACTTACTGAAATTAATCATCTAATGTCATCACTAAATCAGCATTTCAACCATGGATATATATATATATATATATATAATTCCCTCACAGCATTGTTTTCTTGTTGACGTATATATTGCCTCTACCTCCAGGGTTCAAGGTTTGGCTAGATTCTTGCAAAGCAAAGCATCTTTCTCCACTTTCCGAAGGCCACTAAACAGTGAGCTGACAAAATTATTTATCTGCAAGAAACACATCAATCAATCATTAATATTTCATTATATTATTGGAGATGTTTTACCACTGTAGATTTTTTTAAAGGGCTCTTAAAAGCGCTTCTTATATTTTCCCTGTGTTTTTTAAGCCACATTTACAAGGCTTAGAAATTTATAGTGATATTATTTTGTGATTTCAACTGGGAAAATGCTTTAGATAAATAAATAAATATGTCATAAATAATTTTGCTCCATTTTACATCAATTTGCCCTTTGCAGTTAAGCAGGCTGTTTATTATAGTCTTTATCAGCGTTGCAGCTCTATCCCGGTCAGGATATGGACAGTTTGCATTTAACTTATGTTCTCTTCTTGCCACCACTCTATTCCTTCAGAACTAATTGTCCTCTATTAATGTGCCCAATGTGCCATTCACTCTGTCTACTCAAGCAAATACCTTTCCAGTTAATGAATGAAGACACCCAACGGCGTCTGTAAAGTTATCCACTAGAGGGCATTCCCAAATTATCAACACAGACTATAGAATAAAAGTGCTGTCATTTAGGATGTCAGTATGCCTTTGGGTGTTTTTTTTTTTTTTTTTTTTTTTGCTTGGGCTGTAAATATTTAAAGTCATTTCTGTTTAAAGTCTATCACTGACTGGAGGTTGTTGGTTTTCTGAACCATTGGTGCCACATCACCCACTGAGCAACTAATGGATTGTGCCAATGAATAACACTCTTGGTGGTGTAGGGTGGAGTGCTGAAACGCTGATTGCTGTCTTTCAGAAAAAGTAGAAGAGAATGATGGGGGAAGACAGAAGGAATACTATATGAAATATTTGCATATAATATATTATATAAAAAGATAAAGAATGCATAAATTAAAAGATGATTTTGGTGGATTATGAGAATGATTGTTATGAGTTCAACTACTATTGATAATTCACCCAAAAAATATTTACTCATCGTTACAAACACGTTTTAATTAGACTATATTTTGTTGCAGCGGGTTTTGTTTTTGTTGTTGGTGTTTTTTTGTGTGTGTGTGTGTGTGTGTGTGTGTGTGTGTGTGTGTGTGTTTGGAGGTTTTGACCCCTGAGAAAGCAATTCTGGAGAGATTCTGATACCCAGTTTCTTCTGGACCATGATTGGGATAGATCTGGATATGATTGGGCGAGGCTGGTTTTGTTATGCAGACCTGGCAAACCTGTGCTGTGGATTGTGGATCCTGTGCATTTCAAGCGGCATCTGAAGTAGTTAGTTATGCATGAAATAAAAAAGAACGAACATCAGAAGGTATGTTGAAAAAAAAACAGTACAACTCTATTATCAAATTAAATGTGCACTGTGAAGCCAAGTTCAAAATTCTTGTTTCATTTTATTGACATATTAGTTTTTCCAGTTTTTCCATACTGTCACACTGTTTTTAGGAATAAAATTTTATATAATCAGTTATATAAACATGTACCTCTTTCTTTAATTTTATTCATAATAGAGAAAGGAATAAAACTGTAAAGTTTGGTGTATGTAATTGCTTCTTAAGATTTCTTGGCCATTTCTGGCTCAGTGCATGAGAAAAAGAAAACTAATTTCGAGAAAACAGCCTTTTAATTGAAATCTACAGATGCAGACTGATAAAGGGTAACAATTTACAATAATGTTTTATTTGTAAACATTCATTAACTACATTAGATAACAAAGTAGCAATGCAAAATGGTTATTTATTAAGCATTTATTAACAATAGTTAGATTAGATTCCAACATTTATCAGTACAATCAAAAGTTGTATCTATTAATGTCATTTAATGGACCTAAGCTAACATGGACTAACAATAAAAGCTATAATTGTTATCAACTAACCTTAACAAAGATTAATAAAAACTGTAACAAATGTGTTGCTCATGTTGGTTAGTGCATTAAATATAGATAACAAATACTGTTTTCTATCCACTAGTCTAAAAAGAACATGTTATGAAAGCAAAATATCTCAAAATTTACTAGTGCATGAAAAAAAGAAGAATACATTTTGACATAGATTTTGGTCATACAATTTATAGCCACCAAATCTGTCAAGCTCCAAAACTGCCATAAACGCAGCATAAACGTATTCAGCATGACTTGTGCACTCACAGAATACAAAAAAAAGAGATGTCTTTAACCAGTTTAGACATTTTGTGCTTTTGTGCACATAAGTGCTGCCCTATAAACATGAAGTCAGCATGTTCAGAGACTCTCATGTTTACCGTTTGCTGACCTGCTTGGAAACATCTCTTGTCATATTGAACATATCGAATGGCTGTCCTATTTATTGCCGCGTTTCCACCGCAGGAACTTTACCCAGGAACTAGGGACTTTGGCCTGGTACTCGGTGTGTTTCCACCCCAGGAACCAGGAACTAAATAAAGTTCCGGGTAAAAAAATGCCCCTCAGAAAGTCCCTGCTGGCGAGGTAGTACTTTTTCAAAGTTCCGGAACTTTCGGGGGCGGGACTTGGCCGCTAAACATGCTGATTGGTTGAGTTCACGCAGCATTGGTTGAGTACAACCACCATTTATTCGGATCAACATTTTCAAAATATTACTGTTATTGTGTTATGAAATGTAATTTTAAAAGTATTTCAGGCGAGAATGTAGTTGTTTTAAATATAATTAAAAATAAAATATAATTCAGCTGTGGGGTAAATCTAACAGGTTTTCTTTGGTCTGTAGGCTATAAAATGTATCTGTATGTTAAAATGAAAATAAAAAAGGCAAATCTATATAATATTTCGTTTCATTGTAATGGCTGTATATACGCATATCACTGATCTAAGTACATTTCTGCAGCTGTTATTATGTTTAAATGAAAACGAAAAGAGGCAGTGGTATTTGATATCTATTGAATTGTTTTATTGTAAATATACTGAGAGGAAAATTGCAGTAGCCATGGTCAGCTGACTGAAGTTATCAAGTACGCTGCTGTTTGCAGATTTACCGGATTCGCGTCGTCGTGGACATCACACTCCCGAGTCGAATTCGAAAAATCTGTACTACCGTGCATGCACATTCAAAATCTGCCTACTTTGTATTGAGAAACCCGCGCAGACCTACGTCACCAGTCTATTTGCCTAATCTTCCCGGTACTTTACACCGCGGTGGAAACGCAGAAAAGCAGCAGGTCTGGGGGGAAAAAAGTTCCTGGTACAAATGTTCCGGGTAATTTCGGTGGAAATGCGGCATATGACAAGGATCAAAGAGACTGAAGCAAAAACCCAGTCCAGGGGCTTACAGGCAATCTCTCGCAGCACAATTGATAAAGATTAGACAGCAGAAGACAGCAGAAAGGCCAGTCTTATCTGTTCTATACTAAAACACCCTCTAGTGGCCTCCAGCATAACATCAGACACAAGCGCTCCACATTTCATGTGTTTCTCTTTCTCATGTTGAGCTGTTTATTATTCACCAATGGGGAGAAAGAAATAATCCTTCTTAATTTACTAAGACTATTCTGAAGTATTTGGGGAGAAGAGTTATTTCTTGCATGACTTTTAGTGATTAATTAGCATGTATAATGAAGCTAGTTAATACACCTTCCTGCATCTACATACGATTTTAATCTCACCTTCCTGATTTTTATTAATTAACTTTAAGGTAATTATGCACAATCAGGTGCTAGCTACTAACAAGTTGCTAAATAAGAACTACAACTAACACATGTACTTGCTTGATGAGTCAGACAGCCATGCTAGTCTTTATAAAGCAACTTGTTAGCAACTTTGAGATAAGCTGTCACTGTGAGATTTATATTATTGGACAAAAACTTTTTTCAGATAACATATATCAGTCCTTATTTTATTTATAACCGTGCTCAAAGCCTGCTTAAACTGGATAGATGGTCTCAGCCTGGCCAAGCCGATGTTTAGCTGGTTTAGCTCGACTGCTAGCTGGTTTCCCAGTCTGACAAAACATTTAGCTAAAAAGTGCCCATCAGTCTGCCTTTGTGAAAAAGAAGTACACTTTAACCCACTAATATATATATATATATATATATATATATATATATATATATATATATATATATATATATATATATATATATATACATACATATATATATCCAGTCTATATATTATATATATAGACTGGACGACCAATCATTTTCTCCTATTAAATTCAGATAAGACC
The DNA here is from genome assembly GCF_963082965.1 of Carassius carassius. Lineage (NCBI taxonomy): Eukaryota > Metazoa > Chordata > Actinopteri > Cypriniformes > Cyprinidae > Carassius > Carassius carassius. The sequence continues at coordinate 41,465,348 of NC_081757.1, read as the reverse complement.
GAAATATTCTTCAAAAAGACAGTACAAGAAATCTCTTAGATTAAAATTTGCGTCTAGACGGATGTACTGTTACTTCCTCTACAGTCAAAAAATTTGGGTGTTATATTAGACTTAATCCAGCCCTTAAAAAAGACCTGAGATCGAACGCCTGAGAAGAGATGATGCCATAAAACAGTTTAAAAATGATTCCAAATATATTGTTCTTCTGCATCCTGTTATTGTTACAGTTGCTATGCTTTAAAAAATCAAATGATTTTTAAAACTATATATTTACCATCTTTAGTGTGAACAGGCCTCAAGACCAGCAACCCAGCTTTAGATGGCTTTCTCAGAAGGGAAATTAAAAACTGCCATTCTGAAATTCCAGAGGAACCCATGGCTCCAAAATGCTAATTCTCATTCTAATGCTAATGCTACAAACTGAATAGCTATATTTTAACTACAATCTCTTGTATATGAGGAATTATCCGAATTCTCCTTCACTAGAATGATATATTTTATAAGTTTACCTACATATACTTTTACAACACTGAATAAAAATTCTCAAAATGACATCAGTATGAAAAAATAGCCACAACCTTATACAGAGCATCCTTAATATTCTAAGAGAAACAAATGCAGCCATGAAAAAAGCGAGCTGGCAATCTTAAGGCTCACTTCCCCCCCAGTCGGTTTTTGGAGCTATCTATACAATATTCCATCTTCACCACAGGTTGTGGCATAATGTTACCCAAATGTATGCAGAACGTTGTTGATGCAGGGAGATGCTTGCGGCGCAGACGAGAAGGTAATTTCCAGCTCTAACAGGTATGACTGGCTCGGAGCCAAGTGAGGACAGACGCTCGCTCCCAGCAATCTGTGAACATGCAAGTGGAAGCACAGGTAGATACCCATCACATTCTGCATAGGACACCCATTCCAGCACACATATCTGACCCTGCTTCAACGGCTGACAAGGACTTCCTTGATATGCTGCCACTATACTTGCTGAAACATCTGTATGTATGTGTGTGTGTGTGTGTGTGTGAGAGAGAGAGAGGGAGAGAGAGGCAATGATCATTAGACATTCCCCTCTCTTTCTCTAATAACAAGGATTAGGCATTGTGGTTTGGGAAAGAATGAAATCAGATCTTGTAGTGTGTGGAGGAAGCTTGACCGGGGTGAAAGGGCTGGCTCAGAACTTCCTATCTCATCATTTCAACATTTAATATGATAAATTCTGACTAGTCTCTTAATTATGACTTTGAATTTTATAATTTGGCCTTTTCTGGTATAATTATAACTTTTTATCTCAATTTCAACATTTTATGTCATACACTGTAAAAAAAAGAAAAGTTAGAATAACATTACAAGGTAATGTAATTACAAGGTAATTTGCTTCACAGCTTTTTTGAGTTTACTCAACTTTTAAACGAATTAGTTCACTTAACTCGATTCACTGAGTAAGGTCACATGTCTCCCAACTTAAGATCTTCTGTTCAGCTGATTGAGTTTTTATAGTTAAAAAAACTTTTGTTATATAATTTCAACTTTTAATGTTATTTTCACTTGACTTAATAAAGTACGTTCAGTTGACTAAAAATGTGTTTTTAAACAGCATCACAAGGTTAAAAAAAACTGCTACATGCTTGATATTTTGGTCCAGGTTTTTTTTTTCAAACCAGCAGCAACACATTGGTAACTTTAGCCATACTCATTATTAAAAAAAAGTAATTAAATGAGTAGGCAGAAAAAAAAAAAACCTTCAAAGTGCTAGCTCATTCAACCGGTCCTAAATGCTTTAATTGTTCTATGTTTAACATTTTAAATTGTTAACACAAAACATGTTACAAAACGAGCAATATAAGTGCAAGTTAAAGGAATACGCTGACTTTTTGGGGCTTTTGCTTATTCACCGAATCCACCACAGTTAGGGTGAGGCTCCTTTGTCTGCTCGGTGTAGGCGCGCTTCATTGCACATGCGCCAATTTCATGGTCGTTACAGTCGCATGCTCCAACCTATCATGAAGTCATAACTTCAATATTATGCCATAATTTTTATTTAGTATGTCATAATTTCGGCTTGTATTTGTATAATTTCAGCTTTTTACCTCATAATTGTGACAGTGTAACATGTTTTGGGCTTTTGGGAATAGTTATGACTTTTGTCTCATTATTATTACATAATATCTCATATTTTGTCGTTTTATGTCATGATTTTGACATATTTCATAATTATGACTTTTGGGGCTATGGGTGTTTTATGGTAAAATTATGATATTTTATGTAATATTTTCAACTTTCATGTCAGTATGGAGTTTTATACCCTTATTATTATCTCCTAATTACTTAGTCTCTCTTAATTTGGGCGTATGATATAATTCCAACTTTTTATGTCAAAACTTCACTATTATCTCATAATTATGACTTAGTGTATCATCATCTTGGCTTTTGTTTGTATAATTATGATTATATGATTATAATTATAATTTAGACTTTTATCTCATAATTATGACAATGTACAACCCCAAATCAGAAAAAGCTGGGACAGTATGGAAAACGCAAATAAAAAAAGAAAGTAGTGATTTCTAAATTTACTTTGACTTGTATTTCATTGCAGACAATATGAACACAAAATATTTCATGTTTTGTCTGGTCAACTTCATGTCATTTGTAAATATGCATCCTTTCCTGTCATTCAGACCTGCAACACATTTCAAAAAAATGTTGGGACAGGAGCAATTTAGGGCTAGTAATGAGGTAAAATGGTTAAATAATGATGTGATTTGAAACAGGTGATGTCAACAGGTGATTGTAATTATGATTTGGTACAAAAGCAGCATCCAAGAAAGGTCTAATCCTTTAGGAGCAAAGATGGGCCGGGGATCGCCAGTTTGCCAACAAATACGTGATAAAATTATTGAAATGTTTAAAAACAATGATCCTCAAAGAAAGATAGAAAGAGATTTGGATATTTCACATTCAACAGTGCATAACATAATTAAAAGATTCAAAGAATCTGGAGGAATTTCAGTGCGTAAAGGACAAGGGCGCAAGCCTAAGCTGAACAACCGTGATCTCCGATCCCTCAGGCGGCACTGCATCAAGAATCGTCATTCATCTATAAGCGATATCACCACATGGGCTCAGGACTACTTTGGCAAACCTTTGTCAAGTACCACAATACGTAGTTACATCCACAAATGGCAGTTAAAACTGTACTGTGCCAAAAGGAAGCCCTATGTTAACAGTGTCCAGAAGCGGCGTCGACTTCTCTGGGCTCGGAGGCATCTGGGATGGACCATCACACAGTGGTAACGTGTACTGTGGTCAGATGAATCAGTATTTCAGGTATTTTTTGGGAGGAATGGACGCTGTGTGCTCCGGACCAAAGAAAAGGATCATCCAGACTGTTAACAGCAACAAGTCCAAAAGCCATGGTCTGTCATGGGGGTTGTGTCAGTGCCCTTGGCAAAGGTAACTTGCACTTCTGTGAAGGCACCATCAATGCTGAAAAGTACATAGAGATTTTGGAGCATAATATGCTGCCTTCAAGAAGACATCTTTTCAAGGGACGTCCATGCATATTTCAACAAGACAATGCAAAACCACATTCTGCACACATTACAAAGTCCTGGCTGCAGAGGAAGAGGGTACGGGGACTTGACTGGCCTGCCTGCAGTCCCGACCTGTCTCCAAAAGAGAATGTGTGGCGCATTTTGAAGCGCAAAATGCGACAACGAAGACCCCGTACTGTTGCCCACCTTAAGACTTGTTTGCAGGAAGAATGGGACAAAATTACACCTGAAACACTTCATCACTTGGCGTCTTCAGTCCCTAAACGTCTTTTGTGAAAAGGAATGGCAACATTACAAAGTGGTAAATGCTTTACTGCCCCAACTTTTTTTAAAATGTGTTGCAGGTCTGAATGACAGGAAAGGATGCATATTTACAAATGACATGAAGTTGACCAGACAAAACATGAAATATTTTGTGTTCATATTGTCTGCAATGAAATACAAGTCAAAGTAAATTTAGAAATCACTACTTTCTTTTTTTATTTGCGTTTTCCATACTGTCCCAACTTTTTCTTATTTGGGGTTGTATTATATTTTGGGCTTTTGGGAAGAATTATGTATCTAGTAATTTGGTCTTTTTATGTCATGATTTTGACATCCCTATCTTCATAATTATGACTTTTGGGACTATGGGCATTTTCTGGTATAATTATGATGTTTTATGTTATATTTTCAATAATTTTTGTGATAAAATTGAGTTTTATACCCTAATTATCATCTCCTAATTGCTTAGTATGTCGCCATTTGGATTTGGATTTTTGGATTTTTATGTCATTATTATGATTTTCTTTCTTATGTGGCAGAATAAAGTTTCTGTATATAATATAATATAATATAATATAATATAAATAAACATCTGTTGGTATGAATGCTAGTTTTCATTATATTTATTTTTAGTGGCTAAATTCATTTTTTTTAATACAACTAGCCCTCCAAAAAAACAAAAAAAAAATCACAGAAATGCACACACTTCTGTCTCTATCCCTAGAAATGGGGATGGCTATGTGGTTTGGCGAAGGAAGGAATGAGATCCTGTGGTGTGTGGAGGAAGCTTGCCCAGGGGTGAAAGGGCTGCCTCCGGTACGGCCATATATATATATATATATATATATATTTCTTTTTCCACCTCTAAATCCATTAGTAACACCATTTCCTCCGCCAGCACTGTGCTCCCCTTGATAGCATCCGCCATCTATTTTATTTTATTCTTATTTTCAATTTTGCGGATGGGAAAGGTCAGGATTAGTTATCGACAGGTGCTCAGTGAACAGCAGCAGAAACACAGGATGGGGCGCCCTAAACCCATTTTCATCACTGCTGGCCAGGCGGGTGCATGGATGTGTCTGGAAGTTTGAAGTTAAGCTGTGGTGGGTATAAAGTCAGACGCCGGTTCTGCTGTTCGGCCGTCTGGATTAGACCACCTTCATATTATCACATTAAGTGTTGCAGAGTTGCTATAAATGGTGACAAGCTGATAACAAAAATCTTTCACAATCCCTTCTAACATCTGTTATAGAAGAACTATTGTTGGGAGCTTGTTATATTTTATGCACAGCCACTTTTCACTGCAGTACACGAAAATACTAATACAGAATAATATGTACATTCTTGATATTATTTGTATTTATTTTAATTATTTGCAGCTCTGTATGCTACTCACTGTGAAAAAATGTTATGATCATTAAACCATGACAACATATGTTTTCCCATTACTTTATCTTCTCAATTTAATTTAACCAATTTCAACATCTTTTTTTTAAGTTATAAGAGATTCAACTCAGTTTATTTTTTTTTTAAGTTAAACTGTCTTGTAAAAATTTAAGGCAACAAATTAATGTAAGCTTTTAAAGATTTTTTAAAGATTTTACATTTACATATATATATATATATATATATATATATATATATATATAAATTCAAATACAAGAATATATTAACTCATATTTACTTTGCTTTATCATTATTAAGATTCCGTATCCATGTGTTTCAACCTCCATGTGTAATAAAAATGTACTAGACTTTCTTTCTCACACACACACACACACACACACACAGACACACAAATATGTGTTAAAATGATGATAGAGGAGCAGTGTCCTGCTGGTCATTCATCTTGATCTCCCATCCCCCGTTCTGCAGTGTTTCCAGCCAGCCAGAGGCATGAGCGATGTCAACCCCTGACCAAAGCCCAAACCCCCAAACTGGTTTCATATGTGGGCTCAGCTCAGGTGCTAATCCCCCGGCTCAGGTCCAGTTAAATGTGTGAAAGCGAGGCTTAATAAATTTACTCTTTTGTGGCCATCTTGCTGCCTCTACATTCTGGATTCACATATGGTGCGCTTTCTACATCTCTGGTGAATTTCAGATTAGCATGTCTGAATTTCACTTGCCCATGCTTTTGATGATTTATTATGTATATGCAATTTTTTATTGTATTTTTTAACATTATGCAATATTTTTTATGAATAAATGTTAGTAATTTTGTTGTGTTATTTTTTATGTTTATCTGTTTTGTAATTTTATTTGGTTAAATATTAATATTAGGTTTAATTTATTTTTGGTTTAGTTTTAGCTTAAGTTCAGTTTTAGTTTTTATTTAGTTTAGGTTTTTCATCTAATATTTATATTTTACTTCATTTCAATTAAGAAAAAATGTGTTTTAGTTTTAGTTAACAATAATAGTCCTGATGGGCATAAAGATTTTGCTCATCTCCTTATGATGCATTTGGAGCTTTGTTTTAAAATGGGATACATTTAAACTTTGTGAAACTGCATTGTGAGTCTTTATCTTCAAAAATTATTCCCTGACATTGATCAATGGCAGAGTTTTTAAGCTGTGTGAATAATCAAAAAATATTTCTCATAGGGCTTCAACTATTTAAAGTCTCCGTTTAAATGTGTTTCTTGTTCTTGTGTTTAAAAGTTTTACCAACAGAACCTAAAAAAAGGCCACAGAAGTATTGCAAACTGCTATATTTCAGTTTTAGATGCACAAGAAGTCTTAACAAAATTCAGAATAACAGAAATAATTACAACTCCTAGTTTTTTTATTTATTTATTTATTTATATAAATTATAGATTAATAATTCAGTATATTATACAGCCATTACTCACTTCCAATTTGTTTCTACCTGGCATATGGACAGATGGTTCTGCTGAATTGCATTGAATGGTTTTATTATTTACAACTGTTCTTGAATCTAATTTATGTAGTGCTGTTTGAATCTTTTGCACCAACACTATTTATAGATTTTCAACTAAAACTATTTATTGAATTTTAAAAAAGAAAGAAATGGCGATTTTGGCTAAATAAGATGTAATAGGTTTTTTGTACTTTTGTTGACTGTAATATGTCGAAAGTGAACTTATAATATAGCGGAACGTAGCTGATAGAAGTACGAACGGTTGAACTGAATATCATTCAGGTCCAGCCATCATTTGGAAAATGAAATAGGATGGGACAAAGAAAGCCAAAAGGCTATTTAAAGTGCAATAATTCATTTTCTCTCTCTCTCTTAATCCATCTCTCAAGGGGAATGGGCCTGCCTTCACATACCTAAGGCTACCAATCTGTTTCCTCTCTCCCCTCATGTTTTAAAGCCATCCAAAGACAGCGAGGACACGGCACTTTCTGTTCCAACAGATCTCGGCGCACGGTTGAATTATGAGATGTTCCAAGTTCCTAGTTTGTGTTGTGAAAACATAAATCTGTTCATTTGGAACAGCTTTTACAATTGGACAGCAGATTTAATTGCGTATGTAAGTGTTCATGTGGCTCTGTAAAGTCTTGGAGTCAATAAACCCTCACGATCCCAGTTTTAGTTTCTAGTACTCAGTTTTCCACAAGGGTATTCACATAATGTACACATCATGCCGTGAATTATCCAGTATCATCAAATGGTTTATTTGCACAGATAAAATACATTTCCCAAAGCTATTTTTAAACAGGACTTTGAATCCTGTTGTTGCCAAGTGGATCTTAGTTAAGGTTTCACCTTCCATAGAACTAAGAAGCATTGCCAGACCTGGTAGAAAGTGACCAAGTTTATCACTTAATTGTTATGATTGCTTAATAATTTGCTGCCATTTATTTCACTTCATAAACTGTTGTGAGTTATGTCAATGTCCTCAGATAGTGATTGCATTTTGGACAAAGACGATGCATGTCAATTTTCAAAGTCAATTGGAACAATTTGTTGCAGAGTTAGAGCCATTTTCATGTTTTATTTATTTATTTTCTCAGATTGATGCACATGCACATATGAGCCAAATTTGGTAACAATATTTCATTTTGTGGAAGACTTTTTAGTAAGCCATTACAGTAAAATATTTGCGACAAATTTGGTGAAAATATCTCATTCCCTTTTGAGATTTGTAGCCATTTTAGTAAAAGTGTCCACGCCCCCTTGTTTACACAGTGATTTATTTTTTTATATATTTTTTTTGATAATTACTGATACACGGACTCAAGAGAATGTTCCTGCATCGGTTTGGTTCCAACTGTGTAAAAAATCTAGAACTAATTTGCAAAAGTAGGCAATGCATGGCAATTTTCAGCAACAATTGCAGATTTAGGGCCATTTTCATGATTTTTTTTTTCTTGTTATAGCACCATCAAGTGACCAAACACATTAAATTTACAGGCCCTCAGATTGAACCAATACAACAAGATCTCATGAAAGTGCATATAAATAGTACGCCAAATAAAAAACAAAAATTGTGGTATTGATACATAAGAATGGACTTTGGCATGTTCATGCTATGCGATGGGTAGGATTAGGGTTGTGGGGTAGATGCATATAATATGTACGTGAACACTGCGTATCATTAGCACGCTAACAAATTTTGTGTCATATGCACATGAAAACTGTGTATTATATGCACGCCAAACATGTGCTCATTATATGCACGCCAAAGTCAGTTTTTGTGTATCAATACCACGAGTTGATGTTTAACTGCTGTTTTTCATAAAAGCGACTACACCCCCTTCAAACGTTTTGGTGTCACAACTGGGCATTGGAAATTCATCTTTTTTTCATTAATTATTGATAAACAAACTCCAGAGAATGTTTCTGCATTAGTTTTCTTCCAATTGAGTAAAAAAACTAAAAACTAAAATAAAATCAGAGATATGTATAATTTACACATCCTGCAGGGAATTACTACAGTATCAGATTTCAACTTAATCATCAAATGGTTTATCCATACAAATGTAAACCAATTACCTAAATTATTTTAAAACAGGATTTTAAATCCAGCTGTTGTAAAGTGGATCTTGGTTAGGTTTTGCCTTCCACAGACCTGGTAGAAAGCGACCCGTTCAAGTTCACTACTTAATTGGCATGATCACTTGATAAATCGCTGCCATTTGGGGCTTATCTGCATGCCTCAGCAGTTTTTTATAGGTATTGTAAAGCTCCCTAGTTTCAGCCTCATCTCTCTGTCATGAAGTGGAAATGGACCCACAAATGTTAAATATGTACAATTGGGTCAGTAATGAGTTTAATAAGTTCTAAATGAGTGCTGGGTTAGAATGAGTCTGAAAATCCCTCATCCTTTGAGGGGCCGCCAATGGAACACATTATCTGTTGAAAGCTGAAATGGGCTTTAGAAGTTTTATGCCGCTATTTCCCAGCAGCCCTTCTATCCTTGGCTAACTGCAAATCCAGTGTTGTTTCATTTTTCACTAATGCATGTTCTTTCAATGCTTAGCCATTTTTAGAGAAGTTAGAGATTCCCAATCCCTGATTCGTGAGTGGTAGACCTGCAAGTTCCAAGTTTAAAAGGTTGATTATGTCATCTGAAAACATCTACAGAAACGTGATTTATGTTCTCTTTGCTCCATACTTAAATTATGTAAGCAGATTACATACAGTGGGGTTCAGATATTTTCAAATATTTTACATCTACAACAAAATAAACAGAATGTCAAATAACAAGTCTTGCATGTCATGTGACTTATAGAATTCATCCTAAAACTGAAAATCTGAATTTTCTTTTTTGGGTGAATTATTCCCTAAAGTGCGTTGGAGAAAAAGGGAGAAAAGCAAAATCCTGAGATATTCTAAAGTACATGGGAATTTTTCATGATAGTAGTTCAAACTATTTTGGCCCTTTTTATTTTAAAATAATTTATTTGTTATATATTATCTTCCTCTTTCCTTTTTTATATCGACATGGTGCACAATAATCCCATTTAAATCTTTGTGATAAATTAGGTCAAAGTAGTCACAATGCATTACCTAAAATGAGTAATCTTAATAGATTACTTTACTTAGTATAATTTTCATCAATTATTAATGTGGATTTTCTGTATTGATTTTTTCTTTACAGGTGTTTTACCCATATTTCGAATTTCACATCACGTTGTGTTATGTTTTAGGGTTAAAGGAAATGTATTTAAAGGTAGTGAGTCATGAGAAGCCTCATCTGAAAGCGTATGGATACATTGGTGTAGGTTTAAGCAGGGAGCGAGAGTGAGCAAATGCGATTTTGTTGTTGTTGTTAAATCGTGCAGTCAGTACCGGCATAAAGAAATATTCAACTTCTGAAAAATTGGAGTCTAGGACACACTTCCATCTCATGTTTACATTTATTTCCCTGCTTCTGGTGCGCTTTTCAAAACCTGCAGCTCTTTGTGGAATTGACTGAATCTGTATCTCTTTTCCCGTAAATGATTCATCTGGACGGTCAATATCTCAATCCTCAAAGAAACAGCATGGCTCAGTATGACAGCCTCGTCGAGGCAGTTGGAAAATTGCTGGGAGGATGAATAATTTCTTCAAAGCAAGACAGATATGCTTGTGTGCATGTGCATGAAAATAAGAATGTGCCTCCTGTGTAAATCCCAGTGTCCAACCGGTCAAATAGTAAATGCCCTGATTAATAGATAAACTCTTATTTCCTGGTCAAGAGCGACTTAATATTTCTCAATGACTGGCGTGGGTTTTTTTTTTTAGTGCATTTAAAATGTCTCACTCAACAGTGAACCAACATTGTGTTTCTTTACTTGACATTAGAGACATAAATGCAGTGAAGAAATGGCTTCCTTGGGGCTGCATTATTTCATTTTCAGAGCCAAACAATGCACTGGATGGTATGGCTTTGGAGGGCATTGAACCGTTGCATCATCAAAGGCACTTTATACATCAGCTATTTTACCTGACGTGGATTAATTATACAGTGGGGAAATTTAGCGCTGCTGTAGCTGAAATCCTGTATGAAAAAAAGCTGAAATTTGATTCTGATCAGAGACTGGCCATTTGGGAAATGCCTCACTGTCTTATGGTGCTATAAATGTGTGTTACAGTAAGGAATTACTCTGAGCAAACATGAACATGTTGCATTAGTCATTAAAAAGGAATGGAAAATGTATTAAGTATCTTCATACTGATTCATCTGGTCTTTCCATTGGCAACAGTATATGAAGTACCATTTTATCCATTATCAAAGTGAAAATGATATATGGTATTGATTTGGAGCTCTATGTAGGAGCCTAGATATCAGATCAATAAACTCACCCTATTTCTCTGGTTAAAGATATGTGTAACCGCAATGCTAAGATACAAATATTACCAGCAATGTTTAGGAGTTTTAAAGTCAGCATGGAATGAAAATTCAGCCCCATCTATTTTCTAAATTTATTTTAATGTGAATCTTACTGGATCTTATTGGGAATAATTCATGCATGAATTGTTCAGCAACAATTTTAACTCAGAAAGTTTTAAAACTACAAATAAATGGCAAGTAACACATTGTATTAAATGTGACCACATTCTTTGTGTAGAACTGATACACAATGTACACATTCTAGGTCTCAATGTGCACAATTAATCAATGCACATTATTCCAAAGAAAAATGAAGATTTTTTAATATTTCATCAAAATATAATAGCTTGGCCTTCTAAAATGACTTTCCTTTTCAGTTGACATCATCATGGTTTCTTAAAGGGATAGTTCACCCAAGAATTTAAATTTGATGTTTATCTGCTTACCCCCAGGGCATCCAAGATATATTTTGTTAATATAACTTTGTTTCTTCAGTAGAACACAAACAGCGCATATTCGATCACACTCCTAACTGAGACTGTAGATGGAGTGTCAATGGTCCACTTGAGAAATACAGTAGGTGGCGGTACTGCACTTATTTATACTGCGATCTGCTGTAAAGCAAGAAGAAGAAGAAGAAGACACATCATGCACCAGCTGTTGAGAACATGTTCAGGACAGTTTGGGCATTGTGGTGAATCAGAGGTAAAAAACTATATAAATACTGTTCAGTTTCTTGCACAGACCGTTCATTTCATGTCTTTACACATCAGTGTATCGTCATGAGCTGCAGGGTTTAATCTGGTTTTGTGTATGTTTTTTTGACTCTCAAATCCGTGATTTCCATTCACTTCCATTATATGACTGACAGACAGCAACAGTTTGAGTTAAAAATCTTGGTTTCTGTTCTACTGAGGAAACAAAGTCACCTACATCTAAACTCTGCAGGACATTGGCACTCCAGGACCGGCGTTGCATATCCCTGCTCTAGATCATACTGGCAAAAAAAAAGAAAAAAAAGATTGCACATTGATGTAAGTAAATTATGCTATTGTGCATTTGAACAAATTGACCTATATCCTCCAAATGCAAATTACAAAGTAAGAAACTTGGCATACATACACAACCAGACATTTTCACTAAGTTGCATCAAATCCTGGCCATAGGTGTTCCAACAAATTTTAATAAAAAAAATTTAAAAATATACAAAGCTCAGAATCCTTGCTACTAAATTGTATTTACTGTTTAAAAAAAACAGATAATATGTACCTTTTTGGTAGTTCTCCAGAATTAACTACCAACAGTATAATTGCTGTCCACCTTTCAATCAATTTCTAATGGACAAAATGAAGTCCTGTTGTTCTCCACTGAATACTCTGTTTCATATAGAAATACAACCTATGAAAGAAACGAAATGGGTTGCAGGTGTTGCTTCACGCTGACTTCAGCTGAATTTAGTTTGAGCTAAGATTCTGTTTATCTCTCTCACTCATTGACTTTTTGGATGCAGTTTTAAAAACACACACAACATTAAGCATCTGCTCTTATAAGAAGAGTGCTGAACGACCACAGCGTTCTTAGTAAACAGCATCCTTCCCGTCCTCTTCCGCCGGATTCCCTGCCAAGGAGGTGTCAGGAACGACCAGCAACACACACACACATACACACACAGACACGTGAGACCCGTGTGCCTTTGAATGGGCGGGCAGAGGACGACTGGGTCGTTACAATTATCACCAGCTATTTTCAGCTGCACGCAGACCAGGAGAAGGATGCCAACTAGCATTTTCTAAGCATTGTTGTTTAATTCAATGACAGCTCATTTAAAAGGCAATAAATCTTACAGGCTTTGGGGAGTGAGGACAAACAATGTGGGCGAGAATGTATTGTGGAGCATCTATATGTGGGTGTGTTTGTTCATTTGTCTATGTAAAGGCCTGTACGTGTTTGTATGAAAGTGTGAGTGTAGAAAGCTAAGGTCAGCGACGTGAGGTTCGTCGAGGTCACTTGTGGGAACAAGGTTAAGTGGTCGAGGTGTGAGGTTACTGGCCTGTGTTAAGTAACTAGTCAATCAATGTTAAGTCAAGAGGCACACACTGATGGATCTGGGATTTACAGCCAAAGAGACTTTTACCACTATAGCAAAGGTGTGTGACTTTGAGTCCAAAATGGCTATTATTTGATACACACATTTGTAAGGTGTCTAAATGATCGACATGATCAAAACATTGCTTGAAATTCAGCTGTACGCAATCTACTACACACCTTCTGGCATCTGATTAGTAGTTAATACCTTTTAGCAACTTTTTTAGTATAAGTGTATTAATCCATACATCATATTAAAATATGAGTATCAAAGACCATCAGGCTTTCAAGGAATGTTTATTTGTTCATTGTATTTATCATTGTATTGTTTTGCATGATATATTTTATTTCCCCACAATAAAAACTACAGAGCTTTGATAATAAAACTAAGCATTTAAATTAAATGGTACAGAGTGACTACTTACACTTTTATACATTTTATGTAAGTAGTCAGTGATACTGTTATAAAGATCTCATAGATTTACATTACAAGCTGTCAGAATTTTACTTTTTGGTCATATTAATATCAGAAACTGCACCAAATTGCATATTGTCGCTCGGTTTGGGTATCAGAATAAAATCGAGGTATTTTTCCCCTCGATATAAGCCCCATATCCCCACAACATCATACTATATGAGCCATAAATATATAAAATGTGATACTTATGATGCAATACATATGAAAACATATTTATTTATTTTTCTCTGATATTCAGTAAAATACTCAAAAAAAAAATACATTCCAAACATTTTTTATTATTATAGTTTTTTAGATATGTTGCTATTTTAGATATTTTAAAAGATAAAGGTTCAATACACTGTTTCAAAACAATTATATCATATGACTAACATGTCATATGTCGATCTACAAGACCACAACTGTAGAGAAAGCGTTTTTGTTTGGTTTGTTTTTTAATGATTATGTTCCAGTTTAATGAGTTTAGACTAAAATCAATTGTTTATCAAATTGTGATCTTGCACAAATAAATAACATCCGAACAGTGACATACAGAGTTCCCATTGAAAACGGATGGAGGGACATATATTCCTGCTGTGGATCTGAAATGCCAGCTCTGTTTGACAGACAACTAGAGAGCCTTTGTGAGGATTGGAGTGTAGATCCCTGTTTATTTGTGCTGACTTGCTCAGAACGATCTGTCGGATGTCTCCTGGCTTACACGTACATGTTTGTGAAAAAGCCTCAGTCGAGTCCAGTTGTCAAACATTCTCCCTTCAGCGTGACTGTGGTCAGATGACAGAGACGAAAAAGCTCTCAATATTTCTCCCTGTCATGTGGAACAGCTTTTATTTATAAATTTATTTATTTGATCTCTGTCAACCTGTTTAACTGTACTAAAATATGAATCTTTGAAACAGTCCAAAAAAGATTTGCATTACAGTTATGACAAAAAAATAGCATGTTAAAGAATGCAAAGTGCATTTACTGTCATAAATGCTAAAAGGACATTAATTTTGTACTATAGAACTACATTCTGTTTGTACACAAACTGTCTGCTATTTTGCATTTTAATATTTTTTTAAATGTCCTTGAAACACATACACATAATTTTGCTTTCAAACATTATTTTATATAAAGGTCTATAAGAGGAATTGCATATAATCTTAAAAACTAAATAACTGACAATTTATATGGTTTATAAAATATATATACTATTTTTATTATTTGAAAATGTTATTAAAGCATTATTACATTTTGAGGTGAAAAAAATAATGGTGCTTTAAGAAAAATTTAGAAGCAAAACTGTTTTCAGCATTGATAATCAGAAATGTTTGTTACATATTAAATCAGCATATGCGAATTATTATTATTATATGCTTAAAAAAATAAGTTTTTCGTCACAGGAATAAATTACATTTTTAAATATAATCCAATAAAAATAGCTATATTAAATTGTAATAATATATTACTGCATTTAGTATATATTTTGATCAAATAAATACAGCCTTATAAGACAAAATTTTGAACTGTAGTGTATATATTTTTACAAAACAGTCTCAGTTATTGTTTATCTTACAAATGTATCAAAATGTGCAAAGCGCTGCAAAATATTAATGTTGCCATGACCTGCACAAGTCCAACAATTTGCAAGATTATTAACACAACATAAACTGAATGGGAAAACGTACTCGGTTACTAAACGGAACCTCGGTTCTCTCTAGAAGAGCGAACGAGTACTGCGTCTTAGCTAAGACGCTATGGGAAAAGTCTCTTTTCACGAAATACTGAAGCAAAAAATTATCCTTAATTTTGTATTTTTGTAAAGCGCATTTGCAGCAGTACACAGCCATAGGCGAGACGGCTCTTTCGCTCATTGGCTTGTTCTGCGGCAACTGCACAGCCTATCGAGCGCAGGCTGATGCAACATCAGACCAATAAGGGCGCTTCGCGACCTTCTTGCCACTTCCCGCCGAAACGGGTGTGGCCCAACCTATAAAAGGAGCTCGAAAAGGCTGACTCACCTGATTTATTTCATCGCCGAAGCGAACCAGAGTGAATCGTACGCACGGCAGAGAACGCAGTACTCGTTCGCTCTTCTAGAGAGAACCGAGGTTACGTTTAGTTTAGCTCTCTCATACTGCATCTTAGCTAAGACGCTACGGGAACCCAATGTAAAACGCTGTGCGCGCAGGGATCACACACCAATAAACCTGAAGCAACGCCCAGGATTTACAGTGCACAGTCACCTGAGGAACTCACAGAGAGTCCAGGACAGGAAGGGGGGAAGCCCTCCGTCCCATATCTAGCAGCATCCGTAGATGCGGCAATATGACATCACACAGCCGAGGCAAGGCCTGACCAATGTGGCAATGCGGGTCTTACGCAATACTGCCCATATAATAAGAACTCAGAGTTCCCTTCAGGGCCCTGATTCGACTATACCGACAGCAGCCTTGCTTGCAAGGTGGGAACCTCCAGGTTATAGAACCTGATAAATGTAGACGGCGAGGCCCAACCTGCCGCCATACATATATTCAGCAAGGAGATCCCAGTAGACCACGCCCAAGACGAGGCGACGCCCCTTGTGGAGTGTGCTCTGACGCCCAGCGGGCACTGAAGGCCCCTGGAAGCGTAGGCTAACGCTATACCGTCAACTATCCATCTGGATAGAGTCTGTCTCGAAACAGCCATTCCCTTGGAACGTCCACCGGACGAGACAAACAGCTGCTCAGTCTGTCAAAAGGCAGCAGAGCGAGACACATAAGCTCTTAAAACCCTGACAGGGCAAAGAAGACTCAAGTCTCTATCCTCTCCTGACACCGGCAGGGCAGACAGGGCAATAACCTGAGCCCGAAACGGCGTGTTGAGGGATTTCGGCACATAACCGTGCCTAGGTTTGTGTATGACCTTTGAGCCATTAGGCCCAAACTCCAAGCACGACTGGCTCACAGAGAGCACATGCAGATCACCCACACGCTTCACTGAAGCGAGAGCCAACAAGAATACTGTCTTGAACGACAGATGCTGAAGGCTAACTGATTGGATAGGCTCAAAAAGGGGGACCCTTCATGGCCTCCAAAACCGCCGCGAGGTCCCACATAGGGACTGACGGAGGTCTGGGAGGATTCAGCCTCCTAGCTCCTCTAAGGAACCGGATGACCAAATCATTCCTTCCTATTGACTGACCGAGCGCTGTTTCAGAAAACGCTGCGATGGCCGCCACATAAACTTTGAGCGTGGATGGGGCTCTGCCCTTATCCAACAACTCCTGTAGGAAGGAGAGAACCTCCGTCACCTCACAACTAAGGGGTGAACATCCTCGAGCTGTGCACCAGCTGGAGAACTCCGACCACTTCGAGGCATACAGACGTCGTGTCGACGGAGCTCTAGCCTGAGTGACAGTAATTAGCACTCCCACTGCGAGATCAGCGGGCAACCGTTGAGCGCCCACACATGGAGGGACCACAACTCCGGTTGAGGGTGCCAAATCGAACCCCTGGTCTGCGAGAGGAGGTCCCTCCTCAACGTTACTGGCCACGGGGCGACATCTGCTAACTGCATCAAATCTGGGAACCATGGTTGGTTCTTCCAAAGAGGTGCTACAAGCAGTATTGAACATCTCGTTTCTCTCACCCGTTCTATCACCTGCGGAAGGAGGGAGACGGGAGGGAAAGCACAAAGCAGGCAGCACGGCCATTTCCGTGACAGCGCGCTTTCGTTCTTGGAAAAGAACGCAAGGCAGTGAGCGTTTTCGTGGGACGCGAAGAGGTCCACCTCCGCCCTGCCAAATCTCTCCCACAACAGCCGGACTGTTTGCGGGTGTAGAGACCATTCGCCCGTAGGAACATTGCCTCTGGACAGCCTGTCTGGACCCATATTCTGTAGCCCAGGCACATGCACTGCCCTCAGCGAACGCACGTTGCGCTGAGCCCAAACCAGGAGGCGTTCCGCCAGCCTGTACAGGTTTCGGGACCCGAGACTGCCCTGGCGATTTATGTAGGACACCACAGACATGTTGTCCGAACGGACTAAGACGTGGTGGTCCTTGATTTGGGGACAAAAGCGCATCAGCGCGATCTCCACTGCCAGCATTTCCAGACAGTTGATATGATGGAGCTTTTCCCGTTCTGACCACAGGCCAAAGGACGGTCTGCCCTCGAGCAGCGCTCCCCATCCCGAAGTGGAGGCGTCCGTCGACACTATCTTCACATTCGGGGAAGTCCTGATTGGTACCAGCCGTTTGCTGTCCAGGGTTTCAGGGCTGTGACACAGCTCTGATTGACCTTGAAACGCAGTCGGCCAGACACCCACGCTCTGTCCGGCACCCGCGCCTTCAGCCAGAGCTGCAGGGGGCGCATGCGGAGCAGGCCCAGCTGCAGAACCGGAGATGCTGAGGCCATGAGGCCCAGCACCTTCTGACAGTGTTTGAGCGAAACGGTCGCGCCGCAGCGGAAAGAACTCGCTGCGCGCTGAATGCCCAACGCGCGCTGTGGTGACAGCCGCGCCGTCATGGAACACGAGTTCAGAACTATACCCAAAAACAGAATTGTCTGACTGGGGTTCAGCGAACTCTTCGCCCAATTGACACTGAGACCGAGCTTCTCGAGGTGATCGAGACTTAACCGATATCGTTATGCTTGGTTATGCTTAATCGGTTAAGCATAACCAATGCTTAACCGATTGGGGGAGGGCTGAGCGGGTCCCATGGGACTCGTGATGCCTGCGAGTAACTGTGGGCTGCAAGCGTGCACATTTACCACTTTCGACTCGCTGTCTGCCTGGGCAGAGCGTACGTGCATGGGTTTTGCTTTAACAGAAACCACGCGCCGTGTGTGACATAATGTATGTGGGCACTGAGGAGTGGGCACGTTTACTATGTGGCGCGCGTGGCCGATCTGAGTCGATCTTATGTGCGCGAGCCCTGTGTGCAGGGCTGTGCTTACATGTGGAGATGGGCACCGAGGTGTGGGCATCGTCACTACATTTATAGCACCATCGGCCGTGGCCGGACGAACGTGCACGGGTTTCGTTTTTACAGAAACCAAACGACGCGTGTGACATAGTGATTGTGGGCACTGAGGAGTGGGCACGTTTACTATGTAGTGCGCGTGATCGACTTGAGTCGCTTTTATGGGCGCAAGCCCTGTGTGAAGGGCTGTGCTTATATGTGGAGATGGGCACTGAGGAGTGGACATCATCACTACATTTATAGCACCATCGGCCGTGGCCGGACGAACGTGCACGGGTTTCGTTTTTACAGAAACCACATGACGCGTGTGACATAGTGATTGTGGGCACTGAGGAGTGGGCACGTTTACTATGTAGTGCGCGTGATCGACTTGAGTCGCTTTTATGGGCGCAAGCCCTGTGTGAAGGGCTGTGCTTATATGTGGAGATGGGCACTGAGCAGTGGGCATCGTCACTACATTTATAGCACCATCGGCCGTGGCCGGGACACCAGAAATTACACCTTTTTCGGGAAACATCTGGGTAGCCGTGATAACGGTTTTTGTGTGCAGGCAAGCGGGCAACCGTACAGGCTTGCACATTGCAAAATACGCTGAAACAGTCACAATCCCTGGAACTGAAACAGCGGCGCGCTTAGGTGAGAGCCTGGCCACAGCGGAACTCGTACACCGGCGCTTTGATGAAGCAGCCATCGTGTGTAGTGCAGATGCAGCGTCATGCAGCAGGCATAGATGGCTTTCCTAGGATGGCTTCGGGGCTCCTGCCCTCACCGTAATCTTCTGGCGTGGGGAGACGGCCGGTAGAGCGAGAACGGGGGTCTCGAGCTGCGTTGCTGAAGCTGTTGTGATAACGGCTTTTGTGTGCAGGCAAGCGGGCAACTGTGCAGGCTTGCGCGTTGCAGAAAACGCTGAGACAGTCACAATTCCTGGAACTGAAACAGCGGCGCGCTTGGGTGAGAGCTCGGCCACAGCGGAACTCGTACACCTGCGCTTCGATGAAGCAGCCATCGTGAGTAGTGCAGACGCAGCGGCACACAGCAGGCTTTAGATGGCAACACCGCTTTTGCCGCCGTCCAGCAGAGGGCGGACAAAGGTGCGTCGCTATCGCCTGTTCCACCGGCGGAAGTGACTGGTAGTTCCTGTATTTAGCATCATCCAGTGTGGAGAATGCTAGTGAGACAGACGAACGAGTTTGCGCTGAATACGGAGCGTTCCAAGCCTTCGCCACCTCTTCATGAAGCTCAGGAAGAAATGAGGCGGGCTTTGAGAAGTACGCTCATCCGAAAGGAAAATACCATCTAGCCGGGAAAGAGAGGGGGGGGGCGCTGGTGCAGACCACTCGCGGCCGAGACTCGTCGCGGGCCAATGTGAGCACTCGCCCCAGCTCCTTCTCGATGTCAGCTCGTCTGCTGGGCTTCTGAGCAGAAGGCGCGAGATCCTCGGAGCTCGCCCAGCCCTCACTGCCCGAAGCTAGAAGAGAGCGCGTGTCCTCTTCCCCCGACGCGGCCCTGAGATCGACTTCCTCGGACGACGCTCCGGGCAAACAGCGGCTGCTGCCCACCGGGAAGCGATGCAGGGGAGGCCGGTGAAGCAGGGCGAACCGGCGAGCTCGGTTGAGCTGAAGACGGTTCCGGAATCCGCTGGAAGCGGCGCTTTAACGGCGCCTCAGCGCAGCGGAGAAGGCAGGCTCAGAGAAAAAGGCCAGGCGAGTCCTCAGAGTCACCATGGCAACAGCTCGCAGTGAGGGCATCCGCCGTCAGCGAGCGCGAGCGCTGCATGATCTTCACCCAGGCAGGAGACACAGATGACGTACCGGTCTCCCTCGCTGAGTGGGGCTCTGACGAGCCGCAGGAAGGCATCTTAAAAAAGACGCAAGCTCTTTTACGAGTGTGTGTCGCAAGCCGAACACACACACACACACATAAAGAACAGTTGGATATAACAGAATTGAAAGGATATAGGCGCCGGACAGCGCAGCAGGAACGGCAGTGGAAGGCGGTGATGCCAGCAGCTTCAGAATGGCTCGTCCCGCTGATATGCTTCTCAGATGGCGCTTGCTTCCTTCGTGATCCAGCGATGCGTGAGCTTCGCTGAAGAGATGAAAAATCAGGTGAGTCAGCCTTTTCGAGCTCCTTTTATAGGTTGGGCCACACCCGTTTCGGCGGGAAGTGGCAAGAAGGGCGCGAAGCGCCCTTATTGGTCTGATGTTGCATCAGCCTGCGCTCGATAGGCTGTGCAGTTGCCGCAGAACAAGCCAATGAGCGAACGAGCCGTCTCGCCTATGGCTGTGTACTGCTGCAAATGCGCTTTACAAAAATACAAAATTAAGGATAGTTTTTTGCTTCAGTATTTCGTAAAAAGAGACTTTTCCCGTAGCATCTTAGCTAAGACGCAGTACGAGAGAGCTCTCGTAAGAGAACAGTCCATTTTAAGTTCATTCTGTTGACACAAACCCCATTTACCCTCACTGAGAGGAAACTGGTATTTAATTTCACATTTAAATTACATTTGACTGTATTTTGCATACTTTAGATGCCAATTTTATGTGGGCATATGATGCAACCTGTCCATCTACATTGCACTGCTCTCCAGCGATCAGAAATGAACAGACACAAGCTGACTGCATCATCCACAGGTTTCACTTTGTAGTCTGTTTGATTTCATTCTGTTTGCTGCTGGCTGAGGAAAGAGCCAAAGATGAGTTTTTGCTGAAGTGTCTGTATTTTTTCAGGAAACCTATTATATCTCATTAGGTAAAAGAACAATAACTGAATGCATAAGCTAGAAAGAACAATGCAATGACACAAAACTGATTTCAAATATTGCTAAATACTTGTGACCAGCTGATTTTGTATAATATGATGACTTTCAATTCCTCAGTGAATAAATATGTAAAGTAATTTGTTCTGCTGGTTTGAGAGCATAGTGTCCTCTGCCGCACGAGACGATTTATTTTTAGAGTTTCAATGCCCAGTGTTCGCTTTCTGAGCCCAAACCTTTTTGTAAAGATTATATTTAACCCTTTATAAAGGCTGGCAATTATAAAAAAAAAATTTTACTATGAAAGTCCACCTTTTTTGTTAGGCCGATAATCTCCGGGGTGTATAGGATTTCTCACTGTTATATTTAGCATTTTTGGTGATTTGATGATTTTGTAACAGGAGACGCTGAAGTGATGTAGCCGTGTACACGCTTTTGAGCTGGCCGTTTGCCTCCTTAAATATATTTCAGCGAGAATACAAGCCATCCTTGAGCCTCTCAAAGACACAGTCCTCCTCTTCACTCAACTTTTAAGAGGCTTGACAAATGTAGCTTTGGCCTGAATCGGGGGATTAGGTGGACCGCTGCATGATCCTCGTTTCAGAGCAGGGTTTATGTTGTGGCGTTAAGTGTCCTTTATGATATAGCAGTATATTTTCCAAAGTCTTGTCAGAAATGTAATTAACAGTTTATATTTAGGCTGGGAGTTGAGTTTGTATGGTCAAAATCTTTTTAATGGTACATTTACGAGACAACAATGTACTAAAAACAGAAACGTTTTCCTATGTGTTTTTCAACACTGTCAAAAAGATCCCAGTTCACATGAATCCACGAAAACAACTTAAAAAAGCTTTATGATGCATGCTTGGCCAGTAGTTGGCACTGTCACTTTGTAAAGAAACTACGTACTGTGAGCACACAAAATTACGTAAGATATAAGATTTGAGTGAAGAAAAAAGTGAGTATATGCTAAAAACATGAAACACTATCTGGCAATGGACTTAAATTTTTCTTGCCTCATTGGCAGATACAGTTAACTTATTTGTTTAAAGCAAAAACTATTTTGATGCATTTTTTAGAAACCAAGACAGCTTCCACCAGCGAACTGCAAAATATGATTTTCTTGTATAAGTATCAAAACATTTTTGAATCAAGATGCATTTACTTGAGAAGCAAAATGGTTTAAGATATTATATATATATATATATATATATATATATATATATATATAATAAGAGAAAAAAACAGCCAATGGATTAAGAAAAATCTTAATTCAAAGGTAAAGCAAAACTTCTTTCTCTTTTTTTCTTTTTTATATATATATTTTTTTTTCTGATTCTAAGAAAAAACTCACTTATTTATTATTTATGAAAATGACAAAAATACTGAATAAAAAAATCACTTTTTGTAGTTGTATGGCTGGAAAGTTGACACTGGCTGTATAGTTCACTTAGCAGGTAAAGGAGAAACGAGTTTTCTACTTCTGACTCACTGTGGTTTACATTTATCTAGTTTTCAGTAAATGTTTCATGAGTTTTTGTGCCACGAGTTCACTGACTCCAAAACTGTTCATTTTCTGTCCGTTGTCTGAGTCAGCCCTTCATGTACTTGCTAGGTAAGCTTCTTTGAAAAGAAGTGGGAACACTTTGTTAAAAATATACATCCCATCTTATTAGAGACGCTCTTTGGTGAATCATAAGTGTCAAGGGCCCAAACAATCTCAGGAGCTTTACTTTCTAATTATAATAGAAATGAACAGCTGAAAAAAAAAAATCTCAAAATGACTCACAAAGCTGCTGACCTTTATAAACTCGATCCCTCTGTGAGAATCTTGTGCATTAGAAACCGTTTTCTTCAGCTGTTTGCGGCTCTGAGGTCTGGGGATAGATTTAACCTGTTAACAAGTTTAAAGCATGTGTTCTGTGTTCAACCCAATATAATATAATATTGCTAACACACTACTACAATAATAATATTTGTATACATACATCTTTAGGGGCTTTGGGACCCCAACCCCTAAAATAATGAAGTCACCTCACAAGAACATGGTTAAGTAACTGCAATAAAGCTAGTATTGCTTTTAACAACCCAGATCAGCCGTTATAAAACCAGCCCAAACCAAAGACTTTCTAAATTGTTGTTGACAGAGAAATGAACAGTGCCACATCTAGTACTGCAGGACAGACGAACTTTGATTCCTCAAGCGGTTAGCGAGCGGGGCAGCAACATATTCAAAAATAGCCTCTCAGCAGGAAAAGAGAGAGAGCGAGCGAGCGAGAGAGATTTTGAAGATATTGTCCTCAAAGGCGAGCTTTAGCTTTGAGTGAGATGGAGGGAGAGAGGTGCTGTCTTTGGTAAAATATGAAAGGCCCGTACACGCTGACAGCCCATGGCTTTTCTCCATAGCGCTAACACCAAGTGACTGGAATGATCCATGGCTGCTTTGTGGAGACTTGTGATATAAATGCTGAGGGCGAGATGTTGAAGATCCAAGTCCCCCACGCTCCCCCATCTCTCTTCTTTTGCCAGGCGGAGTTTGTTATGTGCTCTCTTTCGTCTCGCTATTTCCGGGCGGGCGGCAACTCGGCCTCCTGTTCGTCCTTGTGCTTTTTCAGTTTGACAAGTGGGTGGCCTTGGGGACTTCAGACTCCATTTTCAAATTGACCATTTGTAATCAGTTTTCTAAGGAGGGAAGGGGTCGAGGGACGAGGTGAAAAACATGAGGCAGAAAAATGGAAATGAAGCCCTGCTTGATTTGGGATATGAGAGTCAAGCAGAGCTGACCACTTAAAGGGACAGTTCGCCCATAAAAAGTCTTCTTTAAAAAATGATGGGTTAAATACAACCCGGTCCTGGGTAAAATAGTGACAAACCCAGCAATCGGGTTGTTTTCAACCAACAGTTGGGTTAAATGTTTAACACAACCTCCTGGGCATTAACCAAACCGCTGGGTCAAAACAGCCCAGTTGCTGGGTTTGTCCATATTTTAACCAGTGTTGGGTTGTATTTAACCCAGCATTTTTTAAAGTGTACATTCTTTTATATTCTGTGGAATACAAAATAACTTATTTTAGGAAACATCTCAGTGTGTGTGTGTTTCCAATACAATAGAAGTCAGTGGTTACCAAAACTGAATAATTCTTTGATAATAGTACTTATTATAAGAAAAAAAAAAGGCATAAAGGTTTGGAACGGCATGAGGGTGACATATAAAAGAATAGTCAGAAAAAAAAAAGTTTTTTTAGTCAGAAAAAATTTTTAACAGTATATTGAAAAAGTAATAATAAATAAATAAAAATACATAAATAAAAAGTTTGCATATGTCTTCTGTTGATTAAGTGATATGTCAGGCATTTATGGCTTATATAGCATGATATGAAAATAGGGAGCTCATATCGAGGAGGAAAAAACAAATATTCAATTCGGTGCAGTTTCTGATGTATATATATATATGGTCAAAGAGAAGGAATTCTGACAGCTTGTAAATCAATGAGATCTTAACTGTATAGCAGACTACTTGAATAAAATGCATATAAATCTCAGTTGTCACTCTGTATGTCCCAATAATGTCTTAGTAAGATGATATTTAAAAGCTTAGTTTTAAGATCAATTCTCTTTAGTTTCAAAACATATAATGCAATGTAATACAATGATGATTAAGAGATGAACAAATAAACCTTCCTCAAAGGTTGGATCATATTTGATACGTTACATTTTAAGAACTTTTTTATACAGTCCAGTAAGCGTTCATATTACTAACAATATACATGTTATTCTTATTTTCACTTTATTAAAATAAGTAAAGATTTCACAGCAAAAAGATGCATTAGCCACAAGCTGAAGAGTGTTTTTTTACGATGATATTAAAAAGGCCTTTTACTTGCTAAAAAAAAAGTATGAACTATCATTCGGACGACAGAAGGCATTTTCGAACATGAGGAGCCCTTAGAGACCTTATTAATTCGCATCTCAAATATTTTTATAGGGTTTATTTTAATAATAGTTTGAATTTTAGGATGAACTGTCCCTTTAAGAGTTGGAGGTGTGTGTGTGTGTGTGTGTGTGTGTGTGTGTGTGTATACATGATGTAAAAGGCTCAGGAGAGTGAGTTCATGCCCACATCTATCCATCAATGCAAACAGCACATTTTGCAACACATAAAATATATTTTCATTTCTGAAACATTTCTTGCAGAATGGTCCGGAACATTCATTGTTCTTTGACACAAATGTTAGCGAGTACATCTGTGGACACAAGGTCATCCGGTCGAGAGCGTTCGGTCACGCCGGCTGCTCCTGCTCCTTGATATGGTTGACATTTTCGTTAGATAGCTGCCTTTATGTGCTGTGAGAAAGAGAGAGAGGGGCTAACTCATTTTCTGGATGTCTGCTTCACACCTGAAGCCACACTTGTTTCCATCAGCACGTTGTGCTGCTTATGTAAAATGGCACGGTGGTAATAAGGAGACAATCAATGCTGTCCGCTGCTTACTTTTCGACAGGCCGTGTCTGCGGGGCGGAACGACCCTGTCTACCCTCCAAGCTGTGTCCTTTTTTCTAAATTACCGCCAATTTAACACAGGTGGGATGTGATAACTGATATTCATGAAGTCTAAACCAGGTGCTGGACTAGTTCCCTTGCCAACACAATTTGATAATGCAAAAGAAAAAAAATCATGCTGTTCATATAAGTCATTTTCAGAAAACAGTGCTATTTAAAATTACTACAGAACTTGCCGAAAAATCAGACCCACCTTCAGGTCTAAGTACCAAGTTCATAACCTTCTAAAATGTTTTTAATGTTCAAAGAAGTCTCTTATGTTAATCAAGGCTGCATTAATTTGATCAAAAATGCAGAAAAAAAACAATAATAGTGTGATATTATTGTAATAAAATTATTACAGTTCAAAAGAGCTGTTTTCTATTGTAACATATTTTGATAGGTATCTTATTCCTGCGATGCAAAGCTGAATTTTCAGTTTCATTACTCTGATACAAAATGTCCAATCTGTTAAAATGCAATATATCCTTGTTCTAAATCTTATTATTATTAGTAATAAAAACTGCTTAATATTTTTTTGTGGAAACTGTGATACACTGCGATGCAAAAGTGTAAGCAAGATTTTAAAAAATGAAAAAAGAAAGAAAGAAATAATAATTCTATACAGCAAAGAAAATAAAGGCATTTACATCACAGTTCCCTCAAAAATATGGAGCAGCACATATGTTTCAAACATTGATCATATGAAATAAAGCTGCAAATCAGCATATAAGAATGATTTCTGAAGGATCATGTGATACTGAAGACTGGAGAAATGATGCTGAAAATACAGCTTTGCATCACTGGGATAAAGTACATTTTAGAATATATTGCAATAGAAAATGGTTGTTTTTAAATTGCAATAATATTTCAAATTATTACTGTTTTTACTGTATTTTAATCAAATAAATGCAGCTTTCGTGAGCATACATTAAACAGTTCACATATGAAAATCTGTATAACACTTTATACGCTCAGTGAGTGGGATGTGAAGATACGGGTTGGCTGGCAGGTAAGCAATCCCGGATTATAAAGCAGTAGCCGGAAGCAATAGGCAAAAGAGGATGTGAAGGAGGAGGACAGAATGTTGATTGCAAATTGTCTCTGGAGGATTTTCTCTGCTCCCTTACAGAGGTGACTCATCATTCTACAGTATCCTATGCATTACACTCATTTAGCATATATTAGCATGCTTCACTCCATAAAATCTGCATCGGTCTATCCAAAACATTGCCTTGCTAAAATATATATTAGTTTCCCATTCATGCCAGATCTTTCTCCTTCATACCAATTATTGATTTAATATTCCATTCTCAACAGATGTTTGCATGCTCTAATTCTCATCGAACGTTGAATGCGATTTCAGATTCTGAAAAATATCAGATTGAATTCGAAATATGCATTTATATGCTTATTATTATCCTCTTGATCAGGTTATTTCCAGTCTACAATACTCCTTTCAATCTGTTTGAAATTTCATTCTTATTGATTGAGGTGCTTACATAAAGGCTTTTCAGTCTGATTAAGCCATCATTCCAACTATAAACAAATGATTCGGGTGCATGTATAATAACTGAAAACCTGATGTGTGCTTAAAGGAATAGTTCACCCAAAAAT
The DNA here is from genome assembly GCF_963082965.1 of Carassius carassius. Taxonomy (NCBI): domain Eukaryota; kingdom Metazoa; phylum Chordata; class Actinopteri; order Cypriniformes; family Cyprinidae; genus Carassius; species Carassius carassius. Next base: position 41,437,815 of record NC_081757.1, on the reverse strand, counting down.
AAAAATCTGCTGAAAATATAGTCACCCTCGGGCAATCCAAGATGTAGTTTGTTTCTTCGTCTGAACAGATTTGGGGAAATGTAGCAATACTTGCTTGCCAATGGATCCTCTGCAGTGAATGGGTGCCAACAGAACGAGAGTTCACTTCACATGATTAATCCATGTGGATTGTTTGTGGATTGCTGTGATCTTGGTATCAGCTGTTTAGACTCTCATTATGACGGCACCCATTCACTGCAGAGGATCCATTAGCAAACAAGTATTGCTGCATTTCTCCAAATCTTATTACAAAACTAGTGCTGTCAAACGATTAATCGCATCCAAAATAAACATTTTTGTTTCCATAGTATATGTTTGTGTACTGTGTATATTTATTATGTGTGTGTATATATATATATATATATATATACACACACATGCATGTATATATTTAAGAAAAACATATAAAAGTTATATTTATATATTTAATATATTTATATATTATATATATATATAAATTATATATATGCTATATGTGTGTGTTTTTATATATACATAATAAATATACACAGTACACACACATATATTATGTATACAAAAACATTTATTTTGAATGTGATTAATCGCGATTAATCGTTTGACAGCACTAGACTAAACAAACCTCATCTACATCTTGGATGACCAGAGGGTGAGGACATTTTTAGACCATTTTTATTTTGGGGTGGACTGTTCCTTTAAGGGGTAAAGAGACACAGAGTCACTTGGAAGGTATGCGATATAACCAATGTTTTAGAAAAGCTCACTGATCAGATAGTCCATCACATGTCAGACGCCACGCGCTGTCCTTGCCAAAGTACCAAACAGCAGCAGCTGGCACTCACTCCGCCGGGCATTTTCCACAGCCCCGTCCATCACATTTGAAGATGAGAGGCTGTAATTCACCAGCTATCAATTCTCAAGGTTTAGCCACACAGTCTTACCCCTCCTCCCGTCCATCCACCACAGCCCTCAATCCAGGGTGGTATCCATCTCTTATCTGCCATGGGGGGGCCGCAGGACAAGCTCTTCCGGCATGGCATCACTCCCAGTGCCCCACTTACAGCCATCAGTCACTGTCTCGGCTGATAGCTCCATGTGTCAGCCGTATGGATGACTGTCGCTTACCTGTACGCACCTGCATGCCAATGGACTCAGAGTTACAGGGAACAGAGCAGTCGGTCTGGTCAAGCATCTGAAGTCGTCCGTGACGGGATGGAAAAGCATCTTATATTCATTAAGGCTGTGAAGTGTGAGTATACTGCAAACAGTGCATTTCTTAGTACTTTTTCTTCCCTGAGAATCTAAACATTCTTAACTCAAGATGCATTTACTTTTGAAGCAAAATGATGTACGATCAATAATCAATCAATCAAAAATAAGTTACTTTAGGCTTAAGCCAGAAAATAAATAAATAAATAAATATTGGGGTAAGAAAAATAAACTTAATTCAGTAGACAAACTTTTTTTGTTTGTTTGTTTCTTACCTGTCTGGCAGATTGTTTTGTTGTTGTTGTTTTCCTGTGTTGAGCATAAACTTATTTAATTTAGATAAATTTCTAAGCCATTTTTTGCTTTTCAAGTACCCCACTCCAAATGTATCTTGATTTAAGAACAGTGGCGGAGCTAGAGTTTTATACATGGGGTGGCCAGGGGGTGGCCAAGGCTAATTCAGGAGGTCCATGACAGAAAATCAGTACATAACTCCAACCTGGTATAAAAAAATGGGAATTATATAAAAATTTATACTTTTATTTAACAAAGATGTTTTAAATGCATATAACGAAACATGCTGCAAAATCTCACAACACATGCATATAACGGAACGCCCTGCAAATCCATCAACACACATGCAAATTAAGAAACGCTGCAAATCCTGCTGCCAATAGCACTGACCACAATGGAAATGTTTCAAGGAGACCCCCAAAAATGTCGGACTTGGCTGGGATTTGCTTATCGTGCAGTAGCTACTGGTCAGTGGAGTTGGTGAACTGAAAGGTGAGTTTTTTTTAACACCCTGATTGGAAGATTCCTTTATCTTTTGGATATTATTAGCCTAAATAAGCTGAATAATTACATGATTATATGTAAAACGTTACTTAAGATGGCTAACTTTAATATCCTCAGCTAAATATAATTTCAAGGTTAATGAAAATCAATTTGCAATGCTTCATTAATTGTTTCTTAATGTGCATGTGCTGTGAGGATTTGCAGCGCGTTTCGTTATATGCATGTGTTGTGAGGATTCGCATCGCGTTTCGTTATATGCATGTGTTGTGAGGATTTGCAGCGCGTTTCGTTATATGCATGTGTTGTGATGATTTGCAGCGCGTTTAGTTATATGCATGTGTTGTAAGGATTTGTGAGGATTTGCAGCGCGTTTCGTTATATGCATGTGTTGTGAGGATTTGCAGTGCGTTTCGTTATATGCATGTGCTGTGAGGATTTGCAGCGCGTTTAGTTATATGCATGTGTTGTGAGGATTTGCAGCGCGTTTCGTTATATGCATGTGTTGTGAGGATTTGCAGTGCGTTTCGTTATATGCATGTGCTGTGAGGATTTGCAGCGCGTTTCGTTATATGCATGTGTTGTGAGGATTTGTTGCGCGTTTCGTTATATGCATGTGTTGTGAGGATTTGCAGCGCGTTTCGTTATATGCATGTGTCGTGAGGATTTGCAGCGCGTTTCGTTATATGCATGTGTCGTGAGGATTTGCAGCGCGTTTCGTTATATGCATGTGTTGTGATGATTTGCAGCGCGTTTCGTTATATGCATGTGTTGTGAGGATTTGCAGCACGTTTCGTTATATGCATGTGTTGTGAGGATTTGCAGCGCGTTTCGTTATATGCATGTGTTGTGAGGATTTGCAGCGCATTTCGTTATGCATGTGCTGTGAGGATTTGCAGCGCGTTTCGTTATATGCATGGGTTGTGAAGGATTTGCAGCGCGTTTCGTTATATGCATGTGTTGTGAGGATTTGCAGCGCGTTTCGTTATATGCATGTGTTGTGATGATTTGCAGCGCGTTTCGTTATATGCTTGTGTTGTGAGGATTTGCAGCGCGTTTCGTTATATGCATGTGTTGTGAGGATTTGCAGCGCGTTTCGTTATATGCATGTGTTGTGATGATTTGCAGCACGTTTCGTTATATGCATGTGCTGTGAGGATTTGCAGCGCGTTTCGTTATATGCTTGTGTTGTGAGGATTTGCAGCGCGTTTCGTTATATGCATGTGTTGTGATGATTTGCAGCACGTTTCGTTATATGCATGTGCTGTGAGGATTTGCAGCGCGTTTCGTTATATGCATGTGCTGTGAGGATTTGCAGCGCGTTTCATTATATGCATGTGTTGTGAGGATTTGCAGCGTGTTTCGTTATATGCTTGTGTTGTGAGGATTTGCAGCGCGTTTCATTATATGCATGTGTTGTGAGGATTTGCAGCGCGTTTCGTTATATGCATGTGTTGTGATGATTTGCAGCACGTTTCGTTATATGCATGTGCTGTGAGGATTTGCAGCGCGTTTCGTTATATGCATATGTTGTGAGGATTTGCAGCGCGTTTCGTTATATGCATGTGCTGTGAGGATTTGCAGCGCGTTTCGTTATATGCATGGGTTGTGAGGATTTGCAGCGCGTTTCGTTATATGCATGTGTTGTGATGATTTGCAGCGCGTTTCGTTATATGCATGTGTTGTGATGATTTGCAGCGCGTTTCGTTATGTGCATGTGTTGTGAGGATTTGCAGCGCGTTTCGTTATATGCATGTGTTGTGAGGATTTGCAGCGCGTTTCGTTATATGCATGTGTTGTGATGATTTGCAGCGCGTTTCGTTATATGCATGTGCTGTAAGGATTTGCAGCGCGTTTCGTTATATGCATGTGTTGTGAGGATTAGCAGCGCGTTTCGTTATATGCATGTGTTGTGATGATTTGCAGCGCGTTTCGTTATATGCATGTGTTGTGAGGATTTGCAGCGCGTTTCGTTATATGCATGTGTTGTGAGGATTTGCAGCGCGTTTCGTTATATGCATGTGTTGTGAGGATTTGCAGCGCGTTTCGTTATAGGCATGTATTGTGATGATTTGCAGCGCGTTTCTTTATATGCATGTGTTGTGAGGATTTGCAGCGCGTTTCGTTATATGCATGTGTTGTGATGATTTGCAGCGCGTTTCTTTATATGCATGTGTTGTGAGGATTTGCAGCGCGTTTCGTTATATGCATGGGTTGTGAAGGATTTGCAGCGCGTTTCGTTATATGCATGTGTTGTGAGGATTTGCAGCGCGTTTCGTTATATGCTTGTGTTGTGAGGATTTGCAGCGTGTTTCGTTATATGCATGTGTTGTGATGATTTGCAGCGCGTTTCGTTATATGCTTGTGTTGTGAGGATTTGCAGCGCGTTTCATTATATGCATGTGTTGTGATGATTTGCAGCGCGTTTCGTTATATGCTTGTGTTGTGAGGATTTGCAGCGCGTTTCGTTATATGCATGTGTAGTGAGGATTTGCAGCCCGTTTCGTTATATGCATGTGTTGTGATGATTTGCAGCGCGTTTCGTTATATGCATGTGCTGTGAGGATTTGCAGCGCGTTTCGTTATATGCATGTGTTGTGAGGATTTGCAGCGCGTTTCGTTATATGCATGTGTTGTGAGGATTTGCAGCGCGTTTCGTTATATGCATGTGTTGTGAGGATTTGCAGCGCGTTTCGTTATATGCATGAGTTGTGAGGATTTGCTGCGCGTTTCGTTATCTGCATGTGTTGTGAGAATTTGCAGCGCGTTTCGTTATCTGCATGTGTTGTGAGGATTTGCAACACTTGTGTATTCAAACTAATGAAGATGTTTTCTGGTGTTTTTTTCAGTTTGCATGTGTTTTCTTAAGTTGCAGCATGTTGAGCTCTCTCGGCCACCGTAGAATATGGCTGAACATAATTTATGAAGAAATTGGTTACTGTTACTATCTTCACATAGTGTTATGGTTAGCAAAGACCATGAATTGATGGGTAAATTCCAATAATTTTTCTGTAAAAACAGCAATGCACTTAATCAACGCAATAATCTTTTTAGCCTTTTAGTCTAAAGCTTACGAGTTTTATTTTTTAATTTTTTACCACTTGTACAAACAAAGAGTCTGCAGTATCAATTGAGAATATAATCCTGTCATTATTGGGGCCCCAGGAAGGCCTTTTTCAGCTACTCGGATGATGACCGTTCACAGTGAGTGCCTATTATTCAGGACTAAATGGAACTGAAAATGTACATGCCACGCTGAACTGGCTGCTGAAAGTACAGTCCTCATGCCAGCAGAAATGGTGAATCGCTTGTAATTGTGCCATTAGAGTTCCCATTCACTTCAGTCCAAACAGGCTGTAGTCACTCAATTGAATGTCACGAAAGTATGGGAGAGTTTACTTGTATTGCTGTCTCCCATACAGCTCTATCTTTTATGTTTCCCTGAAAATATATTTCATCTTTGTGAATGCCTACTGAACGAAGATGGTACAGATTAATTCCAATTTCAATTCTAATCTAATTTTGATTTCAAATTGAAAGTTATAAAATACAAACACGGAGGCAGAAATAAACAAGTATGTGACATATGGGTCTTTATGTATTATGTGTAGACTATACACAGTGTAGACATTGGCAAATTCATAGTGGAAGCCATCAGTCATATTCATTTAAATATAATGTTGAATAGTTCACATAAAAATTAAAATTTGCCAAAAATTTACCCAACAACTGTTTTGGACTGTTTTTGCCTGTAAATTTAGCTTAATCTGTGCATATTTCTCTCCAGATTCAGACGAGATTATTATTATAGTTTTTTTTTTTCACTGGAGAAAGCAATATTATGCAAAGAAGATCTGCATTTTAGCAATAGCAACAATTTGAAGAATTCAATTCTTCATGAATATACTTTTCACTTCACAAGACGTGTATTGCATTTGACTTTATTAGGCAAAGCACTTTGAAATGGATTCTCTCTCATGCATGCTTTGTTTTTCTTCTTCCTCTGTGGTTTATTCATTGTGACTGTCTATATCTCACAGGATATCTGTTTCCACCTCTTTATTCCCCTGGACCGTCTTTCACTCCCTGCTGACTTCTCCCCCAAAACTGGAGCCAAATCAATCAGCACTTACTGACACAGACGCTGAAAACGATAGGATGCTCAGCTAGCAGGGTTCAAACAAGTATATATAGATAGAAAAATAAGATATTTCCATGTTTTAACAAACCTGTTCTGGGACTGAGACACAGGACCCAGGTTTTGAATATAGTGCCCTTCGTATTAGAAATAGTTCAGCTAAATTATTCAGTTAATTTATATTAATCTAACGAGTTCCCTTGTTACTGAATATTTCATAAGGCCTGTCAAAATATAACAGTACAGTCCAATAAAACTGTGCCTCGATTAATTTCTCATCTGTACAAATGTCTATCAGGGAAAAATGGTTGAATGTTACAATTAAATGCACTAATTCAGAGTCAAGAAACATTCCGTTTATAATCATATATTTGCCACTCTGACTGGAACACGTGGATTAAAAATCCCCCACAACGTTGTGCACAATATTCATTCTCCCCCACAAAGAATTGTCTCTAAATTCTTGTTTTAAAGATTTGGGATCTCACATTATGCATTTAGATGATGCAATGATGTCTGTTCCAGGGTCACTAATTAGAGCAGAAGCATAATTTCTGCAGTCATTCACGCCATTGACAACCTCATTCCCAATGGTAATTACATGTGCAATCCAGTCAACGCAACTTCAGGTTGCATGTATATTACATGGCCTCATGTAAATTACTACAAATTGTTACATTAATATCTCATACATATCTTACACCATATGTTTGTTAAATGCACATAAAGCGATGCATGCCCAAAATGCTGTGCCAAGTATAATACCACTTTGGACCACACAGAGGCAGTGTATATCAACAAAACACTGGAAATGAAACCTTATCGTCTTATGAATGTAATACTCATCTATGATGACTTGTCTACAGGGAATTATTGGTCAACCAAGCTTTTTCAATTCACCATATTTATTTATTTTCTTGATTATGCTTTTTTTTGTTTGCTTTTCAATTCCATACAAGAATAGATTTCTTGCTTCATGCCTCATACTAAATGACCATCAAACTTCAATTTAACAACATTGTTTATAGTAATGTGTGACTCACTCCATTGTTTTTTTTTTGTAGAGTGACCACTTTTGATACCGTTAGGCTCATCATTATTTAATCCAACAAAAACAGAACTATGGGATTTACTGTACATTAGACGTCACTTCTTCAAGTGTGATATTATGTTGATTTAATGTGTTAGGAATGAAGTGCTTTTGGATTAGGTCTGGGAACGATGCTTGGATATCACAGCAGCGTACTCTCTACCCGAGCGGTAACTGGTGCGCTTCAACTCAGGTGTAGAGAAATCCACATGAAACAAGCCGAAGCGCACACTGTAGCCATGACTCCACTCAAAGTTATCCAGCAGAGACCAGGCAAAATATCCCTTCACATTCACTCGATCTTGACTCACAGCTGGAAGACAAACACATCACTCGGATCATCCTCAGAACAGAGCTCGTGTCAGAGAATAGTTTCTATTATTTGAAATACTTCCATTAGTTTGGGTCTCAAAGCTACAATAGCTGAATTTTTCTAATGTAGGACTACAGAAGTGATAAAGAAGTATACTTGAAAAGTGCACTTTTTATTACTGCAATAATATAGTTTAAAAGAATAGAATTACTGCCTGTAAGGTTTTCAGACACCTATGTTAATTAATTAAATGAAAATGTATTGTACTTTGAATGTATATAATGACTCGAACTTAAAAGTAGACTTTATTTGTTTCATAATTATTCTATTGCCTTTGAAATATGGTTAAAGTTGAAAAAAAAAAACCTTTAAGTCATTTCTACTCAAACTTGTATATCATGTATTTAAATATAATTATAATATTGCAATGATAACGTTGCACTTGCAAAAGTTGCAATAGAATTGCAACATGTCAAAATAAGTGTACTGCTTTAAAACACAACAAAAGATTAAAAGAAGGTTTAAATGCTCTTTATTATAAATCTTTTAATTTGAGATTACAAAGTGCTCTTTAAAAGTGTGTTAAGAAAGTTATGAATGTGTATTCTATGAGTTTAATCTGATGTTTAGTGTTTTTTTTTTTATGTGTACTCTGTCTTATTTTATGAATATTATATTATCTGCTAATATATATTTAAATACTTTCGAGATTTTAAGTACACTACAAGTACACATTCAGCACACTTTTTCACAAGGGTATTATAGTCTAACTGTATAAAATGACCTCTGCTCTCTGTATTTTATTAGACACTGAGCAGTGATTATACGACAGTACCTTTGCCAACTTCCTGCAGAGTGTCCTGATAGAACTGACAACGGTCGGCATCTTCAATCTGAACTGGCCCAATCTGGGAAAAGCCATTTTCTGTGATATAAATAGGCAGACTGGTGTACGTGTCCTGAAGAAACATGCACATTTATATGATTTTGTTAATATGCCACTATACTGTACACCTCTATATAATGTACATAAACCCAATTAAATATAAAGTTCACACACTCGTTCAAATAAATGCAAACACCTTTATATATTTGAGCAATTTCCGCAATCCGTCAGGAACAACGGCCAACCAGTGCACCCCACAAATGGGCCACGATGGGTCAACGACACCCTCTGCCCCCTGATCGCCCACAAAACTGAGCTCGCTCTTCTTACTACCACCATTTAAATCTTTTACTTTCCTAGACGTGTAATAGTTCAGTGCAAAGAAATCCGCCGTGCCCAGGGGAGAGGGCTCATCTTTTGAGAAACGTGGCAGCCTTGAGCCCTGCTTGTATCCCAGATCTAAGCTCCTGGACTCAATCCTGGCCCTCATGGACTCTGGGTAATCTCCTGTGCAAAACACAGGACAGGCAAACCAGCCCAGAGTGAAGTCCTTGTAGCGCTCAGTGGCTGCAGCATCTTTGGGACAGCCCGGGTCTGACGGCTCGGCCCAGTCACTGTTCAAGGCAAGAGATACTTGCCCTGCTTGTAAAGGACTGAAATGAATATTATAAGTATGCCAGGCTTTGGTGTGGGCGCGCAGCATGTTATGACCCGCCAAGTAGACTGATATCCCTGGATCTTTGATCCCAGGGGCGAAGGTCCCATCCTCATGGCCCAGCTTGGCACAGACATAGGGCTCGTTCAGTGTGATCCACAGCTTCACTCGGTCCCCAAAGGTCTTAAAGCAAAACCTGGCATAACTTTCAAATATGTCTGCAATCTCTGTCGAGCTCCATCCGCCAAGATCCTGTAAGGCCTGTGGTAAGTCCATGTGGTACAACGTGATCATGGGCTTCACGTCACAAGCAATCAGGTCGTCTATCACTTTGTTATAATACGCCACTCCTGAGGGTCACAAAAAAAAAGCATCAAATACACAGTTAAGAAACTTCATGGAAATTGAAAACTTTTTTTCTTTTCTTCCATAAATAATTCCAGAACGTAATTTTTTTTTTTTTTCTCCCTATAGCAGTGTTCGGTATCATTGATATACTAGTATAGCTATTGTTCATATTTTGAATTAATTTACATTTTTCTATTTTGTTTTGATTTATACTTTCAAGTTTAAGTAATTTAGTTTTTTTTGTCATTTTTATGTCTGTATTTTTTTTTTCTATTAATTCTTATTTATTAGTTTAGTTTAATTTTATTTTAGTACATCACGTTAAACTAAATGAAAATTTCACCCTGGCAGATAACTGAAATCAGAACAGTTTACCTCTTTTAATGATTATTAATTAATTAAAATGTATTTATTTTATTCAATGTTTACTTTGTTTTAAGTAGTGGAAATTACTAAATGGTTTAGTTTTAGTAAATGATAATTAGTTGATGATAATAACACTATTGTAAGTTCAGTAGCTTCACAAATGAGGGAAACTGTACAGCAGAACGTGATTTTGTCTATTGGAAATTGATTGGACTGTTGTATTTTGCTAATTACTGCAATTTCATTTTATTCCATGAAAATATAAGAATCATCAATTTCAATTTCATATTAACTTTAACCATTATAAAATGTGTAAAACAATTATTCGCAGTTGAACATTTTTTTGATTGCCCAACAAAACAAACACACAAGGGTCGATTCTTTATTTGAATTCAGAGCCTTTGACCGTCAGTGATCGCTCTGAAACTCACACGACGAGCGTAATTTTTCCCGGATCACCTTTTGGATTGACATGATTTGTGGTTCCGTCGGGAAGGAGCCGTGACCAGGATATGGACAGACGGTAATGGGTGAGTCCCAGCTGCTGGACACATTTCAGGTCCTCTTCCCAGAGCTCATAGCTGTTGCAGGCCACATCTCCAGTATGGTCTTCAAACACCCCTCCTTTGGCATGACAGAATGTATCCCACACGCTGGGGCCTCGGCCATCCACATCCCAGCCACCTGCAAGACATTCATCTGAAAGTTTAGACCTACATTATACATAATCACATTTCATAATGTACTTCTGCCAAATAACAAAGTTGAAGATTTGACTGCTACAGAATAACAGTAACGTTACATTAAAATTGAAGTGTTGTGACACAGTGATATGGTGTTTGCATGCAATTGTAAGGTACATTTAAGTATAACGTTACCATTTAATAATGATGTTATAGTGATATCACATTAAAACAGTGTAATGTAATGCCATAGTACGCTTTGTAACGATCAACTCTTGTAAACTGTTGTAATTCCACCCTGCATTAGCAAAAGAGTCAGATCAAATCATAAAGGCGATAAGCACTTGGTGGTTTCAGTGCGCTGAGTGGAATACTACAGTAAACATGAGCACCAGAGTAAACTTTACCTTCTATTTGATACGCAGCAGTCGCAGCTCCCCACGCAAAGTCGTGTGGAAACACGGTGACATCTAGTCCAGGCATTTTAAAGGATGATTATGAAGTGAAACTACAAAATGTTATTGCGCTGTTAAAAGGACTAAATGAAACGCTCGCTTCCTACTAAAGCCTGCACGTATCTTCTGCTTTATAGCGCCCCTTTGAAATCAGCGCTGAACGTCAACACGCCTAGCGCCTGACGTCATCACGCACATCCAGCGCGACACCCAACAAATCTTTTAAAAGTTCTATTTTGATTTTTTCTAAAGATTTTATTTTTTTTTTAATAAAAAATACATTTCTCAGAGTTCATACGGTCTTGCCTGGAATTAACAAATGTACAACGTTTTAATATTTCCACTAGTGTTTAAATATACGTTTATGCGTAATACAAATGTTTAACTCATCTCAAGTTTCAGACTAAAAAGCAAATATTACTAATGGAAATGAAAACAGAATAGCCCAAGGACAAAGACATTTGACCTGCACGCGGCACAGTCCTCTCTACACATGGCTTCTAAACTGTCCTGATCAAAATGACAATATGTGAGAAAGATTGATGCTCCCTGCAGAGGAAACGGAGAGATCTCCACTGGATTCAGTGTCACAAACATTGCACACAAGGCATTGTTCTCATCAGGTTGTTCTGCTATGAGAGCCCTTATGGACTACCTTGATTTCTGCCAACCGGTCTGAACTTGTTTTTAGCAGAGCAGTGCCTTTTGTGAGGGCCACAAAAACAAATGAGAACCTGCACGATGAACCAACATCCTTTAGTATTGAGTTGCATTTTGTTTTCCTTTGTAAAGGAAAGCTATAATCTTAAATGAGATGTACCCTATGTCCTTTTTCATACAGTAGGCTAACCACAGAAGTGGGTCAGTTATATTTTTTTGTCATTTGAATCACATGGTTTTATGTAATTTATTTAATTAAATTTACTATATAGGTCTCGTTATAGTTACTATACTGTATACTATTCATATATATATATATATATATATATATATATATATATATATATATATATATATATATACACACACACACACATAATTTTCTTAAACAGGCTATATACATGCTTATGTGTGTATTTATATATACAAATACAAGCACATATATTTTGTAAACAAACATTTATTTTGGATGCTATTATTCGTTTGACAGCACTAGCTAAATAATTACATAAATTATAAATAAAATGGACAACACTGGAAAGAAGGCAGACTAAAACCTTATCAATAGCATTTCCAAAAATGATTATAAATAAATAAACATGTGTACCTTTTTTATTTTATATTTTTTAATAGTTAAACAAACAAGTGAGTCTACCTCATAAAAACAATGTGACAGAGTAAGAGATCCCAAAAACATTGGATGGAAAACATGGATAGAAAAAATAATAATTATTATTATTAATTATAATAATTATTAATAATAATAAATACAGAAATCAAGGACATATTCCATAGATTTGTTGAGTATCTTTTAAATGTGAGGATCGGGCAGCAGCAGTGGTTTGACTGAACTCAAGGGATCGGTGTTGACTGGAGTTCAGAAACCAGCCCGTGATGACGTCACGGGAGGAAGTGGAACATGGAGCCTGCAGCCCGAGGCTCAGAGAACAGCCCATAGAGTCTGTGCACTCCGGAGCTGGACACCGTCACGCGTTTCTCCGCGGGTCGAGCTTTGGAGCTCTGGGTTACACATTCCGCCTGGGTCTTTGGAAAAGCGTCCGTAGCAGTGTGTGTGGAGCAGTCACAAAGTGAAAAGCAACTTCACGCGTTCAGTTTCTCAAGATTGGTTTTATTGTTGGGCACGCGGATATATCGTGTTTAATTAGCTCTTTTATGGAATCGTAGAAGAACTACAGTCTCAAAACCCTGTTGGAACCCATATGTGCAATGATATGAGTACAGAAGAAAAGTTCTGCGATCATGTTTCTATGAGTCTGTTATCTCGGGATGGTTGCAGCTGTCTCTCGGCGGAGGAGCGAGGTCTCCACTTCGACTGGAAACAAAGAAAATGTAACGATTTAAAGTAGCGCTCCTTCGCGTAAAACAAAGGGAACTTGCGGAAAATCAACCGGAAAGGGCTCGTGGAGGTGTAAAAACGAATACTATGGAAAACAAAGGAGGATATTCAACCGCTTCTTTGAGGATTGCTTAATGTGCAGAGCACAAAACCATGATACATCGATTTATCTAAGTGTTGCGTCGAGTCCGTATTATGACCATGATTAAAAAGCAGCGCTGACCTGCGTCTCTGCTTGATGGCTTTTGACGAATATTCGTCGTGCTTAGATATAAACAACAACAACAACAACCACAAAAGGCTTTCTGGGCTATTTATATGCTAATATAACCCCCTCTCCCTGTGTGAATCTCAGCGAAGGCAGGAGTCATGTCGCTGGGCGCTGCTTGCGTCCTGTTACTGGCTTTCGTGCTGCTCAGGAGCGCGAGCTCTGCGGGATCCACTGAATGTAAAACATATGATGAACGCTCCAGAAGTTTGGGGAAAAGCGCTCTGTCTGGGGCCACGCTGGACAGAAAAGTGGTCTGCAGCAACATGGAGTTCCATCAGGTGCCTTCACCCGAATCTTTCCCCAACAGAACAGTCTCACTGTAAGTCAACACTACTTTACAGTACATTAACCCTTTCTAACATTGTCATGTATCTCAGAAATGCCCTTTACCAGTCATCACAGGGGTCACTCCTGCGATGTGTTGCCTTCTGGTCCTTCTGGAAAAACGTCTGAAACACAAACAGTAGTTTGTAATCTTTTGTCTGAGTTTTTAAGTCAAACAGATCAAGCTAAGTGACTTAAGTTGTGTTATTTGCACATATAGGCTACACATATGTGACCCCGGACCACACAACCAGTCATATGGGTCAGTCTCTCGAAATAGAGATTTAAGACATCATCTGAAAGCTAGAAAAGAAGCTTTGCATTGATGTATGGTCTGTTAGGACAGGACGAGATAAAAATATAAAAAAAATCTAGAATCTGAGGGTGCAAAAAAAAAAAAAAATATTGAGAAAAAAAAATCACCTTTAAAGTTGTCCAAATGAAGTTCTTAGCAATGCATGTTAATATTAAAACATTAACTTTAAATATATTTACGGTAGAAAATTTACTGTATTTCATGGAACTTAATTTTTACTTAATATATTAATGATTTTTGGCATAAAAAAAATAATTGTACCCATACAATGTATTTTGGGCTATCTCTCTACAAATGTACCCATGCGACTTATTGTATGCATATGCAGTTAAACCAAAATTTATTCAGACACCTTCAGAAATCTTCACATTATCACAGTTCTTTTCGCTGTAGTTTAGAAAATGGTAATACAATATGGCAAGAATTCAAGAGTTTTAACCGTGTCCGAACAAATTCATCTTGATCATGTCAGATAACTTTGATAGAAAGGTGTGCAACAGAACATGGTCAGGTCAAAGTGTCAGATCAAATTGTTTGTATTAATTTTTACTGGTATTCCACTGTATGAAGTGTTTCTGGTAGGGATGCACCGATTGGGAAATTCTGGGCCGATACCGATGTTTAACATAACATCTTGGCCGATGGCCGATGCCCGATGCCAATGTTTTTTCTTTTTGTTATTTATTTCTTCTTTTGTGCCACGGAAACATACAAGCCTTTCGGCTCTTGATCACACTATCCTAGAATGAGCACAAATTCAATCAGACCAATTTATGAAACAAAAACAACCTTTAATGTCACTTTCTGGTTGACATTAGTTATAACCTTATTTATGACAAGTTCTTTACTTTTCTGAAAAATAACATTCAAAAACATTTGACTGCTAACTAATCAATGAAAAGATTGTTTCAGTACATTGCCCAACAAAATTATTTGAGTGGTTTTAGCCTGATAAACAAAAACTTACTCAATGAGATTATTTTCATGGCCCAATAAAACATTTTTTTCTGATAAATAAAAAAAAATCAAGTGTAAATGCAAAAACAAGTGAAATAAATAAATTCTGCTATTAAAATAAATTGTTATTCATAAATACAAACATAAATAGGGCTATCTTTCAACTTTGATCATAAATGACACATAAGTCACCTGCTGTATCTCTGGCCTACTTCTTAATAAGAAGCATGTTTTTCTTTACAAAGATAAGCATCTCTGCCTTGTATCACAGCAAAGCCTATTTCTCTTTTCATCCAAGACGTGAGACACAGAGCTGAATAACTGCTTACTCTCGGTGCTGGTGCATGGCGCACTAAGGTATTTGCGTGCCATTTGTGCGAGTTCGGGAAAACGCGGGTGGTTATTTCTCCAATAACAGAGTGCGCTCTCACCTCTGGGAATAGTGGTCTCTGCCAGGAAAATACCCAGTTGTTGGGATACAGAGGTACTTGTCCTCTCTGGTCCATTTTCTTCCAGAATCTCCTCAAACACATCATGCAGGGAGGGCCCTGCTCTGTCGGATCGTTGCCTCTTGCGCTCTGTGTGATGTGCGTGCTCTCCATCGCGCGTCCAATCCTCTGCACTGGCAGCAGGCAACAGGTGTGCCTCAAGTATTTCTCGAGCGCGTTGTTTAACATCCTCATCAAAGTAACGATCCTTGTATCTGGGGTCCAAATAGGTGGCATTGCAGAACATGGGATCGTACTGGATTTGATCTAAGCGTCTATTTACAGCCTCTAATAATGAGGTCTTTGTTGTTTTAACGCCGTGGTCTGTGTCAGCCTGCTTACTCAGAAGACGTCTCAGGGCTGTCACTGAGGGGATGACATCTGCAGCTGATGCTTCTGATGAGCTAACGTCTCTCATCAATTGTTCAAACGGGGAGAGGAGTGTTAAACAGTTTTCAATTAATTGCCACTGGTGCGCACTGAGAGTGGCCGGGAGGTCGTAGTCTGCGGCATATGTATGTAGCAAGTGGACGCTTTTGTTCCAGCAAGCTCTCCATCATATAAAATGTACTATTCCAGCGAGTGGAAACATCTTGCTGTACCCTTTTTGGTTTCATTCCCAACTGGATCTGCACAGCCTGGAGACGTGAATATGCGAGGGGTGAGTGTTTAAAGTGGCCGACGATTTTTCGGCAAATAGCCACAACACCGTCATGAATTGCCAGTTGCAGTGTGTGAGCCATGCAGCCAAAACTTGCCAGACCACTGTCCATTATAGCTTTCATCATATTCCTAGCATTATCTCTCACGACAGCATGCACTCTGGTTTTGTAGATTTTCCACGTCTGGAACATTTTCTCAAATTTCTCCGAGATAGCAGATGCTGAGTGGGTACCTGCAAACTCCTGGGAGTGCAACACTGCCTTCACCAGATTGAAGTCCTTATCAATCCACTGTGCCGTTAGGCTTAGCATGCTCACAGGACTTACATCTGAACTCAATATATCTGTGGTGAAACTGATTGCAGCGATGTCGCAAACCAGTAGCTCGTGAATGTGCGTGGCCACAATGTTGTGGATTTCGGGGAGACAGACCTCGGCAAAGTGACGCCGGCTCGGCAGTGTATAGCGTGGCTCCATAAGCTTAATCAGACTCCGAAAACCCACGTCCTCCACTACAGAGAAAGGCTGGTCATCTAAAGCGATGAACTCCATCACCTTGTTTGTTATTTGTTTCACTTTTTGGCGCTATCTGGAAGCAGCTGTTTGGCTTTCTCAAATGCCATGTCAATTGAAGTCTGAGTCTTACCGGGGGTTCGCGCTTTCTTGGCGGCTTCATTTTTCCATTTTTGGTCAGCTTGCAGGTAATCGCCGTACACCACCTCATGCCTGCTTTTCAAATGTCCAATGAGATTTGTTGTGGTAAATGACTTTCTAACAGCCCCCCCTCTTGAAATTTCAATGCAACACGTATTGCAAACTGGAAAACGCTGATCTTTCTCTGAAACTGTAAAATATTGCCACACGGCCGCCATCTTCTTTGTTTAATCTAAGTTACTGAGGACGGAGAGTGCGCAGGCGCCCTCTCCCGTCTCGGACTCGGTATCTCCCCCCGCCCAAATAAAAAGAGGGAAAAAAAGTTTCTCCTGAGCACAGCAATCATGACACATATAATCATTAGACATCGGCGAATGTCATTTTTATTTCCCGTTGGCCGATGGCAGTTAACGAGGCAAATATCGGCCGTTACCGATGTTCAGCCGATGCATCGGTGCATCCCTAGTTTCTGGGTGTAATATGTCACAGTTTACTTCAATTTGCTATCTTCACTTAATTGCATGGTAAATACAAATCAAAAACGATATCTGTTGTCTGAATAATTTTTGGTTTGACTATACGTTATAAACCTAAATTTAAAAGCAATTAGATTTTTTTATGAAGGACATATGCTATTTATAATTTTTTGTAAATTGAAACTTAGATTTTTATTAATGAACTGTGATTAAAAAATTACAGAGTGGATACAGTCAGGGTGGTCTTAATAACAGGGCATGGCTTATTAGCGGTGAACACTTATAGCATTTTAAATGGTCATTTTGACTTAATTTTGGGTCACTTATTTGTCATTTTAACAGGCCAGACTAGCAACAATCTGAAGTTTATCAAATCAAGGCTAAAACACTGTTCAAAGATGCTTGTGTGTATATGGTTGTAATGAATCAAACCTTCGTATTCATCCGGAAGAAGGAGGCGGGAACCGGCGGACAATCAAATGAAACTTTAATAACAAAATAAACACAACAGCGCACCAGCCCCTCACGGACGACTGATGCGCACAAAATAAAAACCTAAAATCCCAGGCCTGGTCCTCTCTCGTCGTCGCTCCAGTTTTATATCCTTCCATCTCCTACGTGGGACTCGAGACCGGCGGTGGGCCGCAGGTGCCACTGATTTGCCCAATCACTGCCGGCCTCACTCGTGTTCCCACGTCCCTCGGCCCCGCCCCACTCGCCACATACCCCCATCGCCCCTCGCAGGCCGGGGGGTACCCACGAGACCGCTCACGGGGACCTGCGGGAACCTGGGGGTAGGACAGACGAGGCGAGAGAAAAGGAGATGGAAGGAGGAGCGACAGAGACGAGAGAGGGGAGAAAAAAAAAAAAAAATTCCGGTTCCCAGACGTACTGCTGCTCGGCCCTCCACCGGCTGGGCGATCTCCTCCGCGGTGCCTCGCGGTGGCACTGGACGGCCCTCGGCGGATGGCACGACACCCCTCCGCCGCCCGGTGGTCGGCGACGGCTCCTCCGGTTTTGGGCAGCCGGCAGGAGTCCCCCGTTCCCTGCTCCTCCGGATACCTTCACGGAGGCAGCAGGCTCCGGCCCCCTGGCGAACGGCGCCGACTCCTCCGCTCCCTCACGGAGGCAGCCGCCCCTCCCTATCGTGGGCGGTCGGCAGCGAGCTCGCCCATCCCCGGCAACTCGCTCCAGTCCACCGCCTCGAGTGTCCATGGCGGCATCCTCCTCGCCAGCTCGATGGCACCGGGGATTCACCACAGCGGCGAGGGATCTTCAGCAGCACGTCTCTCCTTCTCCCGGGCTTCGGCACCACTGTAATGCATCAAACCTTCGTATTCATCCGGAAGAAGGAGGCGGGAACCGGCGGACAATCAAATGAAACTTTAATAACAAAATAAACACAACAGCGCACCAGCCCCTCACAGACGACTGATGCGCACAAAATAAAAACCAAAACACAACTAAAATCCCAGGCCTGGTCCTCTCTCGTCCTTCACTGTCGTCGCTCCAGTTTTATATCCTTCCATCTCCTACGTGGGACTCGAGACCGGCGGTGGGCCGCAGGTGCCACTGATTTGCCCAATCACTGCCAGCCTCACTCGTGTTCCCACGTCCCTTGGCCCCGCCCCACTCGCCACAATGGTTTAGCGTCTCCGCTGTACACTAGTTTCTTTACACATCAGTCGTGAGTTATCTTGTATCTGCTTTTTGAAAATAAAATGTGCAATTCAGTCGTGTTTGTGGTATTCCCCCCAAAAAAGGTTGTGGTTTCCTGTATCACAATAATCAGTTCATACACAATATCCTATCTACATTGTGAAATCAAATTTTTGTTTGCTCAAAATACAGCCTGTTAAGGCCAATGTGTGTCTTGTTTGGAAGCCATACCTAAATTTAGGTAATTGGCTGATTGAGCTGTTCTCTTCACTGTTAGTTGATAAACCAGTCCTAAACAAAGTTCCTCGGGAGTAAGCCAACTCTTAGCCAGAGTTTTTACATTTTTGCTTTTCTAGCATAATTTTTGGTCACAGTGTAGAGCGTCCACACTGCTAACATGTTTTTTTCGTGTTGGAATGGATGCTGAAACAGACAAAACGCGCCATTGAAGAATCCCAAATTAAACATCAGTGTTTTAGCCCTCCAAAACAATTTCTGCTCAAACTGATATTTGTTTTGGGAACCCTAGATTGATGCTCTAACTGTTTCTCAGCGTTACACTATGGTGAAGCTTTGTGAGCTGGTCCCATTCAATGAGAACGGTAATTAAAATTCAGCAGAGTCGAGTTCTCTGTTCTCAGGCCCTGTACAGGAAGTCCCCGCATTACAACAGCCAAACTTAAACATCATTCATGGTGTCTCAGTTGCTTGGTTTGGCACATGAATAAATGCCACATTTTAGCTATTTACAGACAGGATGAGGGTGTTTATGCCTTGCAAACTAAGCAGGTTATGACCGAATGTGGTGTTTCCAGGCAATAGTTATACATGAGATACTTATTTTGACCTTCTTTGACCCAGACAATCAATTACTTTTCTAAACCTGGTGTGGGAAATCCTTTCCTTCTCATGCGTATGTGGGTTTAGCAGTTTTGTGGTGCCACCCTTTTAACAAGGCTTCGAAAAGGCTCTCCGGTTTACTGCGTTGTAAAAAAATGTAAGCATTTCGATTGTATTGTATTTTTTTGTATTCAGGTTTGTAGTCAGTACTTTAAAAAAAGAAAAAAAACATATAAATCCTGTTAAAGTCAGCATGAAATGGAAATTCATTTTCTGAATGCATGTTATAGATCTTTATTATGTATGATTCATCCAGGTTTCATTTTTATTTTAATCAAAATGGTGATGACGTCAAGTCACCTTTATATTTCTGTCGCACTTCATTCAGTAGGGAATAGGGATTATAGAATAAAAAGTCCTCCTACATTTTAACTTGTTCAGTAATCCTTAATACTTAGATGGACATCACAATATGGAAGAAAAGCTCTGTTGCTTCTTCATTGCAGCGTTTATGCTGTACTGCTTCTTAAATAGATCTTGTAAATGGCTTTAGGAAAGTTACTAAATCTCCACCCAGCGGTGACATTGTTTCTTAGCGCTTGGGATCAGTTTATAGCAGTTTCTGTTGTAAACGGATCGTGTGTGTAATGTGTGTGCAGCTGTCTTTTATGTGAGTCAGTCGGAGAGCAAGTGTTGAAAGCTACACTTGGAGAGATCTTTCCTCCCCAAAGCACACCTGGTGACTGCAGCGTGAGATTTCAGAAAAGCGTTGAAATGTTCCTTAATAGTTTTTCTGATTGCCTTGGACCTTCATGGTTGCAAGTCAGCTTAAAATGCTATTTGGCAGCAATAGTGAACACAACATCCATGGGTCAAGTAACAAAGAATAAAATACTTTCTTCCATTGCTTGATCTGCAGAGAGAACAACAAGCCATTAAGCCAACCTTTAAATGTAATTATTTGCATTTTATGAGACTGAGAAATAATCTGTCTGCAGTTTGTGTTGGCCGGCTGCAGAGCATGTTTCCAAATATTATATTGGCTGTTTTAATGTAGTCCAAGTTTTTGATTTGTTTAGGAAGATCTGGGCTTGCAGAAGAAAAAACTTAAACCGTTTTATGCTCTTTTTGCTTTCCATAAGCATTATTTGTTTGGTGGCTACATATTTGCAGAAAATCAAGATAAGGCTATATCTACACCATCTGTCTCCAGCTTGGGAGACCTGTTGGTGCCTAATCAGATGCTCATTTGAATGCTAATTGATTGAATGTCCTGTCCCAGACGAGTGGTCATCAGGTCTGTTCCTCATTCTTGCCACCAGACACATAAACATATGTCTTATTGGTAGATCATGTACATTTATGATATATTCACAATAATTCTGTTGGCTGCATAAAGTATAGCAACATTCTGGATTGTGTACTTATTTTAATGTGATTCAAGTAAGTAAAGCTTCTTTCTGATTCCAATTTTTTAGGTTTCTTTGAATAGATTCTACATTGTTCTTGCTTTTAATTAATTGAATCCTGTGATTTATTAAATGTCACATTTGATTCAGAAAGCAACTCGTTCAGTGTGTTGGCTCGAGTGAAATCATATCAGCGCTCAGTCAAATCTTGTAGAAGCTGTTAAACTTGTACGGGGGGAGCTTGTGTCAGTAATTCTCCTGGGCTCATACTGTAATCATGAGGGAGAGGGGAATGGCTCCCAGCTGGGAGATCGCTGTGCTCGTTAATATCAGTATCATGCTCAAATTTATCTTGACAGATCAGAGTCACAAGGCAGCGTCTGCATGTTTATCCATACAAACTCAGGCTTTTTTCTTTCTCCTTTTGACAAGGAATAGGCTTGGGAAGCTGCAATTTAAGTCACCCAGATTGAAACACAAAGAAAAAACAATGACATCAGCCAAAAAGTAAAGTTGTTTTGGAGGAGGAGCAAGTTATTGCAATTCGATGGCATTTTTAATTAATTCTTGAATGACACACTGAATCTTGCACAATAAGTCCAGGAATGTGTATTAAGAGGGTAAATGGTGTCAGTTTTGATTTCTTGTTGACTTTTACATTGTGTGAATGCGTCCTTTCAGTCCTGCTGGGCACACTCTTAACGCGCTGCACATCTGGAGCTTGGAAATCAGTTCAAGTGAGGAGAGGATAGGAACTGTTTGTGTTCTTAAAGCCAGAAAAATATGTAGGCTGTCTCAGTAGACCAGGCTTGTAATAAAGTCATCCCTCCGCACCCCGTAATAATAACAGTCTGGCTGGGACCTGTGGATAAGAGTTTGTGAGCGTGAGAGACCGCATCCGGTACGACTGTCCCTAAAACAGTTGTGGTGTTTCCTCTGGAATGAACATCACTGTTTACTGCTGAATTACACAAAATGGAGGAGACATGCGGAAAATGTTTCCCCCATGTTTTGGCTTCGGAAAGCAGAAACAAACATGATTCAGCAGTGTATTGTATGTATGATGTTAGCTGGTTTTCTTTTGACTGTCTCAGGCAAACTAACTTCTAAAGTCGGTAACAATTTGCAATAAGTTCTCATTTGTTAACATTAGTTATTGCCTTAACTAACAACGAGCAATGTATTGTTACCAGGGTTATTATAAAAAGAAAGTTACTTTAAATAATACACACACAAACAGAAGAGGATTAGGGACAAGCAATCCAAAAAAAATTAATAAAACCAACCCAAGATTAAATTAGTTATATTTAAAAAAATACAAATAAAATTGAGGATAAATTCATTAAATTAACAGAAAAAGTAAAAAAAAAAAAAAAAACCTTGACATTTTGAGGAAAAAAGTTGAAATAAAATGTTGAATTACGAGAAAAGTCGTTCAATCCCAAGAAACAAAATGTTACATTGAGCAAAAAGTCAAAATACAATGTTAAGAATAAACTCATTAAATTATGAGTAAAAAAGTAATTAAATTACAAGAAAAAGTCTAATTAAAATGTGGAGAATAAACGGGTTGATTTAATCTCGTTGGAGAGTGTCAAACAGCGTCTGCAGTGGCGTTGGTTGGAGAGTAATACACATTTTCACTTTCATGGATATGGCATATGATGCGATCGAATTCGAGTCTGTCTTTTTCCATATTGAAAAAAAGTCAGAAACAACAAAATTATTAATATTTATAAAAAACTATAATAGTATCTGAAAGATGCTAGAATAACACTGATTGTTCATGTTGGCTCATGGTGCATAAACTAATGATCCAATTTTTGATCTGAAAAAAAAAAAAACATTAATAAATGCTGAGATTAACAGTAGCTAAGATTAATGAATGCTGTAGAAGTTTTGTTCATTATTAGTTAACATTAATGAATGTAGTTAACTAGGGTTAACAAATGACCGCTTAATTGTTAACCTCTTGCTACAAAAGTTGCTAAAATTAGGAAACATTAGTTTAGGGACCAATATTAACTGCTTATAAGCATACATATTACTATAATATTGGCTGTTTATTAGTACATATAAAGCACATATAAATGCCTTATTCTGCATGCCCATATTTTAGATCCCCCTAAACTTAACAATTGCCTTACTAACTATTAATAAACAGTAAATTAGGAGTTTATTGAGACAAAATTCATAGTTTATAGTTAGTTAATAGTGACAATTGGACCTGAAATTAGAAACTTTTGTTTCATTTTCCAAGTTAAATGCAGAGCATTATTTATCTATCGCAAGTGTTTTCTTTCTTGTATGTGATTTGTAAGGCTGTGTTTAGCATTGTAACAGTTTATAGCAAAACAGATTTTCTGCTGTTTTCTTGAGCAGCCACTAAAGCACCAATTAGCCGTCGTCTGTGTGCAAAATTGAAGCAAGGCAACATCCGATTTGTTCCAGGCCTGTACTGTTGGACTGAATCAGATGTGCTCAAATAGGATACATGTGTTTAATCAATCCATGTACTTTCTGCCATAAGATTTTTGTTGTTGTTTACAGACCACTTACTACAAGTACAGTCCAGTTTTCATTGTTCACAATGGTGATGTAGTCCATAAAACCTTTTGGTTACCAGCACAGACCTGTAACTACCCCAGTTGGCTGCTATGGTTATTGTCCATGTCTTATTGTATCTTCAGCTGCTAGAAGCTTCTTTCTGATGATTAAGAGCTTAGCTAGACTACTGTATTTTCAGCTGCCTGGTCACTTTGGTAATAAAGCTTCTGCAATGAATGATCATGTAGAATTGATGTAATGTTATGCAATGTTGAGTTACTTTATCCATTGAGTCCAGAGGGTGAAGAATATGAATTTGAGGATGAAGTTGCAAGAAAATAACTGGTTCAGTTTTACAGTTGAAGTTCAGTTGTTGTTTTTTTGTCTGGGGTCACATGATTTTTCATATCAATCTGTTTTGTTTTCTCCACAGGATCTTGAGTAACAATAAAATCCAGGAACTTCTGAATGGCTCTTTCATTGGCTTGTCTTCACTGGAACGACTGTAAGTTTAATTTGTGCTACTTTTCTCTTAGTGTATTTATTAAATTCTCTATTTTAGAACATTTGATCTTATACACTGTTAATAGATTGTGATTAAGAACATTTCTGAGTGGTTACATCAATTTTACCTAAACAGACCTGTTTTTCCCTTATTAAAAAAAGCACACTTTATCATACTTTTAAAAAGAGGACTTATGATGATGGACATAATATACTTTTATGCCAGCCTTTTATGCCTTTTTTATATTATTCTTTTTCAACCTTTGCTATTGTGTAACATTGCAGTTTGAGCCTAAAAAGAACTGCAAGCTAACAAAGCTCAATGTCCACTCTAAAAGGAAATATAACTTTTTTTATTATTCAAAGAATATCCTTAAATCTGAAATGAATGTAATGATTTCAAATGTTCACGTTAATTGCGATTTAAATGAAAATGTTTTTTAGTTTGAATTTATATTAAATGCAATTAGTGTTTTTGAGACTAATTAGAACTCGAGTACATCTTGATATCTGATTTTATAATGATGCAGTGTGCATAATTACATTTGTTAAACTAAAATACACTTGAATGTCATTACTATTAACATATATTTGTAATTACACATTTGTGATTAGGTTGCAATTTACTGCGTTTAAAATGTATTAACCTTTTAGAAAATTATAATCAAGTACTTTACATGTGCTTTAGGATGTTCAATCATCACATCAAAATAAGTGTACAACTTTAAATAATGATAATAGATTTATTAAATTTGTACTTTAAAGTAGAACTAAAAATAATTAAAGTGCACCTCTTTCTCACAAGGGTTTGAGAATCAAATGATGATGATGCGAAAAAGTAACACCTTTGATTATTTGTCTTGGTGTTGTGGTGGATTATTTAAATATGTTATGATTACAACTCAAAGCAATTAATTAATAATAAAGTGATTGATTATAATGGAACTATCTAGTTTTGTTTAGTCACTTTTGGCATTCTGAGTTGTTCAGAAATGTTTATTTGGTGTGGACATTCGGTCTTCCTGGTCTAAGACCAGCAGGTTTTTGGGGAAGGTTCAAAACCTATTGTTCCTCCATCTGAAGTGGACAATGGACATGTTCACAGAACCGGTTTCTTTCAAAGAAGAGCAGAATAAAGGGATTGACACAATAGGCTCATTCTAGAAGTTTCTTTAAAGAAAGCATTGATTTATTTGTGCTTGCTCCGTTTGAGACTTATTTATGGATCAGGAAACATGGAAATGCTTTACTTAAGTCATCTTTGAGGAATTCTTCTATTAAGGATGTATTTTCCATGTGCTTACTCCAGGTCTCGTTAAGGTATTTCAGGGCAGTTTGTAAACTTATAAATTTCATCATTTAGGTTCCTGGTATTTCTAGAGGGAAAGTGGCTTATTGTAGTCATTTCTAATAAGGTTTTCAAATGTTTTTGAAAACCAAGGCTGCATCTGCTTCAATATTATCAGTTTTCTGGGCAATTAATTGTGTTATTGTAGGAATTTGTATGAAATGCAATTAGCATGAAAAAAGCTGAGTTTTCAGCATCATTACTTCAGTTTTCAGTGTCACTTGATCAAACTTTTGAATACAAAGTTCAGAGCACCATTTATTTAGAATAAAGGTAACACTTTAATTTAAGGTGTCTGTTACATGTACTTACATGTAAAACAATAAATCATGCGTAATTATATGCAAATAACCCTAAAACAATCCCTAATCCTAACCCTAACCATACAGTTTGTATGTAGTTAATTAATATTACTCAATACTTCAAAATAGCCAACAAATATTTTTGTTGTCGAGTAGTCGTTTAATAATTTAATTTGACCTAATTTAGAGCATGCAATTATGGGGTTTGACCAGAGTGGAGCTGTAGTGCAAGACTGTAATTCAGCCCTCCTCGATGCAATTCAAGAGAAGAAGAGACACAGCGCTCTGTACTGTTCAGAGAAACCTTTTACTGTGAGAGAAACGCACCCGAGCCGAACCGAATGGCGTTTGGATATGAAAATATATGACACGCACTTTCCTCTCAATAATGAAATAAACAACAACAACAAAAAGTAGCACAGCAGTGTGAAAGCAGCAGTTAAAAATTCATCTTATTACACAGATGTGGATGTCTGAACGAGCTCAGTAAAGCATTCAGGTCACGTCTATAGTAGTTTATGCAATACCTTAAATCAAGCAGCTTTACGGTATTAAACATTATTATTGTATAGAATTAATTGTAGAAGTTATAGTTATATAGTTATATAGAAGTTATATGTATATAGGTTATTGTAGAAATTAATACTTCTATTTAGCAAGGATGCTTTAAATTGATAGACATTTATAATGTTACAAAATATTTGGATTTCAGATAAATGCAGATTTTCTGAACTTTCTATTCATCAAAGAAACCTGAAAAAATATATTCAGTTTTATATTCAGTATTATATTCACTTACCATTATTTTGTTTCTTATCCATATTATATACTTACGAAAGGAGATGTTAGGCAGAATGATGTCATTCGGTTAATTTTCATATAGTAATTAAATGGTAAATAAGAAGGTTTATCTGTCATCTTATTTTGTGTGTCAAATATATTTATTTGTATACATTAATTGTATAATAATTGTAATTACATAATATTTTTTTCCCAAAGCTGAAATAATCAGACTATCTTTTATTTATGTATAACAGTATTTTAACTAATTGCAAGAGCTGAATAATCAAATAAATTCTATTGATTAATCAGTGAAACAATCGACGATTAGTCGATAATCATTCTAATAATCATTAGATTAATCGATTATCAAAATAATCTTTTGTTGCAGCCCTATTGTTAAAGGACACATGAAATGTTATCAATGCATTTCCCTGCTGAAAAAAAAAAAACAAGACAAAAAACCCCCGCTAAAACGGATATTAGTTGGTCATCCAGCCTGGTCTTGCTGGTCAGAAGGCTGGTTTTAGAGGGGTTTTGACCAATTCCTTAACTGGTCTGGCTGGGAGACCAGCTGGAACAACCAGCTAAGTTTAGTCTGGTTTTAGCAGTTTTTTTTTCCAGCAGGAAAGAATAATCGTTATTAATAACTGTGTTTTATGTCCTAGTCACTTTGTATTATGCGCTAGTCACAAGCCTCACGGTTTTCATCCAAAATATCTTAAAATATCTTTGTTCCGAAGACGAACAAAGCTTTTACGGGTTTGGAACAACATGGGGGTAAGTGAATAACGACAACATTTTCATTTTGGGGTGGAGTATCCCTTTAATACATTCATATTTCTATACTTTTAAAATAGAATTTTAAAAATAACAATGCATTTATTTTCTAAAATGTAATTTTCTAAAATGGAAATTAGTGCAATTTTACAAAATTTTATTATAGATTAATTCATAAATTTGTCTTTTCCTTTATCATTAACTCCTCATTTCCCCCCTGGTCAATTTCACAAGCATCACAGGCATCTAAGCACTTCACTTTCCACCTTGTGAATCCAGATTTGTACACATGTCATGGCTCCACCAAATGAAGAGGTCTTACAGCTTGGCCCTCATCTCAGTTTCCTGGGCTGAGTGAGATCTGGGAATCATCTCCGGCAACAAAGAAACAGATGGACTGTCGACTTGTGTTCTGCTTGAATGCAAAAGTAATTGATGTCGGTTACGGTTGTGATTGTTCAGGAACCCTGCGTTCCAGCAGCCTGTAGACCTTGTCGTCTTGAGAGATGCGTGAGGAACTGAGAGCTTCCAACTGGACCGTTTCATCCAGTTGCAAAGCGTCATGTTGATTCAAGACTCAATCTGTGCATCATTCTGTTTATAATGTGAGGGAACTTCTTCCCTTTTCTTATGTTTGGAGAATGATACAGTTCAGTGGATAAAGAGCTGAAGCCTTTTCTTTAGAACACGTTGGAAGTGTAAACATCTTTGATCTTCGCATGCTTTGAAAGCCTGAGGAATTCATCTTCCGCTCTCATGACGGCTCGGCGGGTTTCTGCGTCTGGGCTTTCACGGCACAGTTACCTTCCAGTGCTGCTCCCTCGGTGCCCTCTCTGGCTTTCTGTTTTAACACTTCTCTCTCGCTCCGATCCTTTCTGCCCAGAACACAGCGCTGCTTTTGTCATTCTAATGAATGGCGCTGAAGCCAGAGATGTCAGCAGTCTGATTCACACATTATTCTCTGGCTCTTTGTCTCTGTGACAGTGTGTGTGTGTGTGTGTGTGAAAAATTGGTGAAATACTTTATTTTTCACCTAACACCCTATGAAGGCCTGCCTTATTAAAGGTATAAGCAGTTAAAGGTATAGTCCATCTAAAAATGAAACTTTAAACCTGAATGACTGACTTCCGTGGAAGTTGTTTATGTACTGAAACTGAACGGGGCTTTCAAGAATATAATAACCAAATTTCCAAAATAACCAAAAAAGCATCATGAAAATGTTGCCCATGCATCTTGTGCCCTTTATTTCAAGTCGTTTGAAGTCCTGTAAGAAAGCACCAAAATATAAATTTAAGTTCACAAAAAATCTCGATATTCCTAGGACTTCTTGTTGTGGCACTGCATAGTTAGTTTTCAGTAAGAACCTTTCAGTGAATCATTTAATTTAGTTCACAAAACCAGTCTGAATTTTTTTTAGGTTAATTATTTTTTTTTTTTTTAAGAAAATTAATGCAACCAAAACTTTGAAGATCCAAAAATATCATGAAGGCGTCATAAAACTAATCCATGTGAATCAGACGGTTCAATACATTTTGTGAAGAGACATGATTGCGCTTTATGATGTTAAAATTTTATGTAGGTTTTATTTGATGATATATCTTGACTTTTCAGAGCTTGTACATAGATCACATCAAATATGGTTAATGCAGAAACTCAAACGCTTGTGAATCAGAATAAACCTCAGAATCGTACTCATCGCGCATATTTGAGCTTCCATATTTACCATATTTGATGTGACATTTATGTGTCAGTCATTATTTATGTGAATAAAAGCCTAAATAATGGCTGCTCATCATAAGCAATTTAGGGCTGAAACGATTCCTAGAGTAACTCGATTAAAAAAAATGATCGAGGCAAATTCCTCTGCCTCGAAGCCTCTTATAATTTATCTTAAATCTCACGTCAGGTTCTTTCGCAACGCGTTGACCTCACCCACAAAGCTGAAGGAGACACAAGCGCTGCGTCCGAAACAAATCGCATACTGCAAGGAGTCAGCAGTGTTTTGATTTGAGGGCGCGGGCAAACGTAAAGAGAACGTCGTGGTGTGTGTCCACTGCAAGATAGAGCTGGCATACCACAACTAGGGCCCTATGATTTCCGCGAAGCAGAAAACGTGAAGGGAATCACGGAATCCAGTCATAAAAACGGAATTTACAGTTTAACGCGGAATGGCACGGAATTTGCCAAATTTTTAATGAATTAATCAAAAATAGGTCATTGCACTTACATAAAATCACGATATGGACTAATATCTGTAAATATTAAGTCGGAACAGTCTATTTAAAAATGAATCCTGCATGTTCTGCGTGTCTGTGTTAATGAATGGAGCAGAAGCGCGTCTTCCTTATTTACACACACTGAAGCGTGCGTGACGCTCCGGTGATTTCAGCGTCTGCTGTCTCACTAAATAAGGACGTGAACACATGAACAAATCTCCAGAACTGCTCTGACAGTCACTTCATGAGCATTTGACTGTTTGATTTGAGTAAAACTAACGTCACATCACATACACAGAACTGTAAAGGTACGTCAACCCGTCAAAATAAAAGTCTGGTTAAAGACTATTGTTCAGCAGAATGTACATAGCCTACTACTAAAAAAAAAAATCTAACATTATTTTTTTTTTAAGGTTTAATCGCACAACATTTCTTCCATGTTTTATTTTTAATAGTAAATCCCCTTTGTTTACCAAAAAGTTAAGTTGATTTTCAATAATTAAAAGATAAATAAAAGTAATGTTTTATGTGTTTAATGTGCATCTCAGAAAATGCTTTATTTAAAACCCCAACTGAATGGCGCTTAAATGCACTTAATTCATCTGTCAACTTTATTGTCATTGTTCACAGTACAAGTACAGACAGAGAAACAATGGGTACTAATTAAATGTTTATTTTTTATGCATGCATTGTATTCTATGCATTTAAAAAATAAAAACACTTTTTTTTCTAGAAAAGGAAACTTAGTTGTTCATTTTATGAGACCCAGGAGTCTTATTTTCTCTTGCATAATTAATATTGCACTTATTAAGCAAAAAGACATTTTATCCGATTACTCGATTAATCGATGGAATTTTTGGTAGAATACTAAAATATTCGATAGCTACAGCCCTAAAGCAGTTACATCTCTTCCAAAAAAAAATAGGATTAAACTGATTTGTATTGATTTTACGATGACCTTTTTGGATGCTTTAACTTTAAATGGAGGAAACGAAACCTCTCAGATTTCACTAAATATATCTCAGTTAATATCTTAAAAGTAAATGATGACAGAATTATAAATATGAGGTGAACTATCCTTTTAACAGCTCACTGGAGATTGTTGGTGAATATCTAAAATTTTGGTCCATTCGTCACACAGAGCCATCGTGTGATTTTTCGAAGACTCGTGTGAACTGCTTTTATGGCGAATGATTTATTACGATGACTTATTTCTTTTATACTTCAATATTGTTTCAGGTAATGGCGATGAGCCAGCATATTAGTGTTGAAATTTGACTACACATAAATTTAGAAAATGTCATATTTTTTTCAAAGCCTGTTTTAATGTATTGTGGGAAGCTGCTGAGGAGTGTTTAGACTGCGTGTACTGTTTTCCCCTTCTCTCCCCTCGCTCCTTGACCCTTGTGCAAAGTTTATGAGCAGTGCTACAGGGAAGTGTGTTTGCCTTTCCACTCCAGAGAACTGCCCACTGTGACCTACAGCTCCAGCAGATCTTCTCTGTGTAAATGTCTTTTCCCACAGAAAGAAACAGCTTTTCCATATCCATGTTTGCTTGATGTGAAAACTTTGAGTATCAGTTTCAGAAATATTTCTTAATAAAGAGTGTCGTGTCATACCCGACTTAAGGATTCTGTTGTCATTTACTCACTATGTGCTTCCAAACCTGTTTGACTTTCTTTTGTTGTAACAGCATTTGGGTTTAGAATGATATCAGAATGAGTAAATAATGACATTTATAAATTTATTTGAACTATTACTTTAACGCAATGACTATTAAACAAAAAATGTAAAATAGTAAGCAGGAATGTTGCTCTAAATGGAAAATGTAAATGCATTCAGATTCTTAATATTGTGTTAATGGTAATCGTGTTAATTGGTGATACCAAGGAACCATGAAAGAATACCATGGTATTACTGTGGTACATGTAAAAAAAAATAAAAATAAAAAAAAAGGACCATTCTCGTTCTTTTTTTTTTATTGTCAAAGTACTTTGTGATTAAGCCCTTTTTTAAAGACAGTGAACCTTGTTGTTGATGTGCTTTTTGCTGTCAATGGGAAAAATTTAATTAAAAAAAGGGAAAAAGTTTAGTCTCTCTTCTCTCTCATCGTATTGCGTGCTCCTCCATTCCACCCTCAAACCACAAATGGTGCGACTTCAAACAGGCTTGCATGTTTAGTCCGCCTTTGACGCCGAAACTCTGTGATGATGTTTTGAACTAGCGCAGGTGTGGGCTTTGGGTATCAGTGACCGGAGCCTTTGAACTTATCCGCCTTTCCTCTTATATCGGATTCTGGGATTGTTGAACGCTCATTTGTTTTACGCTCTGTCAGTGGTGGTCAGTCAGTTTCTGCTATATAACAGTGCCCCATTATATCTCAGTGCCATATTACAGTGATCGTACGTAGATTACAGTATGCCATTTCCTATCATTGGTGTCTAATAATGTGCAGTACATCAGGATGTTATTGAATCACCTAAATTGATTCATTTTGCTGATTGAGTTACTGCATTTGAAGAGCTTCCAGTCCACATGTTACGTTATACTGCTAAACGAGAGTGATTTATTAAGGGCTGTGCATTTGCTTATGGCTGTTACCTACAGCACGTCACAGCATCAAAAGGTTTGAGTGTTATGCCCACTGGCATGTTTTCTGAGTTTTGAATAACCTGATATTATAGGACTGGGTTGGCTCAGTTTGGCTCATGTTTAAAATTAACCAAAGGCCATTTTTATAAGTGTTTGATAACGTTAAGTCTAAAACTTTTTTTTTTCTTCACAGGGACATAAAGAACAACATAATCACAAATATTGAACCAGGAGCATTTTATGGACTTTTCGCCCTCAAAAGACTGTAAGTGTTATTCTGTTTCGCTTGTGTGTAAAATGTGTTGTTGACACCAGAGTTACTATTGTAGACTAAAGGTATGTTTACACAACAGTGATTGTACTAAAAACAGAAAATATTATTATCTTTTGTGTTTTTGAAATCTTTGAAAAACTTTTTCAGAGTCAAGATGATAGTTTTTATTTGTTTGTTTGTTTTTTTTAACTTTCACTTTGAAGTAGTGGTCGACCGATATATCGCCAAGGCCAATATATCAGCCGATATTTGTCATTTTTTAATAATCGGCCGATATATTTTTCTGCTTGGCCGATGTGTTTGAGGCAGGACTTTTATTTTGACGGCGCTGAGAGCAGCACCGCCTGAGGAGCACACAGTGCTCACACTATCTTTCTTCTTCTTCGTCATCGTTAACAGTTCTAATACGAATAGAAGTCTAATAATCAGATAAAACAGTTAAATAAGGAATGAATGTATACAGAAATTATTATAATGATTGCTTTTATATTATTATATTACTATTAGTAATAGAACGGCAAACATTATAGTACTTTCTCCTATTAATATAATTTAAACAAATCTTTGAATGACTAATGAACATTTAATTTCACAAACCTTGCAAACTTAGTCGAATCCAGCTGTGAGATCTTGTGAAGTGTCTATGTGTATCCAGCATGATCGTGTGTTCTCTGTGTGACGGTCGGTCCATGTGAATTTAACGCTCTAAGCTTTAAACTCAGACCAGAGTATGTGAGCGGTAAGCATGTAACGATTCACTGAACTCGCGATGCGATACGATTCACGATACTGGTTTAACGATACGATTTTCTCACGATTGTTTGTACAAAATGAGATTTAAGAAAGATAAATGAAAAAGTTTCCTTTTATTATTTCATTCTCACTCAGACAAAATGCTGTACATTTTTTTCTGAAACTGAAATATCTTTGTCAAATAACAAAACTAAATTGAAATATTAAAACAAATCCCAAATAAAATAAATAATACAAATAAAATAAATCTTTTCATATAAACAAACTAAGGCTTTGCCAGTGCTCTTTCCTAGCTTAGAATCTTTTTTTTTTTTTTACATGTTTTTTTAAAGAAATATCAGCATATCCACATTTTCTGGGCGAAGCTGAGATCTCTGCACATTCACAATGTCCTCTGCTGATGAAAAAACCCTTTCACTAGGGACAGAGGTGGCTGGTGTGGAGAGATGTGCTTTTGCTATACTGGATAGCAGTGGGTATAGCCTATCATTCTCTTTCCACCACTTGAGTGGACAGCTATTGAGGGAAATGGATGTTTCAGCTCTGTACTTATTCATTTCTGCATCAATCTGACTGATGTGCTGTGCAACTGGTTCATCGAAAGTCCCTCCAAGGAGATCTTCCAATGCTGTTTTCTTGAAAGGAGGTTGTTTCAGCTCTGCTCCTGCTCTGTCTGTCTGGTCAAGAGGCTGCTCTGCTGCAGTGGGGTGACCACTGGCACCTTCTTTGCCCTCATCCTGCACAGAGGAATAGCAAAAATAAAAAGACTAAGTAAAATCTAAGTAAAACATTGAAAGGGGCTTCACATTGTTATAAAGGCAAGATTTTAATATCATTTGTTATAATTTTTGTATCATTAATACTCAGTTTACACAAACACATTTGGAAACACATTTTAAAAAATATGCCATAATAATAAACAAATTATTTAAAAAAAATCAATTTAGAGAGAGTAAAATAAATACAATTTAGAGAGAGTAAAATAAATACAATTTAGAGAGAGTAAAATAAATACAATTTAGCGAAAGAGTAAAATAAATACAATAGGCTACCTGGTTCTGCAACATCAGTACAGCTTTCTCCTTCAGTCTGTGGAATATATCATCTCGTTGGTCTGTCTCTAGATGAGGCAGAGCCCGGAATCTGGGGTCTAATGCGTGGTTTGGCCCACTAACAGGTTTTTACGTGCAGACGACGGTGACTGAAGCTTCTCACGGTGGTGACGGTTTGTATGCTGCATCATGTTTGTTGTGCTATTGGTGTATATTAACATCTTCTTGCAGTATCTGCACACAGTTTTTGTTTTGTCCGTTACCACCTCACCACTTTCATTTTTAGTCTTCGGAAAGCCAAAATGCCGCCACACATCCGATTTGAATGAGGTTGGTGCATCCTCAACATCAACGTCATCTACACTTGCCGCCGCCATTTTTGCTACTGTTTAAAGTTACAGCTTGTTCGCTGCTATCGCGCCTGCAAAGCGAGGTCAAAATATAGGCTACTGCTTCAGCGCCCCCTGCTGTTTAAAATGTGTATCGCGATTCGTTTAACATCTCAACCGACACGAATCTTCACATATTATTATCGATTTTCAACCGGCTCGGTGTGCATCGTTACATCCCTAGTGAGCGGTGTGGAGCGGCAACAATTTCCCTCCGCGCTCACTGATACCAGAAACACCGCGCCACCTTCACTCCGTGGCTAAAGTTTTTCAGTATGTTTGAAATGTTGTGTTCATAATGTAGCCTATGTTAAAAAAGAAAAGAGAATAACAGAAGAGTTTCAAAGTGGCTTAGGCTACTCTGTGCAAACTGTCTTTCCTACCACATGCCGAATTAATAACATAGTTGTCAGCAAAAAAAGGTATAATTGCTGCTTTCTGCAGTGCAAATTTAGTTTGTGATGA